>NC_142414.1:13644264-13961617 GCF_059516105.1 Syngnathus floridae | reverse complement strand
CGTGTGCACAGTTTAAAGACTAAATACAGGAAAATAAAAGCGGTACTTTAATAATGATTCATTTATAATTTGTGTACATAAACTATCCACAATAAAGTATCCAACTAAAAGCAAACTTTTCTCAATGATCAAAACAGGGTTGGTTGGAGGTTCAAACTAGAGTTTCAAACTGGGGTTAGGGTTTTAAACTAGTGTTTCAAACTAAGGTTAGGGTTTCAAACTATGGTTTCAAACCAAGATGTACGCATCACACTCATTGGTTAGTTACTGTACTGGATCATCTTGATAGTAAGTTTTTCATTTTGGGGGGAGGGTCTTTCCTTCAGATAAACATAGCATAACACATATAAATCGTAGAGGAAAAATTAATAGGTTACCAGGAATATTGAGAGTTGAATGCTATGCAAATATCATTATCTAGTGATGCTGCACAAACACTGTATAAGATTGTCTAATGTAATATAAATGTCGTGGATGTGAGCCACCCAAAAGACCCAAAAATAAGCAAAGTCTAAGTCAGCTGATGATCATTTATTGATGCTTTGGGAAAGGAGACTAAAATTCTGTGACCCTGCGGAAGGAGCCGATGCCGGGAGAGGAAGCGGCCCAGTCGTCGTGCTGCCGATACTCGCCCTGCTCCAGGAGGTACTGATGACCCCTGTAGTTAGGGAGGTCGTAGAACACCCAGGCGCCGTCGCTCACCACGCAAGAGTAGGCCTCGCGCACCTTGTAGGTGTCATACAGCGAGGGACAGTCGTCGGTGCATTCCACCATCTGGCCGCCAAAGTTTGGCCTCTCGTAGAGCCTCAGCTTCCAGGCGTTGCCATAAACCTGAGAGCACAGGAAAGAATAATTCCCTCGGTAGTTGTGTCGCTCAACATGCATACAGCACTGTTACTAAAACCTTTTCAGCCAGCTGGAAGAGGAGAAAAAAACATGAGCACATCCTCAGCAGAAGTGATGTAAAGTTGGAACCGTGGGTCTAATGTATGACTTCTATTTTGTTTTTCATATTATTTCAAGAGTTAAACAAATTTACTGCCAGCCCAGCGAATGAAGTTATCAGGTCATTGACCTTGATAATTGCTGGTCGAAATAAAGTTCTTTTTGATCAAGTGAGCTTGTGACTCCTACATTTTTGATGGTGCGGCAGGATTTAACGTTGTCGCTGAAGGCCATCCACTGCTGGTTGTCGGCATACTCGCCCGGGTAGAGGATGTACTGGAAGCCCTTGTAGTTGGGCTTCTCGTAGATCACCCACACGCCACTTTCCACCCGGATGGAACTGCAGCGGGAGAAATAGGAGTGCAGGTCTGCGCAGTCGCTGCTGCAGTTGTAGCAGCGGCCCAGGAATTTCTTCTCCTCGTAGAAGGTGATCTTTGGCAAAGAGACGGTTGTGAGTCTCTTGGAGTCAGGAAACAAACAAGCTCTTGAAGCATTGCCATGACATCCTACTAGTGCGCTGAATTGAGTACAATTAGCGGGATATCAAGTAAATGCTCAAATGGCTTCCAGTCATACATGTGCTCCGATCATCTCACCTTCCCCATGGTGATGCTCAGCGATGCTCGGTGCTTGCTGAAGCCCCGTCAAAGTATTTATCGATAAACGAAATGTGCAGAGTGAGGCGAGCCTTTGATACCCAGATGAGGTGGATTTACATATCAGCAAAATGACCCGGTGGTGTTTGATCGGCTTTTGTTCCTCTGTGATAATGAGCTGCTATCAAATGTGTGCTGGGCGGTGGTAGCCCTTGATGGGTGGGTGGCAAAAAACCTTTTGTTTACTGTGCGGGCACATGATAACTGGCCGTGAATGGGGCAGAACAAAAACAAACTAGAAGTTGCAAACTTGCCTCAAACATCGCTTGAGAGTGCTGAGAGTTGCTTTGGGCCAGCCAAAATGGAGTGAACTGAAAACAATGAAAAAATATGTCCAAACGCAACATACTGTACATCCAGAACAGAAGTGCTGAAATCAAAGATATTTTTTTTAATTGTAGCCTCTGACAGTGAGGCCAATGTTCCAGAACCACTAAAGCAAGGAGAGACCTATATTCAGACTATATACTTCAGAACTATGCTGCATTAGGCTAAAATGAGAACCTGATTTCAAAGATTGAAATTTCAGCTTGCTTTATTCAATGAACGACAGAAGCAACTAACAGGTGTCCGTGATGCGGCGGATGGAGCTCAGTCGGATAATGTTGCTGGCTCCCAGCTCGCGGAGGTTGCGGTGCTCGCCGGGCTTCAGGTACAGCATCCTTCCTCGGAAGTTGGGCTGCTCGAACATCAGCCAGTGGCCCTCCATCACGTTGCAGGACTGGCAGTCGGACATGCGCAGACGGTCCACGTTGTCGCAGTCGTCGGTCAGCTCGTGCATCTGGCCTCCAAAGTTCTCCTTCTCGTAGATCCTCACTCGGAATTGTCCTCTATGCTGTGGGACGAGTTGGAGCGATTGATTGATTGATTGATTGATTGATTGATTGATTGATCGATTGATCGATCGATCGATCTTTCCAGCAAGCGTTGTCTTGAAAGTATACATAGTACATACACCTACCAGAGGGATCATACGCGAGGATCTGATGCAGTCACTCATACTGATTCCCATCAGACGCTGGCTGTCTGGATATTCGCCCCTTCTGACCAGCACCTGGTGACCCTTGAAGTTGGGCTTCTCATAGACCATGAAGAGGCCACTCTCCACCCGGCAGGAGTTGCACCTGCTCAGGTAGGTGGTCAGCTCCGAGCAGTCGCTGCTGGTCTCGTAGGAGCGACCCTGGAAGTTGCGGTCCTCATAGAAGATGATCTGTCAAAGACATTTGTCAATAAGATCAATTGCTTTCTTTGCATTGCGATTTGTCTATCACCGTTTCTCACTTACCCTTCCCATGGTCATGGTATTTGTGAGATAACTGCAGATGTACACTTTGGGCATCCACCCCAGTGCCTATTTATACATCTCGCAGGCCTAATGCTAAAGCCCTGATGTCATCACTCTAAATTGTGTGGCGGGTTGTATCACTCACTATAGGGTGACAGCCATCACTGTACTGTAAGTCAGAATGCGGCTTTTGTTACAATCGGATGTTTAATGCTGCAAAACTCAACTATCGAGATCAATGTGGTGGCCTGACACAAAAGGCCTCAAACCGGCTGGAAACTCCTCCATAGAGGATCCGCTGTACAGTTAGTGAGAGGTCATCTGAGGAACGCGGAGCTTCTGTGATGAGCTTGCATTCCCTCTCCAAAATGCAGCCGGCGTACAATAACAAAAGAATGTGCACCAACTGCACTTTGGATGAGTCATGAGGTTTCACACAAAGGTGCCCAAGGTTGTCACTATAAAAGGGGGGCTTGTTGGCATGGATGCAACAACTACAAGCGTCACCATGGGCAGGGTAACAGCCGTCCCGTCGTTGTTACGTGTTGTGATGGTAAAACGTTTCACCTTTGGTGCTTTGTGTCTTCCACGCAGATTGTTTTATTCGAGGAAAAGAACTTCCAGGGTCGCTCTTATGAGTGCAGCAGCGACTGCTCCGACATCCACCTGCACCTGAGCCGCTGCAGCTCTTGCCGGGTGGAGAACGGATGCTTCGTCCTGTACGATCGCTCCAACTTCATCGGGAACCAGGTTTTCCTGAAGAGGGGCGAGTACCCCGACCTGATGCGCGTCGGAAGCATGACTGGCATCGGGACGGTGGTGATGGACACCGTTCGCTCTTGTCGTCTGGTTCCCATGGTAAGAATTTACTCCCGGGGTGCGAGGTTCTGAGCGGTCATATCTGTTCTCTGTCCAACAGCACAGGGGACAGTTTAAAGTGAAGATCTACGAGCTGGAGAATTTCGGGGGCCAGATGCAGGAGCTGCTGGAGGACTGCGAGTCGCTGCAGGACCGCCTGTACATGTCCGACTGCCAATCCTGCAACGTGCTGGAGGGCCACTGGCTGCTGTTTGAGCAGCCCAACTTCCGAGGACGTATGATCTACGTGAAACCCGGAGAGCACAAGAGCCTGCGGGAGAGCGGCCTGAGCAACGTTATGAGAATCAGCTCCATTCGACGCATCATGGATGTGTGCTGATTGCCATTCGTGTTGAATTAGAATAAAAAAATCATAAAGTCTTTGAAAGTGACCTGTGCATTCATTGTGTGGCATTAAATAATCATATGACCGCATAGTTTATTCACATATAGTCAGTCTTTGGTTTTCAAAAGTCCAAATTCCAAATACAAAAAAGTTACAGATTATAAATCCAGATGGAAAATGGTCCAGTGAAACAGCTTCCTCGGAAATCATAAAGTTTCATGTCATCACTGGGCAACGCAATGTTTTGGAATTGAATATTCTGCAGTGCTACAGAAAATAAAATTTGCTGATATTCATGATAGTACATACACGGACTTAAAGCTGATTTTGAAAACAAACAAATACCACCTCTTGTTTTTGGCTCTCCATGAAAAACACAGCATCATCACTTTGGGAGGCGCGCTTTTGTTCTCGTGAAGCCGAGCTCAGAGTGATTGTCACAGTGAGGGCAAACAAAAGCAGAGTCATGAATAGCGTAGAAAAAAATAGCAATGTTGCGCTGACGCTCTAAATCTGAAACGGTTGAAGGAAAGGAAGGAAACATTGGCATAGGTAGTCTTCATTAACAAGAGTTTTCCAAGATCTTGGGTTCAGAGATTTCATTTTGAGGGGGGGGGCATAAGAATGAGAAAATTGCCTTTTTGAGAAAAAAGGTTGCAATGTTCCAATAATAAAAATAAAAAATAATAATTCAGATACAGTATTTTAAAGTGTAATGTTAGGAGCACAAAGGCAAATTTCTTTAAGAAGCAAAAATTGTAATTTTTATGCAAAAAAACAATGATATAATTTGAATTTGATACAAAATGGGGTATGTAGACTTTTTATATCCCATAGTATATAAAAATGTCTGTATTACTAATTATTAATGGATTGCATTAGCCTAAAAAGTGAAATAATACAATAATGATGTGAAATATGCATAAATGTGTTTCATTTAAAAATATGTGCAACATCATTGTGCCATCATAGAGTAAACAAATATTTTTTTACCCAGCTACCAAACTTGCCATCTTACAATAAGGATAAATAATTATAGCCAAACTGACTTATGAAACACCCATCGTCTGTGTTGTCACTTATTAACTGGGCAATTTAAATACCAACACCAAGCTGTTCTGTAAATTGTGACATCCAGAGACGCTGTATTTATGGGGTGTAGCCATAGCTTCCTAGCTAAAAAAAAAAGAAAAAAAGTGCCATTGGGTACCATCTAAGCCCCCAATGAAAAGCAGAAAACCTTAAAAAAAATGGTGAAAAACAATTTAATAGTTTAGCTCCATAATTCAGTACTACGTAGCTGTCAATCTGTGCACATGCATTCATTTTCAAACATCCATCCGTCTTTGTGGGCCACTTACAATGATGTACCTGGCCCCCCGGGCCTTGTGTTTGACACCCATGATGTAAAGGGCTTCGGCAAAGGCAAAACAAAAAGCTATCCAGGCACAGAAAGTACAAAAATATGTATTGTTGGCGAGAAAGTGCTGACCGGCCCACTCATTGTTGCCAGCCCCAATGACACGGGTCACCGGTGGGTTATAAAGGGCCAGAAGCAGCAGTTGTAGTCCGACCGGGTCAGTGACACAATGGGCAAGGTGAGGCTATACTTGTTTTTGCAATTTGTCTCTTCGGGTTATTTCCCGGTCACATTCAATGCAACGCTGTCTGATCCCATCTGAAACCAGGTTCTGGATATTGCTTAACTCTTCTCGCGCCGTCTACATCTAGATCACATTTTACGAGGATCGCAATTTCCAGGGCCGCTCCTACGAGTGCAGCAGCGAATGTCCTGACCTGCACTCGCACTTCAGTCGCTGCAACTCCATCAGGGTGGAAAGCGGTGAATGGATGGTGTATGAGAAACCCAACTTTTCAGGTTATCAGTACTTCCTGAGGAAAGGCGATTATTCAGACTATCAACGATGGATGGGATTCAACGATTGCGTGAGATCCTGCCACGTGATACCTACGAAAGTAAATGTCAGCAGAAATCAATCCATCTAAACATTTATTGTATATCCTACAGTGCTCTGGATTGTCCATGTACTTGTGCGCTCTTTGTCCCTTGAGGTCCATGTACAAGAATGTACGAAAACAATTATAAAATGTTGCTAATTAACACTTGTGCTTTAGTTGTATTAGCGACACAGATATGAACTAGTGCACAGTTTTGTATTACTAGTAACACCAAGTTGTTTTAGTAGAAAAAACATTATTGGTAGGATGTAGTTGCCCTACTAGTGTGGTTGTTTTATTATTAATAATGACGATGACAAAGAACGTACTAGTACAAAAACAATAGTAGGATATCTAATAAATGTTGAAATGCCGAACACTGTACTATATCGCCATCACCACTACGTTCCGATGACGACTAATGGATCATCTTATGGTTTCCTCAGCTTCAAGGTTCACACAGACTTGTCATCTATGAGCGCCCCGAGTTCAAGGGTCAAGCCATGGAACTCATGGACGACTGCCCTTCGCTGTACGAACGCTTCCACCATGACAATATCCACTCCTGCCACAATATCGAAAGCCACTGGCTCCTCTTCGAGCACCCGCACTACAGGGGGCGGCAGTATCTGATGCGCCCTGGGAAATACATGAACTTCAACGAATGGGGCAGCTCAAGTCCGAGGGTGGGTTCCATCAAGCGGATCAGCCTGTAGGAGAAGGGCCTTTGTGCATATTGTTGAAATAGATGACTGTCAATAAATGCTCAAATAAAAATACTCTGTGACTGTACTTTTGCTAAGTGTGATCAGAGTTCTCAAAAACAGAAACCAGTAAATAAATGGTGCGAGTCTGCTTTTAAGAACCATGGCTTGTATCTTGAAAAGTTCATAAAGTGGATCATTTGAATCACAATGCACCACTGTATATTGTAGGTGGCAACAAACACACTGAAAAGGAAGCAAAATCAAACAAGAGTGAGTTAAGCCAAGCATGTTTATTGAGAACAGGGGAAAAGGAAGGAGGTCCTAGATGGAGTCAGTGATCCGCCTGAGGGAGCCGATCCTGGGGCTGGCGCCTCCCCAGTCGCTGAACCGCCGGTACTCCCCGGGCCTCAGGTAGAAGGGCCGACCTCTATAGTTGGGCTGGTCGTACAGCAGCCATTGGCCGTCGACCACGTTGCACGAATTCACGTCAGACATACGCAGGCGGTCCTGGACGTTGGGGCAGTCGTCGCTCACCTCCTGCATTTGACCGCTCATATCCGGGCGCTCGTACAATCGGATTTTGTAGGAGCCTCGGTGCTGCGGAACACACACAGTGTATGGATTCAAGTCAAGAGAGAGTCAGTGCAAAAGATGAATACTTGTCAGAAAAGCTAGTTTAGTTGCTCCCGTTTTGTTTTCACTTCACTGGAGCAGTGAAATGTCTGAAGCACAATTGTAAATCAAGTCATTGCTCACAAGTCAAGGCAAGAAAATTGTCTAATCAAAGGCTCATCTTACCAAAATCTTGTAAGTTGGTGCACGAGCAAGATTTTAAGTGACCATTTTTAAAAACGAGAGTTAATTTTGTCAACTTGTGATGGGCGCATTTACAGACTTCAGCGCCCCCAAACATCTTCAAACCTGACTACAAAGTTTGAAAGTTAAAAAAAGAAAATGTATTGATCAGCGTAATAATTAGTCCATAACATGCCAAACAACAGGCAAGAATGTCGATCATCATTTGTTTTTATCAGCAGATTATCAGTCCGCTTTAAAGGACTGCAAAACTCTGAAAAAAAATACTCTTTGGAGTCTGAAATTCCAAGTATTAGGACAATTTTAAATTAAACAAGGTATTTTTTAAACAATTAATTAATCATCAATTATTCAATAATCGGTTAGTTGTTAATCGATTAATCATTGCACCACTACATTAGAGTATGAATCGCTTCGTACTTGAGACAAAAAGTTATTTCTTTGCACTTGCCAATGGCCTAGTAGTAAAATGAATACAATCCATGATGCTTTGCAAAAAAAAAAAAAGAGCCTTGGCTTAAATTGTCTAAAGAAAGAACAAGCATAACATGTCTCCGATGCCACATTAGGTTTTCAGTGCCATAAATTTGCAACAAACTTACCAACGGAATCATGCGACAGGAACGGATGCAGTCATTGATGCCTATCATGCGCTGGTTGTCCGAATACTCTCCCCTGCGCAGGAAAAACTGGTGGCCCAGGTACTGGGGCCTTTCATACACCATAAAGCAGCCGCTCTCCACCCGGATTGAGTTGCAGCGGTTGAAGTAGGGATGCAAGTCGGCGCAGTCGCTCACGCACTCGTGGTGCCGACCTTGAAAATTTCGGTCCTCGTAGAAAATGATCTGCAGACACACGGTCGGACATGCTCACGGGCTCCATGTGTTATCTACTTTTTGCAAGCTAACAAACCCAACTTACCTTTCCCATTGTTCTCTCTGTGGGCCCAACTAATGCTCAATGGGCATTCGAGGTTGCGACGTCCTTTTATATTAAGTAGCAGTGTGATGGCACAGCATAAAGTATTGTCATCCAAATGGGTTTTTACGAGCTCAAATCTGGTTATGTATGGTGGCGCTGGTGTGATGGCCACTTATTGTTGTCCGCTTCTGACATGTTCATCACTATTGATAAAAACAGTGCAGGGCTCACTGTACCTGGTATCAGCAAAACAGCAGCAGCCTTTATGTGTGGCCTTTTCACTCATATACACCCCAAATGGTGCGAGCTAGGTTGTGGCCATAAATCACTTTGATTGATTAATAGTATATACAAAATATGACTTTATTATAATTATAGCTCAGGACAATAATGAAAAAAGATTGTTTCGACACTTTGCCTCTAAAACATGGCTACAGAGAAGAGCTACTTTACAGAAGTACAACTCCTCTTGCAATTATCTTTCATTCACGCAAAGATACTGAAATAGTTCGGGCATAAACCACACGCAAAAATTCAAATAGGAGAGCAAGAGAGAAGAGAAAGAAAAACTCAAGGAAGGAAGGAAGGAAGGCAATGGCGCTTTAAATTGATACACAACCCAAGCTCCTCTTAAATAAATAAAAGATATTTAAAACATAAATATTTTGGTCCAGATTTTAGTGAAGTTGACAGACATGATTTGCTTTCACTGGCCACACAAAATGATCTGGCGGATCAGATACGATCCCCAGTTCTTGTCTTTGACACCCATGTCAAGGGTCAAGGGTGAACGTCATTAGTAATGGCCAATATTGATGAAATGACGCCTCCTTGTGGCCAATAGTGTTTCACTATACTTAGAGCTCTCTTTCTCTCTCTCTGCACTTACCCTTTTGACTTCGTTACATAATAAAACTAATTGTTGTAGAATTTAAAATGTTACCAGTACTCTTATAAATCTGAGATTATTAGTAACGTTAAATCTAAGACAATAAACAAAAGTATATCAGTAGACATTTCCTGCTATCTTTTCGACAGGCCATTCTACGAATAGTAATGACAAGGGCGTTTGTGACAATCGAGGAAAATTTATGGATTTACCCAAACGGCTGTTGGGCTTGAAACTGGCTTATCGACGAATACATTTCGGCTTGAACCGGCTGCTGTAGAAACTTTACACTCCCACCCCCACATAAAGTTTAAGCTTTAGAAACTACAACTGTGTTTGTGCTAAATTTGCAAGAACAAAAATCATACAACAGAAGTCTAAGCAGTTTGAATGGGACACTTTAATTACACTTCACCCCATAAATTTGCATTGTATGTGTGTGTGTGTGTGTGTGTGTGTGTGTGCGTGTGTGTGTGTATGCATATAATACAGTACTGTACATGTCATAGAAAAACAGACATCTGTAAATTAACAAACATAAGGGGGGGAAAAATACGACCCATAAAAAATAATTTGTCTTCTTTATATTTCCAGTAAATATGAATACGTATCAGAAAAATAAATTCCCTCTTCCCTGCCCCTCTTTGACATCACTAAACTCCTCAGCCTATGGCTAGAAAGGAAGAGCGGGGCCAAAGAGGATTTGACACATTTATATACTGTTCTACAACAACCCCCCCACCTCATCGTAGCTATGCTACGTTTATCTTAGCAAACAAAAGAGAAGACTGGAGGAAAGCTCTTATTCTAAAAGCACCTCCACCAATCATCAAAGACAGCTCCAGGATTTTTTTTTTCTCCTGGGACTTACATGGTTCTTGACCAGGACAGAGGTGGCTGAGAAAATAATTGATTAATATATTTTACAGTACAAAAAAAAAATGCTGAAGGGGCTTAACTGGGGCTACACAGATTTCTGACAGGGCTATAACTCCCTTTAAGTGTAGCGCCACTCCTTACAGCTGTATTGAGACCTAAACAGCCAATCTTGCAGAGGCTCCCAAGTGACGTCATCAATATAAAAACATTCTTCTTGTTCTGCTGGTGAAAGGAAAAGTTCATCCAAAATGTTCTGTCATGAATGGCTTAGTGTAGGCCATGCCCACTAGAGAGAGAGAAAGAGGGAAAAAAAACATCACATCTGCGTCACTGGCAACGTCTTTAAGGCTTTTTTGGGGCATTCTTGTTCTCTTCAATAGACAAAATAAAGCAGCGGCTCTCTCTGCTAGAAAAATAGAACAGTCGAACGCGATGGCTTAGTGCTGCGTTCAGGAGACTGGGAAACGGTACCGTCTCACAGACGGCGTTTTTCTAACCCAGGAGTAAACTGCATTTGGCTCTAATTGGACATCTTTGGCAGCTTCATTTTTGCGACGAGGATGCACGAGCTTTCAAGCAAGGGTGAGCAAACTTTTGCATTTGATTTTTAAAATGAACCCAGATGACTAAACTAAAAGAGAAAGTAATTTTCTTTGTTCCTAATTGTATAATTTACATTGGACTTGATTAAAATTAACCAATTATTTAATAAAGCATTATTGTTTGTTTGTGCCGATATTTTGCATTGAATGTAAAATAGTTTATTTTAGCAGAAAATGCTGCATTTTTTAATTGTAAATTCCATAAATTCTAATTAATAGGCCAATTATTTGAATTGAATTTCTTTTATGATTAAAAAAATATATTACATTATTCAATGAGATAAATGGATAAAAAAAATAATAAATATATTTTAAATCGCTAACTTTGGGAGAAAATGCAGATAAATTAATGCAACAAATATTGCAGGACTCCTGATAATGTAAATGCTTGATGGGTCTGATTCAACTACGGAATGGTCATATGTAGGCCACCCGTGATTTAGAGGATTTCCATCTTTTACATCCAATCATCATCATCACATGTAGAGAGGCCTCAGGGATCAATGCTCGGCACCCATGGGTTTTTCATTTACTGACCCATTTGCCCAAAAGGCCGAAAAAACAGTCACTGTGTCACTCAGCGTCCAAAATAGTCCAGCTGTGTGTGTAAACAACAGTCAATGTCGGGTTCCCATGGATAACATAGGAACGTAAAAACAAACAACAACTGCTTAATGTTCTTCTGTCCTCTGTGATATGTTCAAGGTCATCACAGACATTGTCATTGTGCATCAAATTGGGGCTTTAAGAAGGTGCAGTGGCAACTATCCTCCAGTAGAGGGTGCTCAAAAAGCCCGCAGATGGAATGGAGCCAGGAATAGTATCCTGACGAGACCCGGCAGCACCGAGGAAGGTCTGCGGGTGCACCCAAAACAAAAAAAAATCTCTGGACAATGAACCATGGGCCATGTTCATCATCTTTATCATGCTGTCCAGTAAGGCATAGCCTGAAACAAAAACTCACCCCAAAAAGAATGATAATCAGACTGAAGACATGAGCATCCATTGTTGGTAAAAGACAATGTCAGCCAGCAGGGAATAAATAGGAAAAAAAGGAAGCCTCATCCTCATAAATATTAATGAGAAGGCAGAGCTTTAGCTCTTTGGGGGCAAAAAATATTTTCCTCTTCTTTGTAAACAGGAAAAATCTGATGCATCTTCCTGTGGGTCACTCCAACTGGAGAAGGTACGGCGACGGTGATGCCACCATCTTGGCAAGTGGCGCAAATAACACAGCAGCCTTCTGACGCGCAAATGCAACGTTCAGGGCTTCTGGGGACCGGGTGACAGAACCACAGGGGTGGAGAGACCGTCTACACTCAGCGCCGGGATGTGGATTTGGTTACTGCCGTTTGTCGGGAACTGGAAGAGACAAGCCATTTACAGTCAGATCACCAACTGCATTTGACAAACTAGGCCATTTACAAAACCTAATGCAGAACTCAGACCACTGGCGGAAAATACAATTATGTTAAGTCGGGATCTGTTGGGGAAAAAAATGCCAGTTAAAGTGAAGAAATTTAGCAATTTGCAAAGTAGAACAAAGCAAGGCACATGAATTCAACACTAATTGCTCTAGTGAGCCACATAAAGTGATGCGACAGGCCACATAAGGCCTGTGGGCCTCATGGTTAACACCCATGGTTAAAATTATCAATACAGCCATAACCTAAAAATAACCTCTGCCAATTGCAAGAGTCACTGTATTTTTAAGCGGTTTCCTTTTCCTGAGAGGAGAGGAAATGGCGAGGGCCACTTACCTGGAAGGAGAGTTTGGCGGGCGAGCGAGGCGCGATGGGACTGAGCGTACTCCAAAAGTGGATGGTGGATGGGAGGGGACTGGGAGTCAACAGGACCGGAGTCTGGGAGGCAAACAAGTCAGTTGGTTCAGTAGCGTGTGCGACACATGGGCACTGACGGCATTACTCCGGCCGAGCGTGGGCTTACCAGAGCGTGCGAGGTGATGACTGTGGGCGTCAGCGTGTTGGTTGCTGAGCCGGGTGCAAGCAAACTATTAACGGCGGCATTGACCTGCCAGAGATAAAAACAGGAAGTGGTTTCATGAGCCAGCAGGATGTGTGTGTAGCATCGCCACCTAAACTGATGTCGGTGTCATCACCTTATCCAGAGAGAGGCCTGGGGGGAGGGAGGGCAGCTCCAAGCCTCTGGGCTTCTTCGGTTTGGGAGGAATGACGTCTGGACTGGAGATCGACGATGTCACTGCAGGCGCAGACCCTACCACATATACCAAATCTGTGTTGATGTTTCAGTGCATGTTTTCACAAAAGGGACATGGTTCCAAGAAGGAGGCATTTATTTTCACATTATCGATAAAGAAATAAATATTTACTTCTAGTATTATTTCTGTGGAAGTTGATGCAAGCTCGTGCTCGGAAAACCAATGACAGTGAGACCTGGAAGGGTGTGATTGGGCCGAACGGTCCCTCCCGACCAGAACCTGAGTAGGGTTTTGTTCCTGGACTTCTGTGCTCATCATGGATTGTTGATAACAAAGACAATGTTAAAACATAAGGGCTTCCATACGTGCACTTAGCATCAGGATACCCTCGGCCGCAGTTCGATTTTCGACTTTGGTCGTGTCATCAATCTTGCGGCTGCATGTCTTAGTGAAGGGTGGGGCGACGCTGTCACCAACTGGTGGTGGGGAAATATGCCAGTCCAACCTGGCAGACCCAAACATAATGTGAAGGTCTGCTGGGAACATTGAGCAGAGTCCCCGTTAGAAGGAGTTACAGCTTCTACTTCTAGCAGAATTTCACTCAAATCCCAGAGGAGGCGGGGGACATTGAGTCAGAGTGAATCATGTTCCACACCTCCAATTTCAAGGCAGATGACCAGTTATGTTGCCGATACCTGACGAAATGGCAATCCCCGAATCTGCATCAACTTTCTCGCTCGCTACCTGATTGTGTGTCTTTTCCTTCTCCCTCTGGTCTCCCCTCCCGAGGCTGGGTGCTGGGAACGGGCAAAGCTTCAACAATGGTGAGGGTTGTCTGAGGGTCTCCCGTGCCGCAAATGTGAGGAACCTGAGAAAGGCAAGACAAGAGATGAGTAAACAGATAGCGATGACACCATCCAATATAGAATCAAAAGGAATTATTTGTTGACGAAAGGCTTGCAGCACAACTTACTCGCTTAGAGTACTGACAAAATGAAAGCACCATGCTGCTCACAGAATATGGTGGCAAAAAAAAATGCTTGCATATGCAACAGGTTTGAATTATTATTTCATGGGCCGAAAATGACAGACTGGTTTGCATTCTAAAACTCTCTTGCGAACGCCATTAAATGAATTTTTTTTCCATTGATATCAAAATGCCCAAGATCCTTTCGTTATGCAAAACCGCTTTTACCTCTTCCACCCGTTTATCCTCCAGCTCAACCATCTCCAGAAGCTCCTCCTCTGACGGCAGGGTCTCCTCCTTGATGACAACGGGCGGTGGGGGCGGGCGTGTTATGGGTGGCCCAACGGAAGGAGGTGTGGACGTCATGGCAGCGCGCTGTTGCTGCGATGGAGGAGGGTTGATGATGACCAAGACGGGCTGAGAGGGAGTCGGGTGGGGAGGCAAGCCAGCAACATTGGCCAATCCCCCGCTGTCATCCTGCGGTGGCGTTTGGGGGCTCACAGTCGCGTGGGGAGGCTGGACAGAACTGACCGAGCCCCCGACAGGAGCCAATGGAAGGAGTGGGGTTAGGGAGGACGGGTCCTTGACACTGGTGAGGTAAATGTGGGGATGGTCGATCAAAGGCGGTCCTGGAGGATTCTGGAAGACACACAGGACAACTTGTCAGCACATATTTGAATTCACACCAGCACTAATTTAAGCACAGGTTTCTCCACATAATTGCCACTCAAAGATTGATTGATTGATTGATTGATTGATTGATTGATTGATTGATTGATTGATTGATTTTTCTAACCGACCCTCTCTCATTGACTGTCCTTTTCTCCAATTTTGCACTCTGGCCAACGTACTGTCTAAGTATGTCTTTGGCGCCACCTTGTAGGGTCTTGGTGCAAAGGAACCATGTTGAAGTGAGTTGAGGAGCTTTGTGTGGGGCTGAATTTTCCCCAAAAAAGTGCTGGCTTCAAACTTGGAGCAATTGACCAAAATCTCTTGGATAAGTTTGTCTTCAATGGAACAAAATACAAAATAACACAATAAGCCTAAAATGTTGCGTTCCGAGAAAAACGGCTGTCCTACTGCGTCTTTTCAGAGACGGCTTCTTGAGATGACCCTGACCTGTGAATGACTGGGGGTGTTGGCAGTCTGGGGGCTGACGACAGGCGTAGGGCACGGTGAAGGATGCGTGACAATCACCTGGCGAGACGAATCGGCAAGCACTGACGGAGGGGAAACCTGGGAGGAGGCGGGAGAGGAGATTTAGCAGGGCGCGGTCCAGGATTTTTGCGCTGGTCTCCCTCACCTCTTTGGGCGCACGGTCCAGCTTGGGGACAGGGTCTAGTAGCAGTTCAGCTTTGACGGGTCGAGGGTTGGGCGCGGCCTGCAGCGATTGGATGGTGAAGGTGGAGTACAGGCCCGACTTCATGTAGTCGTTTCGAGAACTCTTTTGCGAGTTGCCGGGCGATGACTTCTGACGATCAACGTATGAATCAATCAATCATTTGCACTTGTGACGCATCTTTTTGGGTCCGCGAGTCTGCCCCCACCTGTACTACATTCTTGGACGGGCAGCTTTTTGTTTGGCTATTGGCGTCCGGGTTGTCCTGTCTTTGGCTGTCTTCGGGATTGTGTGTCCCGTCCGGCAAGGACGGATCAGGCTGGCTCACAAACCTGTACACAAACTTCTGTCCGCTCACCTTCTTGATGATATTCTGGGAAAATATGCACAAACATATGGTATTCATTTCATTTTATTACATGCAAATATCCTCTTGGTATAAAATCTGTGATTGCATTTTTCGCTTGAAAATATGCTTTTTATTAAAGTCTTAATTTTAGCAGGGTGACAACACTTGTTAGAGTAGAATGCAGTAAGACCTTGTCATAGTAGTATCTGAGCGCGCGGCTGAGTTTGTCGTAGTTCATGTTGTGTTTGTTCTTGCGCAGGCCCCACAGGCGAGCCACTTCTTCGGCATCTAGCAGCTTGAACTCTCCGTCCTCGCCGGTCCATGAAATCAAATGACGCTGGCGCTGGTCGTCCAGCAGATGGAGCAGGAACTGCCAGAGTGTGATAGACGGGTCCATGGCTGGAATGGCAGAAATTCAACAAGGATGCTCACAAGATCGGGTGATGATTTATTACAATAAAGTAATCAAACTGCACTGACACATGGACACGCAGAACCTCCTCACACATGCAAATAAGCATTATTGTCAATGACCGAGCCGTTATGCAACAAACGCGTCAATCATCTCAGATATCACCATGGCAACCAGTAACCATGGAGCTTCAGAGCCGTGCCGCTCTGCTCAAAGGCACTTCAGTTGCTGTGTGCTGCAAACCACACTGACAAGACAGAGCTGATTCCAGGTCAGCCTAAAGTGGACCATCACGTTCTGGCACCACCGCTCCTTGGTCTTAACTTCCATCCTCCACCATCAAACCACAACACTCCGAATTCCTCAGGTGGATGACACACCCCCATTTCATTATCACTTGTGACAGCACTGCCTCGCCAACTGACAACATCCATCAGAGCGGACGTAGCATCTGTAAAGCTGATCTTTTCTACAGACAAAGTGCTGCCGGATGTAGTGGTATTAGCACTTTGTGGTCTTAGTATGTAGGGCTGTATAATTTATTGACTTTTAATCATGCTTGCTACTTTGGCTGGCACAATTAAATTAACCTGATCCTTGGCGATATGTACAGTTAAAACACAGGCTGTGCTGCATTGCTAGTCAAGCACTTTCTCAACTAGTTGTCAGCCAAACAAAAGGGTCGCACTAGACGTACTGTTATGTAGTCCCGATGGCAAAAATGAGCAGCAGTGGTCGCCAAGGCAACAACCAGAAAAAGATGGAAGTTCAGAGCTTCCTTGCATAGAAGAAATTACTGACATCCCATCATGCCTTGTCAACACACACGCACAAATACAATAACAGTGATGAGTGAGTGCACTATACTTGGCACCCAAAGAAATACAATTCAAACATGTTGCGCTATCACGCATGCATACACAAGCGCAGGCAGGCACACGCCTTACCGTTGATGAGCGGGTTTGAATCCATCTTGCTCAAATTGCTCTTATCGTTGTTACGCGTGCACCAGCCGTCTCACAGATCCTCCATGTTGTTTTGTGTTGGTCCTCTTCTTTCCCACCGCCCCTCTCGTATTTGTTTGCTCAAGTGTGTGTGTTTGTGTGTACGCGTGTCCGTGTTTGCGGCTGTCAGAGCAGCAGCTTGTCGGCGGACTTGCGGCTGTTACGTAACCGCTCCGAGGCGCCACTGCCGGGATCCGCAGCCTCCATGCTAACAACCAAACCTCCAAATGTAGAAACTTAAAAACCAAAACAAAACAAGAGGCTCGATAATAAACAACAAGCCCCCCGCCCCTCCTAAAAAAACTAAATAGAATAGTGCCTCTACGCACTTAAAAACTTAAAGACAGATGTCTAATGTGCTGAGTCTGTCCACTTGTGCGTTTTACGAGGACGACGATGGAGTTGTTTTCTTCTGCGCGTTGCTAAGTGCTAAGCTAAACTGCCCACTTTCAAATCTCGTCCGCCCCCGGTGGTTCTCGCGGTGTCTACTGAAAGTTGAGTTAATTTTTTTTTAAGAGTCCGGGCAAGCAAAATTCAATTTCCCTGGAGTGGAGTGTATTTGTTTTGTTAGCCTATCGTGCTAAGTCATCTAGCTCGTTAGCCTTAGCTCTTGTGACAGCTCTCAAGAACCCCACGCCTCTCGGGTGTACGTCAGCCCGCCGACGCCACGCCACTGCGGGGGCTGCTGCCACTAAGTTCATCCCAGAAAGCCAGAAAGCTCTGCCTTGAAACGTCAAAAAATCGTCAGCGAAATCGGCACGTGCAATTTCCGAGTGTAAATCAACGAAGAAACCAAAATTTGATCGCCTATTTGTTTTTGTTTTTCTCCCACTTCCGGTTTGGACGAACGCTTCCACCTCACTAGTTTTTACCTGCGTTGAGTTCCGTGGTTAAAAAACTTCGGTTTCCCGTCTATTACTTTCAGACTAAAAGTTTTGCTGGCGTTCCATCGGTTCCGAGATTTTGATAACATGCTGCTCTTGGCAATTTCTTTTCAGATCCTTAACTCCAGGGTTGTCAAAACGTTCTCCTGCAAGGGTCAAATGCAAAAAGGGGTAAAAATTGCAATTTGAGAAACTTCTAACTGACCCATGTTCTTACAAAAAAAAAAAAAGTGCGTGTGGAATCTCGTATTTTAGATTGTATTTCATATATGTAACTTGTGTACAACATAATAGTAATTTGGAGAAAAAGCGACTTTTTGTCATTTATTTACATTTGGAGGAAATTATATAAAAAATAATCTATTTAATATAATGTCAAAGAATGTTTGCTTCTCCAGTTCTTGACTACCCAGCATTAATTTAGCATCATGTCACCATGGCAACGGTCCTGTTAGGATGCTAGAGCAGCATCTTTTTCATCAAATTGCACTCAATCCATCCAGATGTGGACATAGCATGACATCTCATTGGTGGCACTTGTCCATATGAGAATTCAAAAATTCTAGTCACCACAGAAGAAGAACCACAAAATGTTCAGGTTGGTCCTACTTATTGGGTGCTACTGGACCTTGTCACTCCTCACAAGGCGTCCAAAGGCAGTAAAAATCTAGAAGACTTCTCTTCTGCGACATTCTGGAAGCTCCGTCAAACCTTGAAGTTCTCGCAGACCCTGAAAGATGACAAGACGGTAGCCAAAGGTCAACAGTGCCCTCAGCTGTTTAAGCCTTTGATTGCCTCCAATTTTACTGAACTGGACCAAGAACCACACCAACAGAGAATAGGGATGATGATTGCTAGCCAGGGAACCAATGGTCATAGTAATAGGGTGGGAGGTAGGGTCATCACTCAGCCAACATGCATCTCAAAATATCTGCTTCCTCCTACGTTAGGCCTTCGACTTCTTCCTTTTAAATTGCACCATGTTTTTGTGGTCAGTAAAAAGATTCCTTCGGGATATATTGTACGTTTTATCAAGTAGTAATTCGTATTTTGTAAGCATTGCAAAGCAACGACTTTGCATTTCTTAAAAAATAAAATCACCCAAAAGCCATTACTTTTAAGGCTGTAAAGTGAGTTTGAAATTATAGTTTAAAGTGTTTTGGGATTATATTTTGGGTTTATTATCATAGGCAACCATGAATTTATTCACAGATTCCCATGATACGTGCCATGAATAGCAAGGGTTCAAAGACATGTTCTAACATCTGGAAACCCTCAAACCTCAGTCCATCACACTGCACCTCCATTAACACTTTTTGCACTGTTAACGTGAAATGTTGTCAACAGGAACAAAGAGCGACAGCGACAGATTTTGAAATCAACTACGTTTGTTTATGAGAATGGGCAGAGAAAAATCTTAGACAGATGTGGTCTTTAATCTAGGAAAGTTTAAAAGAAAAAAAATATGGCTAGCAGATGTCAGCATTGAGTCTCTTTCGGATGAGATCATGGTGTACGGATACGCTGGAACTTTGCAACATTGACCTTTACGAGCAGCTTGTGATTCATCAAGGTTTTGTCATGTTAATTCGCAACAAAGAGTGTCTCAAAAGAGAGAAGAGATAATGGACGACCACTAAATAGCGTGCAAATTGTTTACTAAACTGTTACAATGATTATTTTTAATATTAAAAGCACATTTTCATAATTCTCATTGGCATTTTCTAAAAGTAAAGGACTGTTCGGATGTTTGTGGCATCAGTAAAGAAAAAAAATATTAGTACTAAAGTCACTGTTGTGCACAAAATATTTTTTCGCAAAAAGCTTGTTTCCTGCTTTTTTGGTCCAAAATAAGTGATTTGAGTAAAACCAACATATGTTCAATGCTGATTACTACTAAATGGACCAAGGAAGAAAGTCCAATCTGTCATTTGTGTTGTGAGCATTGAAAGATCACTCAGAGTGCTCTAAATTGGCTGGAACTCAATGAGTTCTTTTTAGAAAATAGCTGCCATTGAAATATCCATCTCAATACAGGTAACAGAGGGGTATGTACCAAGCTCCCCTGCTGCAAGCAAAACAAAAGCAAACAAAAAAACAGCATGCAGATCTATCATTTTGAATGAACAAACACGACAGACTTGACTAAAGCTTATGAAAGCTATTCATGTTGGTTTTATGTGTGTGATGGTGATAATGAAACTGACCTCCAGCACCATCCGGATGTTTGCTTTAATTTTGGCACTGTCTTTGGTCAGTTGATCTGTAAAGCTAACACACATTCACACAAATGCAAAATTAGCATGGGCGATGGTCATCTTGCAATGGACAAAACTGGCCAACACTTCGCTACCACCTTGTAAAATGTTTAAAGTCGAACTAGATATTTTTTTTTGGGGGGGGGGGGTAAACTTCCCTATATCCTGTCAAATTGTGTGAGTATTCACTGACGCTGTTAGTTGACTTGTCTTCTTGTCGATGAAGTGCAGAGCTTCAGCGTGGTCCATCTCCAAGAAGAAGCCAAAGCCCACCAACACAAAGATCTTAGATGAGTCCTCCCTATGAAGATGAGGACACGCAATAATACTTATAATTATTTTTGGGATTAAGCCATTGATTTGTACTTGTATACAGGCGGAAAGATATGCTTGACCAAATATAGCAGTATTAGTCGTTGTTGTAGTATGTGGGAGAACTGCACGCGCTTACACTTCAGCCTGAACATAGAAGTTACAGCCGAGGTCAACATCTGCTTTGAGGTGGTGAGAATCCGTCTCCTGTATACACACAACACACGTATATCATACCCACAATGCTTAAGTGTGTATGTGCACATGTGTGTGTACCTGAAGAGCCTTTAAGGTGTTTTTCAGCTGCAGGTAATGAGAGGCTTGCTCATAAACAGTATCGCGTTGCTCCATCACTTTTCTAAGAACGACACACATGTGGTGTTAAGCGTAGGGCCTGACCGATTAATTGGCTAGCACATTTAATCAGCCGTTAACAGCTCTTCTATGTATTAAGATAATGATATTCAAATATTCCCTATGCCCCAAAAGTAATAAATAACATAATTGTTTTGTCTTTTTTTCAGTTAATCCATCCGTCTCTTACTGTAAATCTTTCTTCAGTACTTCGTCAATAAACCTTTCATATTGCAGCACCTTCGAAGCCACTGTGAACTGAGAATTATCGTTAGTTTTAGAACGATCTGGAGGCGCCATTGCCGTTTGCTTGTGTTCTTTGGTTGACGCCGGGGCGCAAGAATATGACGTCGGGGGGCGGGGCCACGCACATGACCCAATACGTCACATTTTGCGACAATTTGTTGGCGCTTAGGGCAAAATCAAAACATAAACGCAGAGAATTTTCTGTAAGTATGCCCATGTTGTTGTTATTGTTTTAATATATGTGAATGCCTGTTTAAAGGTCTACGTGATTACACACGGTCATTAATCGCAGCTTTATTAATATTGAACCTGGCATAAATGATACAAAAATACATCCTGTGGGAAATAAAGGTTCGTTTTTTCCCCACAATGTACTATTACGTGCGCACACATTCGTGGCCAAGAATCAGGTAACATACAAATGACATACTCATAATGATACTGTCATGAAAATTCTTTGATGAGGGCTGGCCTGATGATTTGGGGCTGTGGGCATTTTATCTCGATGTTGCCTCAAGTTAGTCTGTGTGGAATGCTTGGCCATAAATTGCTGCCGATAGCAGCTCTTGAATGAAAGTGCAATTTGTTGCTGTATTTGGGAATAAAGCGATTGAAATGGATCAGTGACTGTATCTATCATCCTTGACAACATGCGTAGATTGCGGTATCACTGTCATTCCTAGACAATTGGCGCACATTCCCTAGACAGTGAGTCTCCAGACTCCAGACATTCTTCATTTTCTAGCAAACGTGCGCAAGTTGCTTGGCAAAACCTCCAAGTTGTTCATGTTATTGTTAAGAATCTCACAACAGTGAAGCACTGTTGTTCTCAAAAAACATCAAATGTGACGTGAGTCCAAAACTCTACTTGTGCAAAACCAGTTAAAAAATGATATGCATTAGTCTTTAAATCAAGCCTTCCTGCAGTGTGGTATGAATAAAGAAACAGTTCACTCAGTCCTTTGTTTGCAGGAGATTGTTGAATGCCGTGCCCTACTTGGTAGCTAAATTTTGTCTCAGTTGTTACATGAAGCCCAAACACTGAGCCCTCAAGCAGGAAATGTGGGTCGTGGGCGTGCTCGACCCTATCTCAGCAGTCTTTGGGCAGTAGGTGGGTTACACCCACAATTGCTCGCCAGCCTATTGCAGGGCACACATAAACAAACAACCATCCGCACTCACACCCACATCAACAGGCAATTTAAAGTGCTCAATCGTTTTTTGTGTGCTTTTGGAATGTCGGGGAAAACCGGAGTACCCAGAGTAAACCCACTCAGATACGGGGAGAACATGCAAACTCCACACAGAAAGCTTCACTACCTTCTTACAATGATACTCAGTTGAAAACACATTATTTTGAAGTGGCCCAATATCAGCTGAATTAATCGCCTGCACAATTAATCGATCAGGCCTAAAGTGTGGCTTTGTTTGAACGTAGCAGCTATTAAATAACTTTGATAAGTAAATTCTAGTTGTGTATGCACTGCACGTACATACAATATGTGTACCCTAATATGCTGTTGTTGTGGTCTACCTGGTCTGAGATGTCGTCTGGAGCAGATGAATCTTCATCATTGGAATCATCATGTGGACTAAAGCCAGTTAGGAGGTCTCCTCGGCTGTCCCCACAGGTAGCTTGAGTGTTTGCTCAATGTTTGATTATAGTCTTTGAAAAATATTGGTAAAAAAATAACTTGTCAATGATGAATTGAGGGCCCTGGAATTATTGTCCTCTTGTTAAAGTTTGACAAGTTGTTCTTTGGTCAGGGCTATTAATTCAGCAGTGTGTATGTGCGCATGTAGGGAGGTGCAGTTCAAGGAAATGAGAAGAAGAAGAAAGGGAGCGCCCTGCAGGAGGCAAAGAAGAAAGGGAAAATGTCAAGGAGCCGAGAAGAGCGAGACAAGGATCTGCAGGTCCAACTGCAGCGGCTGGTGAGCGCAACCAATCGCTTCACAGATAGATCCTTTTGTAATCTGTGGATAGAAGTAAGCAATGGGCGCCACATAATGTTGAAGTGTGTGTGTGTAGGACCTGTCCAGCAGGTCGTCTGCCAGCAGGACAGGTTTGGTCTATTCAGAGACCTTCACTCATCATCACAACCTGTGGGACTCCAAGTAAGCTTACCTGACCTATGAACAGTATGTATATATGTGTCACATGATCATACATAGTAATAAATTGTATTACTTCACTCAATGCATGTTGTATATACATTACCATTCAAAAGTTTGGGGTCACTTCGAAATGTCCTTATTTTATAAATAAATTCGCTATTTTCTAATGAGGAGGATAACATTAAACTAATCAGGAGTACACTGTGTACATTGTTGATAGGGTACATGACTATTCTGGCAGCAAATGAATATCTACAGAGGTGTATAAAGGCCCATTTCCAGTAACCATCCCTCCAGTGTTTTAATGATCCACCACATAGAGCTAAATTTTGATACAAACTATGGCTTTGTACAAGTACAGTATTTCATACGACTGTGTGCATGTATTTCATGCATTCTGTTAACGACTGACCTCGATGTTCAGCCATGCAGAAAGTCCTGCCAGAGTGACGTCCATCATGGAGGAACTGGACAGACAAGAGCTGTCGTCTCGCTGTGTTCAAGTCCAGGTGAGAGTTTGACTGACCTCCCGACTTCATGCTGAAGCAGGAGAATTAAGCACCTTTGTGTGTTTCAGCCCAGGGCAGCCACTGATGAAGAGCTGCTTCTCGTCCACACGTGAGTTCACCAAAACATGAAATAATACAACTTTGTTTTACATGCCACATGTCCGCCTTACAGGAAGGAATACATCGAGCTGATTAAGTCCACCCAGATGATGTCTGAGATAGAATTGCGTCAACTTTCTGACAAATATGATTCCGTTTATATCCATCCTGTAAGAACACACATGCACATACACACCTTGGGTGCGAGCACAAAACACATACACAAACCTATTTGTTGTGTGTGTGTTACAGGAGACCTTCCAGGTGTCCATATTGGGGGTGGGATCAGTGCTCCAGCTGGTAGACCAAGTTCTGACGTCTGAATTGAGGAACGGCTTTGCTGTCATCCGGTATGACATGAGTGTTCCAAGGAGGTGTTCAGGACTCCCTCATCAACCAATAATAACGTTTGTGTCGTGTGCGTGTGTGTGTGTCAGACCTCCAGGACATCACGCTCAATCAAATAAGGCAAACGGTTTTTGTATTTTCAACAACGTGGCCATTGCAGCTCGCTACGCTCAGAACAAACACAGAGTCAAAAGGTAAGTGAAAAGTGTGGCCAAAAAGCGAGGATTGCTCAACCAAAATGAGCAATTTGACATACTGAGCACAGTTAGACAAAAAATAAAATTCCAACTATGGGGTGGAACGTTTTTTTTTAAACTGTACAAATAATTCGGTTTAACAGTTTCAGCTCTGTTCATCTGTGTTGAGTCTGTTCACACAAGGCTTTTTTTTTTTTTCTCGTGTGTGTGTGTGTCAGGGTGTTGATCGTGGACTGGGACGTTCATCATGGTCAAGGTATCCAGTACGTTTTCCAGGAAGACCCCAGGTGACATCTCCTGCTTTTGAACACAAAAATAATAAGAGTTGTCCTGTTTAAAACGTGTGTTAAAATGTGTGTGCTTGCGTCAGCGTGTTGTACATGAGCCTGCACGGGTTTGAGCAGGGTGCTTTCTGGCCTCACCTGCCAGAATCTGCCAACACCTTTTTGGGCAGCGCCCCCGCCGAAGGACGAAACATCAATCTGGCCTGGGCCACGGTCAGTCACGTCAATTATTCTCTAGCAGTACTTCACAAATTTAAGAGATTCAGAAATAATTCACAGCATACTTCTCAACCAAACTCTCTCAATAAGTGATCAACAGTTAATTGTGCCTTCTGCCCTCTGCTGGAAGAGCATTTCATTGTTTTGCCTGTCACCGTCACAAGCTTACTCTCAACTTTGCTATCTCCTTGTTCAGGCAGGAAAAAGCGACGCAGACTATGTGTGTGCTTTCCAGCAACTGCTGCTTCCTGTCGCCTATGAAGTAAAGCTCACTGATTCCTCTGCAGATGACTGTTGACATCACACTTTGATATTAAAACATTATCTGTGTGTGTGTGTGAAGTTTCAGCCGGAGCTGGTTCTGGTCTCTGCTGGTTTTGATGCTGCACTCGGGGATCCCAAGGTCTGACTGAAAAGTGGAAAAGCTTTCACTGGGCCATTATAGAAGGACAAAATAATGTTCTGCGGAATAAACAGCAAAATTCAGTATCCAAATGATATCGTCGCACTCCCCAACCTGTGTGTGGGTGTGTGTTTTTTCAGGGTCAGATGTGCGTAAGTCCTGAGTGTTTCCAGACATTGACACACATGCTGATGTCTTTGGCAGAAGGTCAACTCGTTATGGCTCTTGAGGTAAAAACAAAGATTATGACACCATAATGTCTGCAAATTGCTCAGAATTTTAATTTGGCCTCATGTAGATATGGGGTTTGTTTTTCTTGTGAATTTTCTTGGTGCTTTCACCTCTCGTGCGGCCAGCTGCCGCGTCTCCCGGGTCATGTCCGGAGTGACGCACATTGTTAAAAAACAAAACAAAGTAGTGAAGCTGCAATAGGTGAAGCCCAAAATGGCGAGGAATTACTGTGTTATATTATAATTTATGAAACTAATTTATAAGAGGACTTATCATTTCAGTCGTATTTATATACATACACAAATGTATTTTTATGTATGTTTAGGGAGGTTACAACCTGCAGGCGACAGCAAAGGGTGCTACTGCTTGTGTTCGTGCTTTGCTGGGTGGAGCCTGTGCACCAATGGCTTCATCCACTGCACCCTCTGACTGGTACCTGTGACATACAAACACACACACACACAAGCAGTGATACTTATTTGTGTTATCGAGGGGAATTTTCATGATCAAACTTAAGCAGATGCTAGCATAGTCATTTACTTGGTCGTGTTAACTCAAAAATAAAGCTTGAATCAATCTTGTTAATCGAGCAGAATGAATAGTATGGGGTTCCCCTGTGATATGTATAAATTGGGCTGTATAGTCAATATATCTATAATTCTTGACCTTTGAGAGCTGATTGACATAAGCATGCCATAGACATATTAAGACACCCTAACCCTTTTAAATTACTATGACAAAAAAAATGAAATTCAAATCAGTGACATGAAATTTTGAGACTACTGTACTTTAGCTAACATGAGGCTATGTGAATGCTAACTGACCCTGGATTTTAAAATAATTACGTGTCTCTGTGTATCAGTGCCATGAAGTCCATCTCTGAGACCATCTCGGCTCTGTATCCATATTGGACCTCACTTCAAGTCCTGGGTAAAAACACACACAATCAAACTTCATGGCAGTGTCTATTTCTGTTTTAGGTTATGTATTAATTTTAAACTAGTGTTTTCAATCTTTACTGAGCCAAGGCATATTTTACATCAGGAACATTTCACAGTATGTCATTCACAAAAAAGCTACAATGATCATCTTTGTCTCAATTCACTCAAAAATGTACTTAATACTCAATTTGGGCCTGTTCGTGATTAGGAATCACTGTTCAAAACAGTTGGTTGTTGTACCTTGTGTGTTGGCACAATTTTGCATGTCAGTTGTGTTGTGTCTCCTGTAGAGGGTGATCATCTTGCTGAAGGAAATGTCCTCAGATTAACAGACAATGAGGAGAGGCCACAAGGTCCCCTTGTCACGACAACAGGCCTGGTGTATGACGAAAGAATGATGGAGCACCTGAACCTGTGGGACAGGTGGGCGAGTGGGTCCTTGAGGGTAATCCGTACTGGATTGGATAACTGACGTGGTCCACTCTCCTCCGTGTTCTCTGCAGGCATCATCCTGAGCAGCCACAAAGAATCTTCAAGATCTTCTCTAGACATGAGCAGCTTGGACTGGTGGAGCGTTGCCAGCGCATCCCAGCTCGTTTCGCCACCGAGGATGAGCTCGCCATGTGTCACACGTATGTGACAGCATCCGTGTTGTTAGGCATGAAAACAGAGGGGGGGGCTCAAGATGTTGTCGGTGCTGTGACGCGTCACAATTGCAACTGTCCTATTTTTTTAGCTTTTCAGATATTTTTTTTTCTAGACTCACAGGTCAACCTATCCCATGTGACTTGGCACAACGTGAGCTTTAGAAATGATTGCAGGAAATGGAAATCATGCAAAAGTAGTGCAGACTTTGGAAACTTTGGATTACTAAAACTGCTGCAACTGAGAGTGTGGGTGGTGGTATTCTCGGTGCGGAGAGAGTGAAAATGGGGAGGGGCCTTGCTATGGGTTGATATCTCACTTTATAGATAAATTTGGACCCGTGAATTTGTTTGTGTGAGTGAAACGAGGGCCGACTGACCAGTGAGTGTGTGCTGAAGGGAGCTCCGGTGGCAAAGCCGATGGCAGCCTGCTTTGATGGTGTCTTGCTTGTGGAGTCAAACAGAATGATAAACAAACCGAAATAAAAACATTTCGTGTGTGCATGTTTGTTTAGCGCTGACCACATCAAGCTGATGAAGTCTACCACTACGATGAAGAGCAGAGATCTCTATAAACTGGGAGAAGACTTCAACTCCATCTTCATCAACAATCAGAGTTTCCAGTCAGCCTTGCTGGCTGCTGGAAGCTGCTTCAACGCTGTGGACCACATCATGAGTGGACAGGTACCAATCACTGCATGCCTTCAAACACGCCCTTATATATCAGGACTGGAGCTCTTTTTCACCTTTCTGGAGCTTCGGTCTCTCCTGGACATTGTCTTGCGAGTCAAGAGGCTATGCTTTGTGTCCTGGAGCTCCTCTTTCCAAAGTCTCAGGGAGAACACGAAATTTCTCCCTGGGATTTCGCAGCCAAATTCAATGTGACATCACACTGAAAGAGGTTTGCTAATAACACTATGGATATGTGGATATGATTGCCTAAGAGTGCAGTACATGCAGGCATCCTATGAATTCATACACAAATTTGTGTGTGAAGGTCAGAAGCGGCGTGGCTATTGTGCGTCCCCCTGGTCACCATGCTGAGAGAGAGACAGCATGCGGTTTTTGCTTCTTCAACACGGCGGCACTCGCCGCTCGCTACGCACAGAAGACTTCCCAGCATGCATCTGCACGAGTCTTAATCCTGGACTGGGACGTTCACCACGGCAATGGCACGCAGCACATGTTTGAAGACGACGATAGGTAAAATGTGATGTGATGTGTGGTGTACAAACATGATGATTGTAAATTTACACAGAAATGTACAGTTTGTGTGGTTATCTGTTTGCAGCGTCCTCTACATCTCCCTTCATCGCTATGACGACGGGAGCTTCTTTCCGTCCTCAGAAGACGCCGCCTCGGACCGGGTGGGAGTGGCCAAAGGGATGGGCTTTAATGTCAACGTGGCGTGGAGCAACGGCAGGATGGGAGACGCCGAGTATCTCGCCGCTTTCCACCATGTTGTCATGCCGATTGCCACCGAGGTAACACGTACACTTGGTTTTCATCTCATTTCATCTTCTTTTTAACCATGATCTGCTTTGCTGCTGGAGAGCACTATAGATTTGTTTAGTGTATAATCTGCCTTGTGCGTAAAGACAAATAAATCAACATGCCTTGCTTCGATTCACAGTTCAATCCAAGTCTGGTTTTGGTGTCGGCGGGATTCGACGCGGCGCGGGGAGACCCTCTGGGTGGATACCGTGTGACTCCGGAGTGCTATGCCCACCTCACTCACATGCTGATGTCGTTGGCTTGTGGGCGAGTCTTACTCATACTGGAAGTGAGTGATGGTGCTAAGTTGCGCTGGGAGCATTTTAATTGGGAAACAATGTTATGCAGAGGTGTACTTATCCAATTATATAGACAAATAATATTTTATTGTCACTGAGGAGATTTGGTGGGCGGGATATTTTCTTCTTACTGGGGGGGACATAACAGAAAATAACTGGGAAGCTCCTTTAATTTTGTTTTATGCTGAAGATAATTTGGGTTTGATGCTGCATACGAGGAAGTTGGGAAGACGGACTTTTCTATCTTTTGACTAGGAAAAGTGCACTAGAACGATCCATTGAACTGAAGGTCTGAGTTGCTAAGCCGGAGGGGGAAAAAGGACCCCGAGTTCACCAATGGACTTCAATGTGTGATCACTTGACATTGGCGACCCTATGAAAACACAGTGAATGGTAAAACATAATAGTATAGACATAATACATATTTAGCTTTATTATTTATTATATTATTTCAGTCATTGAAAATAACTTCACGTAACATGTGATTTGTACTTGCTGTGTGATCTCCCTGCATTAAGTTATTCATTTGAAATTAATACATTTTGAGGATTTAATATTACTTTATTTATATAAATTATGGAATTTCTAAACAAGGTTTGCTGGAGGCCAACATGTGTTGTGATGAAGCAGAACAACAAACAATTTATCGGAAGCAGCCATCCTTGTTGTTTACATTCGCCTCGAACACTTTGAGGTCATAACTGTGGCATTCCGAGTGGGATAAATCCGACTTTCTACCTTCCTTGAACGCAGCATGAGATCAAAGATAAAGTTGAGACAGGAGCCTTTTTAGAATATAAATTAAAATCATCATCCTGATATATAAATTTGAGTCAATCAATCAAATGGAAAAATCGTCCAGCTCTTAAATGCTAACTGCTAAACAATGTAACGAGTGACCTGTCGTGTCACGTCACAGGGTGGTTACAACTTGACGTCCATCTCTGATTCGATGGCCATGTGCACGAGCGTGTTACTCGGCGACCCTCCTCCTTCTTTGGAGACGCCCCTCCCTCCAGCGCACCGCTCCGCCGTGGCAGCCATTAATGAAGTCATCCGACACCACGCCCCCTACTGGAAGTCGCTGAGGATAAACAGTGAGTCCGGGGCTTCTGCAAATGTCGCTGGTGCAGCTCCAAAGCTTTTTGTGTGCTTCATGGATAAATTGACTAACAAACAAGAACAAAACTCCCATATCCAGAATTTAGCCAACATTATAAGAACATCATTTTCAGAAGCTAATGCTGATAATACTGATTTATTTTATTACGCACTAATTATTTTATTAGCTAATTTTCAGACATATTTTATGTGCAAAGTATACCTTTTTTTTTTTTTTTAAAAACCTCATCTGGTAATTAGCCGGCCTCTGCCTGTTTCTGTTGTCTGTTTGTCCCACTTTGGTTTAACGCTTGTTTTGTTGTTAGTCCCAGAATCCTTGCGAGCAGCTATATCGTCCCCAAGCGCTCATCAGAGGCGCAGTGGAAAAGTGAAAGGCAGGAGGTCAAGACAGAGTGATCCAGACAAGCCACCACTTCCCCCTGTAGGATTGGAGGTCACAGCAGTAATAGCATAAATACTAAAACATCATCATCTCATTAATGCACAGCGTTGACATTGATTTTGGTATCTCAACCCAACAGGACAACCACAGTTTGGACCAGCTCACACTAGGATTGGCGAGCTTGGACATCAGACAAAGCACACCGCACCCATCTGACATGGGAGCGGAGTCAAGTGAAAAGACATCTGAGAAGAACCAATCCATGGCGGAGTCAAATGAAGTTTCACCTAAGCAGAGTCAATCAGCAGAGAGCTCGCAGACTCCGGTAAATTCAAGGCTTTGTGGCCTGGTAGTGTCACCAATGAATGTTGCCATGGCAACAAGCAATCACCATTGCAGTGGGGACTATTTGTCCCTCGATGCCAGGGGTGGACAAATGGGCCACTTTTTAAAATATTAAGCATTTAAATTAATGCAACAAATATGACAACTCTTGATAATGCAAATGATCGATGGGCCGGATTAAAAACGGCACCATGTTTTTTGTCGTTACTTGATGGCGTTGCTTTCTTACATCCTGCCAAATTTATGTCTCCTTATCGCACTCAGATCGTGGTCGTCGCCGCACCAGCAGATGATGACCGTGGAGAAGAGGCGGACCCTGAGCCGCAGGGAGCATGCGGTTGGTCCAAACCTCAAAGTACTCTGGAGCTGATGAGTGGAGTTCAGATGGTATTATATTCTATTTCTATACTCTGGAATTTCCCACACAGATGAACCTCTAATCTGTGTGTGTGTGTTTTTGTCTCCTCAGGCTTCCATGTACGTGGTGGACCCTCTTTCCTGGTGTCCTCACCTGGACGCCGTCAAGCCCCTGCCCCCGTCTGGTATCGATGTCTTCCTGCCCTGTCAGGACTGCGCCTCGGAGGCAGAGAACTGGATTTGCCTCACTTGCTACAAGGTGATGGATAGATGGATAGGTCAATAGAAAAGGTTTCCTGTCTTAGACGTCCTATCACAAAAATGTTATTGTGTTATTTTTATCTCATAGTGTTTTCACGATAGAAGTTATCCCAAGTAAGATTTCCATGTGTAAAGCTAATGATGAGGTCACACGTGTCCCTGGCGCCAGGTGGCGTGCGGCCGTTACGTCAACGAGCACATGTTGACGCACGGCGCGATGTCCGATCATCCCGTGGTGCTGAGCTTCTGCGACCTCTCCGTGTGGTGCTATGCGTGCGAGGCCTACGTGCACAACCAGGTGATTTCACACTAACTCACTAATTAATTGATTGATTAACCATACCGTGCCAAACAGGAAAATGTGGATGTTGTTTTGTTTTAGTCTTGTAGTGCTGTTGTTGTGTTACAATAACTGTGTAACCTCTGTGGTGCATGCAGGCCGTGTTTGAGGCGAAGAACGCCGCCCACACCTCCAAGTTTGGAGAGGAGATCCTGCCAAGGAGTTAGGAGAACGAGGATGCAAAAGAGATGATAATGAGGAGTGCTCTGACTTTTTGTACATTCTTCACTGTCACTTTGCATTTTAGCCAATGAGAATTGTTGACATTAATATGTTGAAGTTGCTGTGGCAACACTGTTGCGCAATAATGTTTGTCTACAAATTATCAACAACAAAAAACTTTTGTATGTTTTTAAGAGATTCACGTGGGACGATAATTACACAAATTAGTCATTGTTCACGGAGAGCATCCATCCATTGTATTTACTTTTTATTGTCATTAGCGTCGTGGGTGAGTTGGAGTCAAATAGAGAAACAATCGGCAGTCAAATGGGGAAAAACAAGAGACCGGTCGCCAAACAAGCCATGGTACATATAGGTAAACAATAGACTGGTTACAATGAAATGCTCATACTTGGTTATAATTATTAGAGAAATGTAACTTTTTATATGTGCTTATTCATTTTAAAATGTATTGTTTGATAATTTATCGTATTCCATAATTTGATTTATCTTAAATAAAATACATTTGTAAAATCACTGAATTGGTTAGTTTATTACAAATAATGCAATAAATATGTGGTTGTTATTTTTATTTAAATTAACTATTGTATATATACCTTTATATTATTATTTTGGTGGGGGGCCAGCTTCACGCAGGTTTTGTACCTACCATGCCGATAGCGCTGCACCGCTAAAGTTCCTCGTTCCGCCTCCGGGCGTCGCTGTGTTGTAGAGTCACTGCCTCCTCATATCTCCCCAACCTGGCTGGCGGACACGCGCGCTGTTGGACACGGCTGGAACGCGCCTCCATCCTCGTCTCTCTCAGCCCGCGTGCGTGCGAAGCTGCTGCAGGTTGGTTTTCACGTCTAAAGCAAAAATCAATGCCGGTGATGGCGTCACGCAATGCTGGCGAAATTGCAGTTTTTATTGAAAAAATCGTGGCTATATATACTCTAGCAAGACTGCTTCCCATTTGAGCGCTATAAATAAAATGAACGTCGTTTTTTGTGCGAAAGCGAGGCGGCACGATGCAATAGTGGGGAACAGGTTTGCCTCACAATGCCGAGATTCTAGGTTCGAATCTGAGCTCATTCAGTAATTGTGGAATGTGCGTGTCCTCCCCGCGCTTGTGTCGGCTTTGCACCGTTTGGTCCAAACGTGCACCCCAAATCGCGATCATTGAAGAATGCCAATGAAAATTAATACAGTAGTCTTAAAACGTGTATTGACATTGACCCAAGGTGACATCGGCCTGGGTGAATTAAAAAGAAAGAAATTATCATACGAATAATGTGTCCTCCATTCTGCGATTTTTTCTCCACAAAACCTCCTCCAAGGAAAGCTGAGGGGTTCTGTGACACGTGAGCGCGGTCATGGCGTCGGCAGCGACACCCGACTTGGGCGACCTGTCCCGGCTGTACCAGACCGAGTTTGTGCGCAGCGCCCGCGCGGTGGGTGCGCTTTGGGCCGTGTGCACGCTATGCTTCGCCATCATCCAGGTGGTTATCCTGGTGCAGCCGTCCTGGATCGGAACCGGCGACGTGCGGCACCTGGGGACAGGGCCATCCCCGCCCGCTGGAACCCTCGGATTGTTTGAGGTGATTGCAAACTGCATCTTTTCATTTGGAATGATGAATGCCCCGCATCCCTGGTCTTCACAGTTGTTTAATATTGGTACGATTGTTACATAGACAACAAACACTGAGCGCTAAACATACTTTCTTTTCTGTGCACCCTCCCACATCACATCAGGTGTGTCTGGAGTCGGACCGGCCCGTTCCAGATTGCCGCGGCCGTCTGTCCAGTCTGTCCCCTCTGCCGTCCTTCCAGTCAGTGGCGGTTCTGGTGGGCATCTCCCTGTGGGCGGTTTGGACCAGCGTGGTTTGTCTGTGCCTCTTCCGTTTCTGCAGCGCCGCCACCGTCTACAAAATCTGCGCCTGGCTGCAGCTCACAGCCGGTATGATTGCTTCTCGTTGGCTCTGACTTTGAATCACATGACTTGACTCAAGTCAGATTTAAGTTGCCAATTTTCAGACTCATAGTTAGAGTTGCGCATATGTAACTTTTTCCCATCTCTGCATTCAGGGTTCTGCTTGGCATTAGCGTGTCTGCTATTCCCCGACTCATGGGAGAGTCCAGAGATGAGAGTCCTGTGTGGTGACTCTGTGAGTGATTCGAGACTCGGCTCGATGCGACAGGGTCGGCGGTTGACTGTGGCGTGTGTATTTGTGTGTGTTGCACCCAGGTGGGCAGCTTCTCGTCGGGAAACTGCTCGATCCACTGGGCTTTTATCCTAGCCATCCTTGGTGTTTTGGACGCCGCCATCTTGTCAACGCTTGCATTTGTGCTGGCTAACAGACAAGATGCCCTGCTGCCACCGCTTGGCAAGGAAGGTGTGTTCGTGCACATAGTTGTGGCAGGTCTGAAGGAACAAGCTGACCTAGCGCCTCTGTATTGTGTTTCCGTTTATTTTTTCATGTATGTTTGTGAATGTGCGTCTGTGTGACCCATTTTGTGTTTTTGACTGTGTGTATGTATTTGTGTGCGAATATCGTGTTTATTTGTCTGTGTGTATGTTTGATTGAGTATGAATATATTTATTGAATATATTATAGTATATCGTATTGAGTATATTTTTGGTTTGTGTTTGGTGTGTGTTTATGGGTTTTTTGTGTATGTGTTGCAGTGACTACAGGACTGCTGATGTCAGCGTAGACATCGTGTGACTTGTCGTCCTTCTCAGACAATGACATCATCATCACAATGGCATCACATGATGTGATGGAGACACAACGAAAGATGGAACTGTTATTCATGACCTCATTGTGTTCAAGCATGTCAAGTGTTTAGCAGTTAGCGTAGTTAGTTCGCTACCAGTGGTGTGGAGTGTGTTAAGGAGTGACCACATAAGATAACCGTTAGCATAGCTTGTTTCACGACTGATCTTTCTTCAGTGTATTTTCCGTAAAAACAAACTGTCTTTTTTTTTCCTCTTTGTATGAGCCCTCTCACCTGAAACAAAAAACACTGTGTACCTTGCCTTAGTGTAGCAACAGTGTCCATCACGTTTCCATAAAAATTGTGTTTTTATTAGAGTTGGGCGCGTCAGTAAATTTTGCCTGTCCATCATTTTAAAAAACAGACAGACAGTGTGGTCTGGAATAAAAACAATATGGGACAATGTCATTGCCGGTGAAAGGCAATACAATACGACCAGCTTCCTTTACCAGCCGCGATGACCTAAAAAAAGGAGCAGGCTTGGAGAATGGGAAAGAAAATTGAGTGAAGTTGAGCGAAATTGAAACATGGTTAATGATTTGGACTTTATTATTACTTTTGATTACATTGTGCCATGTAGGCATGCACACTTGTGGTCACATGACAAGCTGGAGTGCACAAACACAACTGGAAGGAAATAATCACAGAGCTTTGAATGATGTTCTTGGTGGTGCCATTTTGAACTTGACCTCCATCCATACAACGACACAAATGAGGCAGCCGTGGCCAGGTGGTTAGGCTCAAATTATTATCCTGTCGTGTGGGACGTGTCAAGACTACTTTTTTCAGACCTGATCTTCTCAATGACTTAGGAGGGGTAGACAAATATAATTGGCCTAATCTGAGCATTTTTTTCAGTAAAGGCCCGATTGGCGGATATCTTTGAAGATGATCCAGATTATTCTGTTGTGTGGTTTAGATATTTCTATGTATTTGAGATTTTTTTTTTTTTTACTTCTTTTGATCAAATTCAGTAAAGGCCAACTTGTTAAAGAGGACTCTCGATTGTTTTGTTGTGTGGGATGTGTTAAAGGTACCCCCCCTGCTGGTCCTGTTAATGATTGAAGTGGGATACACACCTACCGATAATCAGGCTTCATTTAAGAACTTTCCCACCGATATAGTAGAATTTAGCAATGACCCTGTAATGAGGACATTTCTTGAATAGGCATATGTTCATGACAATAAAGATGAATCTGCTCAACACCACTTCCATCATTCCCTTTCCTACTTCCTCATGTGGTTGACAATCTGGTGAAGCAGCACGTGGTTCAGAGCGGCTCTCCGGCGTCGGGCGCTATGTTGCACGTTAGCCACCGTGTCAAGTTGCTGCCCGTCCTCTTCATCCTCATCCAGCCTCTTCACCCTGAGCAGTGGTTCGTTGCCGGATGGTGGCAAGGCATCATCACCAAGGGAGCGGCGGCTTCTCTTGTGGGCGCTTCCAGCGGTCTCTGTGACAGACAGATCCCGCCGTGTGCGCCGATTGGAGGGGGCATAGTCGAGTTTGAGGATTGGAAGGATCCTGGCAAGTAGACGTCTGAGGAGGCGGGGTCATGTGATGAGAGTTGCTTGGCTTTCATTTGGCTCTTCATTGCGTACGTACCTCATATCGTCATCGCTGATGTCTTCGTAGTCATCACCTCGAAATCGATCAAGCCTTGCCTTTGCTGCCTGGGCTCCACCTACTTGTGGCTCCACCCTGCCAATCACATGTCAGTTTTTAATCTTGAAGAAAAATCAAAAGAATACTTTTTAGAGAGTCCAATAAGTCTATAAAAACGCTCTAGTCTAGAAACTCCACGAGCAATTCCCAAAGACTCCTTTGAGAGTCCAGCCAGTCTTCAAAGACTCTTTAGAAAATAGTCTGTAAAGAGTTTGGAAAATAGTTTGTAAAGACATCTCAGTAAGTCTGTGGAATTTTGAATTATTATCTGAATATTCGTATTCATTACATCCTACAATATGTCCTTCATAGGGCCATCCCATCACCTGTCTAGCAGGGCCTGAAGCACCTGAGGTGTCCACCAGGCCGCAACGGGCCTCCCCCGACTTGGACCTCGGCCCTGGTTCTGGCCCTGGAAATCCCCTTCTCCCAGCTGTACATCCCCAGGAGCAACCAATTGGGCAGCCCCAGCTTGGGCGAGGAGGCGCAGCAAAGATGCCAAGGACGCTACGTGAAAGTGACAGACTCAATTGGATTGCCAATGTCACATGAATATATATCATATATATATATATTTCATAATGTTTGTGTAACAAGGATGCCAGGATTTTTGCCACCGAAAAGTACATGTGATGTCATGGTCCAACCTGTTCGCTGCTCCTCCTCCTGCTCCCGTCTCTGAGCCCTCTCCACCAATCGTTGAAGGGCCTGCTCCAAGCTGGGCCCACTCCAGCCATCTGACCGGTAGTAGGCCGGACGTGACATCATCTCATCACGGTCATTGTCGTAGGCCAACGGGTTCTGACGGCCGACTCCTATGCGAGCTGCAAGTGCACACTGACAAAGGTTGTTTGCCATCAGTCCAATAAAAATACATCGCCGACCGTCCGCTCTCGTTTATTTTTCATCACTTCACTCCAGCGTCGCTGTACCTGAAGCTTGCTCAGAACAAAAATCTGCCTTGCAGTACACTGCTCTTACCACTAATCCACAGTGCTGCTTCTAATTCATTAGATGTATTCATTTCTACTAAGCAAATCAAAACTCATCCTGTATTTACACTTAAAATTATACCATGTTTGTCATCATCATCTTTATTCACACATGCAGACACGCACACACTCCAGGAGACTGTAAAGTCTTGTTGCCATGGGCTACTGCCTCTTGTCACTATGGTGACCAGGAGCTCAAACGCAATATTCGTCAGCATACACGCACACACATCCACACACATCCACACACAAACGCGCAGTTTCCACAAAATGGCAGTCATAAAATAATAAAAAGTAACAAACTGGAAGCAGCCGGTGGAGCATCGCGATGGATCAGAACAAAGTCACGATAGCGCCTACCTGAGCGGCGTGGAGCAGTGCGGCACTGAGTAGTAGGAGGCCAAGCGACGCCATTCTGACCACTGAACACGCACAAAAATCCAATAACAGCGAGGTGGCTATGTAGGGAGGGGGGGGGGGTGAGAGAGACGGGGGAGGAGAGTGATAAAGCTAGATGAGGTAGAGAGAGAGAGCGAGAGGCAGGAGCGAGTAATTAGAGAGAGAGAGCAAGAGGGTGGGATTGATGAGAGAGTGGATGGGGACAGGAGGAAGACAGAAAAGAGGGAGAATGATGGGAGAGCAGACAGAGTGAGGAGCGATGATACTCCCACCCCCCTTGGGAGCGACAGGAAGAGAGAGAGAGAGAGAGAGAGAGAAAGAGACAGCGAGAGAGAGAGAGAGAGAGAGAGAGAGAGAGAGAGAGAGAGAGAGAGAGAGAGAGAGAGAGAGAGAATCTTTATTCAGGACTAGTCTTTTGCAATGACCATCTTCTCTCAAGTAAATTTTATTTGTTTAGTGGTTTCTCACAGAAGAGTCTTAAAGAGTTTCATAACAACATCTCTTAATCTAAACCCGCTGGGACTTCTTTCAAGGCTTGAATGTTCTCTCATGACGAGAACCTTCACTGACCTTAAATACTTTCTACTAAGACTTGAACTCTTGCTTGGGAATATAATTATATTTTTGGAAAAAATTTCGGTCTTGCATCTTATTTTATAAGGGAATCCTTGTCTCAAGACTTGAACCCTCTCTTGGAATTAAAATGTTCTCTCATGGCAAATATCTTGTGTTAGGACTGTGACCTTTTCTCGGGACAAGAGCTTTCTTTTAGGACTAGTTTCTTCTCTCCTGCCAGAGCCCATTCTTCAGGATCTATTTGAACAAGAGGCGTTTGTCAGGACTGGAATCTTCTCTCTGGAAGAGAAACTTGTAAGGCGTATTGGTTGGTGACGCAAGTGAGTCATTTGGAGTTGCCTTGGCAACACCACAAAACGAGATTTTCATTTGTGTGTTCCCCCTAAACACGCCACACGATTGCTTTGTTTTGTTGTTTATTAAATCATTCCATTGGATAAACACAGCAGGGGGAGCGGCATAACAACAAATTACACGTACATCATCACCATTGTCATCATTTTCGTTGTGCCATCTAAAACATACACACCATACTAAGTGTTGGATTGCACATCCATTTTGCAACTATATTGAATGTGACAACAGGAAGTTAACGGGTGAAGATGCCCCATTCTTGAGCTGCTTGGAGAGCTAGCAACCGATTAAACACTCAAAGCCAGATCTCTTGGGATTATGACTGAACAATGTCTTTTTTCCATTTTATTTGCCCATAATAAAGAAACTGACAGAAGAATTGACCAGATTCATGGCTAACGCTATGGACAAATGATGAATATAACAACAATTAATCAAGATTACAACTTTGTCCCTAGACTAGTTGAGACAAGAACCTAATCATAGGAATTGAACCTTGTCCAAGAACTAGTACTAGTACAGATCTGCCATATCCAATATGGTAAACTCAAAGACATGACCACTGCAATGGGCAAACCAACGCAATAAGGCATACCTATGTCTGTAGTCATCTCAATCTGGAGTCAGAACATAGAGCAAGAGGAAGGGAACAAAACTGTCAAGGAGAGCAAGACAGGTACACAGGTACACAGGTACACACACACACACACGCACGCACACACACAGAAACACAACTGTAAATTTCTGTACAACACAAACATCCACAAGGATGGTTGCTGATTGGCTGAATGGGTAAAGTGATTGTCAGCAGAAATGGCCATCACAAGATTGATGGTTTGATCCACTTTGTGTGCGTGGAAACATTAGCAAGGCCAAAAGATTAGCAGCCAAGAAGCTAAACTAGCCACTTAAGGTAGCCTCCTAACTATGTTTTTGTCATTTCTGCTGAGTCACTAAAAACTACAACAAGGAAGCTTCTGACTTGACTAAAAATGCTTGCGGTTTTAGGTTTGAAATTAGTTTTACGCTGGTTTAGGTGTGTACACGCGGGATGGTCACTACAGATAAACATGGAGAAAAAAGTCAGTACGATATACAAGGTATTCAAGAAGAGTTTGAAATAAGTATATGTGAATATACAGACAGTGAACCTCCGCGTAATCGTAGTTCAGCATTTGCAAATGTGCTCTCTCTTTAATTGTTGAAACCCTTTTTGTGCACAGGCCAAATCCACGTCTGCTGTAAAAAAAAAATGTTTTGGACACATCTTATAGCATCTGGGTGGCAACAAACTGTGTTGGAGAGGCGAGGTGCTTCATTTTTAGTCAGACCATAACCTTGTCTTTATAAAAAAAAAAAAAAAAAAAAAAAAAAAGGTGCTTTGCCTTCTTGTGGCATCGACAGGCTTGCAGATTTTCTAAACGGAGGAACAATGTACAATACTCCATATAGTTGCAAAAAAATAAATGAACCCTTTGGAATGACCTGGATTTCTGCATAAGGTGGTAATGAAATGTGCTCAGATTTTCATTTAAGACAGAACATCAAACAAATGTCCACTTAAATTAATATCACACAAGATGTGTTTGTGTTTATTGGACATATCTTGTACGTTTACAGTGCGCAGTGGAGAAAGCATGTGAACCACAAGAATAGTTCCCGATGAGAATATCGGAGTCAAGAGTCAGCCAACCAAAAGTCGAATCAATATCATGACATTGGAAGTGTGCGTTAAAGCTGCCATACCCTGTAAAAAACATACATTTGATTTTATTTAGCTCTTGTGAAGCAGCATTACCTCTGCAAAAAACAATCTGTATAGTATTGTATGTCTATTGTTACACGGATAAAGATCATCCGACATTATGACCAATTTATGCAGAAATCCAGGTCATTCCAAAGGATTTGCATATTTTCGTGCGGCATATATATTTATTTATTTAGTTATTTAGTTCGTTTGTTTGGTTATGTAATTGGCAAATATGTCACAACCATATTTCATTTGTTTGTTAGTTTGTCAGCTTTGACCTCATATCTCATAATACAGTATGTTCAAAGTGAACATCGGCGCTCCAGATTACCCCCTCACAAACATTTGGGTGTGTTGCATTGTGGGAAGGTAACAGGCAGGCATTCGCTTCCGTTGCTTCCTGTGAAGGTAAAACACAAGAAAGTTACGTGATCTGAAGTGGGCATCGTCCCTGAGTTTCCAGACGGTCCCTTGCTGGCAAGAGCCAATCGGCATTGAGAACATAATTTTCATGTCACATGCATGAGCCACAGAAGACATACTGGCAACTAAAGAAAAAAATAATCACACGTCTTTGCTCTCAGTGGGATCTAAAGGTATACAACTCTATTTTAATTTGTTTTCTTTATTTAGCTGCATCTCAGGTGTGATGTAGCACAGGTGAGTCCGCTCTTGACAGCGTTTGGCTGACTCGGACTGACTTCCTACAGTGAATCCCTGACTTACAAGATTAATTTGTATCTCTAACTCCCTAAATTCAAATGTTGTACAATTTGGAGTTTGATCACAGTTTAGTGTAACTTCCCAGAGAACTCACCAGCTTCCCGTCAGCTCACATCTGATTTGAGAAGGAGGTGGGTGCCCCCTGCTCTGCTCCCTGCAAACATCACCATGGAACATGAACAAAGTCTTATTATATTCGACTTCATCTACAGAGGGTTGTATCTGACCTGGTTGTAACCCTGCTGGTTGTAGTCAGGCTGGTAGCCTCCCTGGTTACTGGCGTAAGGATCCTGCTCATAGCCGCCAGGTGCGATAGCGTCAGTGGGGGGTTTCTCCTGAGCGGGTGGAGCTCTCATGAACGGGGCGATGATGCCCGTCTCCTTGAAGACGAACCACAGATTTCCCACCCATAGAACCAAATTGATGAAGCCGAATGCCTGCACACAGACGAGGGTGTCATTAACGGTTACTCGTAGGTGTTGGCTGTCGCTAGCGGTTACCAGCCATTGTTAGTGGTCAATACAGGTAGCCGACATCAGCAATAGGTCACTACTACTTGTTAGCAGATGCTATCGGTACCTAGTGCTGTCGCTAGTGAGTACCAGCCACCATTAATTATTCGGCAAACTGATACGACTTAACAAACAATAACTTGACTGACTGACCGGGACGCAAAACAAGACAGCAGGATATGACGACAGTAGACAACAATGACCCGAAAGGAAGTGACACGCCGACAGGACTTAAATACGCGACACGTAACGAGAGGCAGGTGACTGTGATTAGTACATGGTTTGTGAGTTGACACAGGAAGGGAGGGGCGAGTACACAGACAGACAGAAACCATGACAACCTAGACACATAGTAACACGGCTGGGGACGAGACGTAACATATTGGAGGTCACTGCTGGTTGTTAGCTGCTGTTAACTTCTTAACAAAATATATAAATAAACAATAATAAAAAAGTAAAACAATGTACAGCAATATTGCTCGCAGTGGTAATAATTAATTCTTAATTAATTATAATAATCAACTAATAATTAGGTTGTCGTCAGCTGTTGTTAGTTACCGTTTTTTGTCAATAGTGGCCGTACAAACTGTTAGCCGTCATTACTCGTTGTTGGTTACTAACTGTCTTAAGATGTCGTCAATGTTTGTTAGCTGATTATTAGTGGTTGGTAGTGATCACTAGAGGTCATTAGAGGTAGCGAGTGTTGTTGGCAGTTGTGAGCTGTCAGTAGATATCATTTATGGCTGTCAGCTATCATTAGCTTTCACAGTCGTTATCTGTCATTGCTCACCACAGACGTGTTGAGTCCAGACATGACGGGGTCGCGGACTTCATGACATCGGTTCTCCTCAGCGTCGCAGGCGGTAATCAAAGTGATGACCTGATCTGGGTCTGTGGCTGTCTTGACATCAGACAAACCCTTGGCCCATGCCGCTGAGCTCACAAGCCACATGAAGGCGAATACAGCGCTCACGCCAAGGTCCTATAAAATATAAGTCGGTCACATGACATCACCTCGCCCGCTTTCATATTCAAACCGTTTCCAGACCAGCTACAACTACTTTGCGTCTGAACTAAAGCAACTGAGTCCTTTTATTCTTTGTCATGTGTTTTTTTTTTTTTTTGTACAAGCTGTGGACCCTTGGTGGACCTTTTCAGCATTTTGGCCTTGACATTCCTCGTAGGAGCGAATTCTTGTGCTTGTTGGTTGCATCCTTTCTTAATCCTTCTATTTGTCAATGGACACTGCAGCTGATTGTTTAATTTTCAAATTTAGCTGTAGCAGACGCCTTTAATGCACCGATGAAACCTCAGTAGCGTAGGAACCATGTATGGAGTGTAAGTTATGTTTGTGTTATTGCCAATGTTTTTTGTGATATTTTCTGTTGTATTGTTATTTTAGCTTATAAGATTTTGTAAAGTGTTTTGTTACGGCGAAAGCTATTGTGAAAGCGCCATGTGCATAAAGATGTATTGTATTGTATTGTATTGTATTGTATTGTATTGTATTGTATTGTATTGTATTGTATTGTATTGTATTGTATTGACATTACCATTAATATTTGCATTAAAGATATCATTACTTTTAGCATTATTAGGACAAATGTTAGCATTGAACTTGTTGTAGCCTCCAGTCATTAACATGAATACACACACACTCACCACAAGTGGGCCCTTGTTGTTTTCCTTGTACTTGTCAAAGAAGAAGACGTAGACACTGAGTGCTGCCGTGGCATACAAGAAGGCGAATACGCCGATCGTCACAAAAAATTCCGCCGAGGAGGAGTAGTCGCCTACCAGGAAGAGACGCTCCGTGTTGCCACCCTTACAAGTGGGGGCGTCAAAGTACACGTGATGCAATCTGACACACACACATTCAAACACAGAAAATTTTAAAATGATATCAGAATCAACATTAGCAATAACAGTCGCATTAAAAGCCAAAAGAAATAGATAAAAAATAGTGTTAATGTTAGCACTTAAAAATACAGTGACATTTATGTATTATTATTATTATTATTATTATCACTAACATTAACATTAGCACTGCTACTTGCTCTTCATGCCCATGTGTATGTGTAGCACAGGCTGAAACATATATTGTACGACAATAATAACAAACAAGTAAATAGTGAAACTATGTATCAGTTGTGTGTGAGATCTGCAATATTTTAAGATAAACGAGTTGTCTGAACCAACAATTGTATCTTTCTTTAAAGATATAAAAACACAATGCAATGTTTTGAACGTTGAACAGCTGGTGATAAAAGTGGTGATTGCTTTGTGCTTTGTATCTGCAGTAGACTTCTCTTACTAGTGCCAAAGTGATTGATGGAAACGTTAATATCGATGGACTCCAGGCCCATTTCCTGACCTGAAGGGATATTCAAACTCAACCTCGATGCTCAAGTCACTGTCCGTGCGGTTCTTGCAATCCACGGACATGCACAGCATTCCAGAGTAACTTCCGCATGTAGAGAAGGCCAAGATGGAGAAGAACTGATGGAATCAATTCTCAATTATTACAAATAGTGTGTCTCATACAAAGGGCGTGCGTGCGTGTGTGTGCGTGTAACTGACCCACTGTAGGATCTTGATAAAGCCCAGAGGAACCTTCAGCACCCGGAACTGTCCCTGGGCCACCAACTGGGGGATACATCAATCCTTTGTTATCCAATGACAAAAGCAGTGCTATGCCAACTTTTTGCACCATTTAATGGCACCGAAACCTTTTGGCAGGGACATCGTACTATTTCCCGTTATGTGGGAAAAAATGCAATGCCTCACATTTGATCGAAGGGGAGCTGTAGCATTTGTTTGATTTCTTTTGACGATAACATTATATGATATCCTTTTAACGTTATTAGGAGGTGACAGTAGGTACACTAACAGACTCAAGATCTGTTTGTTAAGGTATTGACTCACGGCCCTCACGGCCGGCTCCTTAACCAATCCTATCTCCAGCGGCCACCCTTCTACGTGCCGTTAACTTGAGGACACGACATTGTGACGTCACCGCGAGCGGGGAACATCATGTGACACAAAACAAACGGGGGGGGGGGATGTTTCTTCATCAGCATCCTCCTCTGCTTCCCCCGCAGTAATGCACATATACAGTACACAAAAGACCGGATGACGTCACTTCAGCTCATAGTCGTGCACATAAAGTAGCATTCCAAAATAACTAGCTCGTCTAAATGTGCGCTGTTAAGGTTTACGCGCACTGGTCTTCGTGGACGCAGCAGGCTTGATCATGCACCCGTAAAACGGCCGAATGGACGAGTGCGAGCGTGCATAGGTACCCAAATAAATAAAAAATAAAAAAATCGGGGCAGAGGAATAGGACGAAATATGTGAGTTATTTTCTTTTTTTTTTACCTGATTGACGACGTCCATGATGCTGGATGTGTAAGAGCGCGACACCAGATGGACCAGCAGGGGGAGGTTGCTGTAAGAAGTGGGAGGTGGAGACAGAGAAGGGAGGGGCTGGACTGTTTCTTGTGTGCTTTTCTTATTTTATTATTATGCGTGGGTTTTCTCCGGGGGCTCTGGTTTCCTCCCTTAATCCAAAAGCATGCATGGTCGGCCGATTGAACACTCCAAATTGTCCGTAGTTGTAATTGTGAGTGTGAGTGGTTGTTTGTCTCTTATGTGCACTGTGATTGGGTGGCGACCAGTTGAGGGTGTCCCCTGCCTACTTGCTCTGGCACGCCTGTGACCCTCGTGACAAGAAGCAGCTTTGGATGGATGGATGGATGGATGGATGGATGGATGGATGGATGGATGGATGGATGGATGGATGGATGGATGGATGGATGGATGGATGGATGGATGGATGGATGGATGGATGGATGGAGGGATGGATGGAGGGATGGATGGATTTTTTCAGTGAACGACTTGACTTCAATCAATAGGTGCCGTTGTCGACATTGTTTACTTGATTGTTTTTTGTCTAGTGTATTGCTTAGTTGTGTGTGTTATTGAAGTGTGTGTGTGGGGGGGGATGATTTGTTTGAACAAATCTTTTGAGTGAACTGATTCTAAAGATTCTGTTCACTTAAAAGAACTGGAATGCACATCACTGACTCCCAGTGCATGTCCCTGGGAAGTCATGCGATCAAAAACTGTAACGGTCCACGTCAGCAGGGGGCAGTGTGGCTCCCTCCGCTAAGTAAACGTCTATGCTGGTATATTAGAATAAGGGTGCCTGTTTATATAATTGTTAGTCATTAATTAATCCCTTGTCTGTTTGCTTGTGAAAAACAGGAATATTACATATTACTTAAACGTAGCAGATTTATTTATATTAAGAAAATTTAGGACAGGGAGGGCAGACAGTTTTTTCCCCCTGTTTTATTTTTCAAGAGGGGGAGGAAAAAAATATTTTTGGCTCATTTTCTGTATGTTCTTGTACGTGGTAATTGAATAAAGAATTTATTTTTTCCTCAGCAAAAATTGTTCTGACATACCTGAATCATTAATATTTTATTACCCAACTCAACTTTCACACAATCATCAGTGTGAGTGTGTTTGATGAAGTCTTGAATGATGAGAACACAAATGTGTTTTCAGGTGTTTTTTATTTGAGGTACGCACGGTTGACTTGATGACGTGACTGAAATTTGGAGGGAATTCCGTAAGTGAGCCCTTCGGTCGACAGTCAGGAAGAACACGAGAAGACACAAGAGCTGCTGATGGTCAGCATCAGTTTAGAAAACCAATCAAATTTGACAACAAAAATGAGATCAAAAACAAAAAACACCTTCCGGTAGTTGCAAAAACGATATAAAATTTAAGCAATGGTATCCTCACGGGTACGCCATAGCTTCCACATGTTGGCTACCCCCTAATGAGAAGTAGCTCATCCATTGGACAGTATACAGACAGCTAGAAAAAAGTGCAAAAAAGCTTTTTGTTGCTATGTACTCTCCCAGTGAATCGAGTCAGCACACCTTTTACTATTAGTCTTAACCCTTTGATTACTCAAGTCTTATGAACTTGATCAACTGAATTACATTTTGTTTACATTGAGTGTGATGGACTTCATTTGATTAGTCATGCCTGATTACCTTTTTGTTACTGATTAAGTCATTTTGAAAAGTCATGTCAGAATGATATGTGTCACTTGGTCACTTAGTAGTCACATATTAGTGATGATGGATTAATTTTTTTTCCCATTAGTCATGCCTGATCAACTTATTTCGATTAGTCGAAACAACTTCCTCCCAGTCAACATGTTCTTCGGCCAATCAATTTATTTCAATTCGTTGTGTCTGGATTAGGCTTGCTCACTCAATTTATTTCTTTTGTTTATGGCTCATCAACTTATCATGCCTGACCAGTTTATTTCAATTAGTCATGTCTGTACGCTGTATAAGTCTCTCTGATTAGTCAAGAGTAGCACATCCATCAGACGCGTCACAGCTTCAGATATAGCAACGAGGAGCGCTTGAAAAATTAGCAAAGTTTTCTTTTATTGCTATGTACTCCACAAATGAATAATTAAACATGCCTTAGTTAAAACGTAACGTTTTGCACGCCGTCATTGTTAAACTTGAAACCATTGTCCCTCATGCAAAATGGCAGCTCTCTTTCTGATCGCACAGTGAAGGTCGGCTAGAAATCCGGTTGGTCGTCCCTTTGCAGTTAGCAGTGAGCTTGTGCTAAGGCTAGGCTAATACGGCATCATAATGTCCAAAAGAGACAATAATGTTTGTGCTAAACTGGCTCAAATTAAATAATAGCAAGAATGTCGTGTTTGTTGGGAGACATTTAAAATGTCCAAAGTATCAAAATGAGGAGAAATAAGTCAATGTGCTGAACTGTACAGCTAGCTGGACAATGCTAACAGATAGCACCCAACTGTAAGTTTTTCTTCTGCAGTTGTTGTTTGTAAACACGCGGAGGTTGGTCTGCACCGCCCACTTGGCAAGGTCGCGTCTGATGTGCGACTTTAGGCCGCCACGCACATGCACATTGTGGCCATCGTCCTTCCTCTGCTACTTCCTTGAATGAGTTTTTACTTCCTGCGAGAATTTGCTGACGACCCACCCACCTTCCTGGTCTCTGATTTGCCGTGAGCATCTGTCCATCAAAATGAAGTCACACAGCTCATCTCGTCGGCCAGCTCTTCCTCTTCTCGGCTCATCCTGATAGGCTCCTCGTCGCTGTAGAGTGCAGCGGGATCTCCACTGGTGGTGTTGAGGAAGTCGTGGCTCGCGGATCCCAGCAGGTCGCTGGCAGCCGATTCCATCTCGTCCACCGTCATGTGACATGCATCCGCAATCTCCCGTTTAGCAAACGCCACAAATTTAGGATCACGTGCGTAAAGGCCAAGACCTTCAGAGATGAGAACCTGCAGAGATAAAAATTAATCAAACCTTTGACATTGCAGCAACGAGTAAGGTGTAATCAACTTCTACTGACTAGTAATGTCTGTACAGCTTAGTCAGGTTTGATCAACTTTTGATCAGTCATGCCAACTTATTTTGATTCGTCATATCTGTACCACTTCCTCTGAGCAGTAATATTTTATCAACTTCTTTGAATTAACCATGTCTAATATACTTCTTTTAGTTGGTCATGCCTGATCAACTTAAATGATTACAGCATTCCTTATCAAATTAATTTAATAAGTCATGCCAACTTATTCATGTCTGATGGCCTTTTATCAGTTAGTCATGTCTGATGGCCTTTGGTCTCACCGCCTCCACCAGGCTGTCAGCCGAGCCTCGTTTCTCGCCAAACGGAGCCCCGAGCTGCGAAGGAACTCTGAGGGTGGTGTAGGCTCTGTAAGGAGGCGGGGCTACGGAACAAATGTAAGAGGTCAAACGCTAATTGGCTACATGACACTCGTTCCGTTTCGGACATCTCGGCTCACCTCCCGGGCTGCCATACCAGGCGGGACTTGGCGCCGCTCCCGTCACGTTAACTCCTGCAGGTGGAAATGCAACAGCAGATGAGCGACTGGTGACTAGCAGTTGGTTGGCACTGAGCTGAGCAAACGTGGCTCACCTCTTCCAACTCCCGCCAGCTTGTCCTGGCAGCCTCCTCCTGTTCCTCCTCCTTGTTCTCCTCCTCCGGCTCGCCCCCACGACGGGCTGCCCTCCTCCTCCACCAGAATGAGAGGAGCATACAGGAGGCGACCGCGACGAGGACACGGATTGGCCCAGGATGTGGAGGACGTCACTGAGGAGCGACCGGACGACGGAGGACAGTCGTAACTGCTGTACGTCTACAACGAGAAAGGAACTGGTGTTAAATGTGTGCGAGTGTATTAGCGTGTGTTTGTGTTAGTATCCTAGTGTGAGTGTGTGTTAGTGTACGTGTGTGTACCTGAGTGCGGGAACGGCGTGGAGGAGAATTAGGGTGGTACGTTCCGGGCATGGGCAAGTCGTCGCTGCTGCCCTGGCGTCTCAGACACTGAATGTTGAACGACGGCTTTCGACCTGGCAGCCAAATTTGCTGTCAGCCACCTCTGATGATGTCAGACAGATGTTGTAACTGGTTGCATTTCACCTGTGGGTGTGGCCGGAAGAAGACGCCGCCGTGTTGTCCTCCTTGCCTCGGTGTAGCCGTTACCATAGTGACTATAGGGGGCGTGGCCATCATGGTGCATAGGCTCATCAGGGTAATATCTAGAAACACGCACACATAGAAAAAGTGTGTGTGTGTGTGTGTGTGTGTGTGTGTGTGTGTGTGTGTGTGTGTGTGTGTGTGCGCGTGTGTGTGTGTGTTTGTGTGTGCGCGTGCACATACCTTTCTGTGGATGTGATGCTGTCTGCGTCGTCTTCTCTTGTGTAGTAACGTGACTCCCTAGACATGTCCATGTCTCCATTTCTCCAGTGTTTTTCCCTCAAATCCCTCCTGTCAATCAAAGCATGTTCCACTTCCATATTTGGAGGGGCTTACCCGTGACTTTATATTTGTACTTTATTAGCATACTTCAACTTTTTGCCACGGCCTTACTTCCATATTTGTAGTTTTGACAGCTATCTGTAGTTTCCTACCTTCCGTGTTTGTAATGTGACGGCCTCTTGTGAGTGTGGTCTAGAAGGCCATTCCTGACTGAGGGTCGGCGTTGGTGATGGTTGAGAGATGACCTCAGATTGTCTCGCCGTGAGATGCGAGTGTCGTAATCGCCGCCGTTAGACATCTTGCCGAGAGAACCGACCCGATGGATCAAACCGCCGTTTACCACGCCGCTGTCACCTATGACTCTTCCGGATCCTCGTCGGTCTTTGTGTGGGCCCACTGTGTCCATCTGCAGAAGTGAGAAGAAAGTTAGTGTGTCCGTGTGTGAGGTTAAAGACGAAGACCCACCTCTTCCTCATCCCTCATGGTCTCCTCCTCCTCTTCTTCTTCTTCTTCCTCCTCCTCCCCTTCCTCATCCAGGTCTTCATCAAGGGCCATACGCATCTCTGGACCGAGATCCTGCAGAGTCTTCAGACCCGCTTTACACAGCTGCAAAGGCAAACGTCAATAAGCCCCTGACGTTTGCTTGATGACCGTATGATTGACAGACCTGTACAGCTGATGGGTTGGTGGCATCAGTCTCCACACTTAGACCCCCTCGTTCCTTTCTCTTCCGGAACTTGCGGAAGTAATCTTGGATCAGGAAGGTGGCGTAGAACTTCCCAACTGTCACTTCTTCCTCTGCAGCAGGAAACCCCAGAGAGACAGATATGGGTAGAGAACTGAGGTGCTGGTCCTTGGTGAGCATTTACTTTCTGACTTTCAGAGCTGACCTTAAAGTAACTCGCGCGCTGACTAGTGATACAGTTCACTAATGATACAATTTCTACCTTCATGCGGTGGAATGACTTCATCCAGGAGTTTTGGTTTCATTCTCTTCCAGATCTTTTTAATGATCCCCCTCAGCTCCTCGTTCTCCTGGTCTGGGTTGCCTAGCAACAGCACAATAAGAGCTCATCAACGGGCGGCCGTGACCATTCCGTTTATTTCCTGCGGTTTTACCTTCTGTCTTGATCTTTAGTGCCGTGCGGACCAGCGCAAAGAGAGTGGCGTTGAAGGTCACCATGCCATCTGCGTTTAGAGGCATGTTCATAGCCACCAGACGCTAACAAATAGCAACATCAACAATGAGGTTTCTCTTCAGCCTTAGACGTTCTACCTTATAAGAGATGAACGTTACGTGTATGTTGGATTTAATTACCTTACAGGCGACTCTGTGAGGACACAGCTTTCCAAAGCCGAGAGGAGGTTGTATCCTCCGAAGTAGAGCCACAACGTCCAAATGTTTAATGCGACCCCTAAAAGACATTGCCACAGATATGGAGTACTAAAAGCTACAATTTTGCTTTATTATTTCTATAAATACATTTACACCTCCTAATGATCGTACTTGGCCTCTGGATCGTATTCTGACCAGATCCTTTTGAACTCATCCAGGTGATGTGGGCCCAGGATAGACCAATCACGGGTTAGGTAGTCAAAGTTGTCCATGATGACAGCTACAAACAAGTTGATGATCTGTGGATACACACACACATGTGCATGTTTAGGGGTGGGGGTTATGGGTTTAGGGTTAAGGGTTAGATGGTTAGTTGGTTAGGGTGTTAGGGTTAGGGGTTAGTGTCAGGTAGGGTTGAGGGTTAAGGTTTAGGGTTAGTGTATAGTTAGCATGTAGAATGTGTGTGTGTGTGTGTGTGTATGTGTAAGCACCAGGAAAGCGCACAGCATGAAGAAGCTGATGAAGTAAACAATGGCAAAGTTGCTCCCACAACTGAACTCTTCTCCCGGCTCGCAGTCGGACTCAGGATCGCAGCGTTTCCCAGGAAGACTGGCCAGCATGATCTCCTGCCATGCCTCGCCAGTCGCACACCTGCAAAACACACACACACACACACACACACACACACACACACACACACATTGTAATATAATATACAATCATGGTGCTGAATAAGAAATGATGATAAACACCCAACCTGAAGAGGAGGAGGACAGCCTGAGGAAAAGTCTGGAAGTTGTTGTTCCTGTTAATCTGCGTGTGATCCTGCATGGCAATCTTCCCAAACGTCTGGTGTACAACATGACATATTTGATCTTTTTTATTACATTATACAGTGAACCATTGCCCATGAGTGTATCACTTTGTCATTTTATTTCTGGAGAGCATAAGAAAATCTGGGTGTTGAAAAATGACTACTAAGCCGTATTCATTTGATGTCATATCAGCAAGAGTGGCTAGCGTTAGCCACCTTTTGATTGTTAGATGGCATTCATGTAGCCAACATTCTAGTAATGGTCTGAGCCTGTGGTTAAGTGTCAAAAGCAGCATAATAAACTTCTCGAGAAAATGGATAGACTTGAGGTAACCTGTTAGCGACATTCTCTGCGCACTCTCACCTGCATGCCGATGACGGCGTAAATGAAGAAAATCATGGCAATGAGCAAGGCAACATACGGCAGCGCCTGAGAAGACACGAGAATAGAAAAACAACTTAAATGGACGTGTTCAAAAAGCAGCTTCTATTGGTGTAATAACCTGTTTGACCAAGTAGTGGTGATTGGTTACAAGATCGTATTCAAAGATCATGTAATCATTTGTGTTAAAAAGTACTACCTCGCTACTGTGTAATGATACAGTAATACACTTGTAATAACAACCAGACCTGCAACGACTTGATGAAGGTCCACAGCAAGGTGCGGATGCCCTCCCCTTTGCTTAACAGCTTGACCAATCGCATCACTCGGAAGAGGCGGAAGAACGTGATAGACACTCGAGAGCTGTCCTCTCCGCTCTGATACAAACACAAGAACACACACCGGTGAGGGACAGTCCATTAGCTGTACAAACACACACATACTTGTTTTTGCTGATTGTTTACGTACGCTGAACTCTGTCACCACAATGTCCACCACGCTGCCAACCACGATGAGAGCGTCGAAGGAATTCCATGCATCCACAAAGTAATGCTGCACGTGCAAACACACACAGGCACACGCGAACAAATAGACACAGGTGAGTGCTGTTGCTATGGAAACACATCCCATGAAAAAGACATCTCACCCTAAGTCTGAGGGCTAATAGTTTGAGCAGCATTTCAACAGTGAAGAGTCCAGTGAAGACCATGTTGAGGATGTCCATGATGTGGCTGAAGGTCTTGGACTGCTCGTAGTGCTAAACACAACAATTACAATAGTCAGACACAATCCCACCTATGGATGGTCCCACTTTCCCTCAGTCTACCTCAACTGGACTCCAGCCTTAGTTAACCTGGCCTGCCACCCTTCAGTCCCATCTTTCCTCATCTTACCTGGTCAGTCCCATTTTGCCTTATCTTCACCCAGGCGTGTTTGTCTGGGCCCCCCGCTTCAGTCCCACCGCCCCTCAGTTCCACCCACAGGTGTTTACCTGGATGGCGAGCGTGACGGTGTTGAGCAGGATGAGCACAAACATGACGTACTCGAAGGCCGTGGAGTTGATGATGGACCAGAACTTGTACTGGACTGGGTTCTTGGGGATGTAGAGCTTAAGGGGCTGAGCCTTCAGAGCGTACTCGACGCATTGGCGCTGTGGGACGAGATACAACTTCAATGGAGGACTCGAGCAGACGTGCACACAAGTGTGTAAGCCTTTTGTGGGGGCTGGATGGGGGCAGCGGTTTTGGGTCACCTGGTTCTTGTCCAGTTCACAGTTTTTATACTCCTGCTCGCCCTGCTCCCTGAATGTGATGATAACAAAACCCACGAAGATGTTCATCATGAAGAAGGCGATGATGATGATGTAGACGATAAAGAAGATGGAAATTTCCACACGGTAGTTGTAGATGGGACCCGAGTTCTCCCCGTTGGCGTCGATGGCTTTGTATAGCAGACTGGGGAGGGGTGGAGGAGCCTCAATGAGTCATCAAAAAGCTACTGCACACACGCTAACACACACACTAACACAAATATTAACGCACACAAGACTATCACACACACAATAACAATAACACGCACACACCTACCAACACTCACAAGCATAAACACCCGCCCACAACCTCTATCACATGTATGCTAAACACACTCACAAGGACACGCAAACCCTAACATACATATTTAAAAGCACACACAATGCAAAAGCGCGTGCACACACACACTCAGACACACACATAATGAGAAACTACTTACGCGGGCCAGCCCTCAAACGTGGACACAGTGAAGAGTGCCATCATTCCCATGAGCACATTATCAAAATTGAAGTCACTGTTGTGCCAAATTCTTTCTCGCACCATTGGATGGTTTACATCTCCATCTTTGTACACCACAAACGTCCCTCTGTGTGCACACACACGCACACACACACACATACTATACAGGTAAACATGATGTCATTGTGGTTTAAAAAAAGACATGAACGTTTGACATACTTGCACTGTTCAGGAGTGTGCTTGGCCTCATCGGTACAACGATAGAATTTACCCTGATGACACAACAACACAATTTTTGACCACTTACACACATATAAATACACTGTACAGACAGTTGAGGGTTAGTGTCACAGGAGTTTACAGTTGGAATGCACTGAAGAGTGGTGTTATTTGTGCCAAGGTTTCCCTCACCTTGAACAGTTGTACTCCAATACATGCAAACATGAATTGGAGCAACGTTGTGACGATCATAATATTTCCAATGGTCCTGATTGCCACAAACACACACTGGACCACGTGCTGTGATACACACACAAACACACACGTATATACATAAAGCCTCATCACATGGACTATCTGAAGAATGCATGGCAGCCATCTTGACCTATATCCCAGTTTGCTTACCTTGAGGCCTTTGGCTCTGTTGATGGCCCTCAGAGGTCTGAGCACACGGAGGACCCTCAGGATCTTGACCACTGAGATTGCACTGGAACTGCACGTACGGACACGAACAGGCTGACTCGCTTAGCTCCGTATGTATTAAACATGTTCCGACATGTTTAGCATTCTCTTATGTAATAATTTTTGTGGGGGAACCTATCCTACATCATTTTCTAAAAACTCCCCTAACTCCCCAGTCAAATGCCATTTTAGGCTATTACAGAAAGAGCATAAAAATACACAATGAGTTTTCAGCGACTAACAATTCCATAAAAATTCATGCAAATGGCGATTTACGAATCAGCAAAGGTTCACTGTGCAGCTCATCGACAAAAGAGAGTAAATACTGACTGCAAAAAGAAGGAGACGAGTGATACGCTGACGACGAGGAGATCCAGCAAGTTGAACCAGTTCCTGCAGAAGGAGCCCTGGTGCAGGAACGCTCCGTGGACTGTCATCTGGCGCCAAGACAGGAAGTGAGCGTGCGGTACAAACAAACCTGTGTGCGTTATCACATTCTCTTTACCTTGAATAAGATTTCCACTGTGAAGATGGAGGTGAAGGCGTAGTCGGCATAACCCAGAACCTAAACACACATGTCGTGCTCATTCTTAAATCAGATAAAAAATACAATTTCAAATTTGAAATTGATCACTTATGGATGGATGAATTTGGGTGGGTGGGTGGGTGGATGGATGGATGGATGGATGGATGGATGGATGGATGGATGGATGGATGGATGGATGGATGGATGGATGGATGGATGGATGGATGGATGGATGGATGGAAGACTGGAGGGATAGATGGATGGATGGATGGATGGATGGATGGATGGATGGATGGATGGATGGATGGATGGATGGATGGATGGATGGATGGATGGATGGAAGAGTGGAGGGATAGATGGTTTCCTCTGAGGATTGTGGCTTTCCCTGCTCCACATTCTAAAAACATGCACGTTCGGTTAATTGAAGACTCTAAATTGTCTATGGAGTCTATATATAAGCTCTGTGATTGAATGGAAGAGAAAGTGGGTTACGGGAAAAAAGTGGGTGAGAGTCTGAAGCTGCTACTATATGTTGCTCGAGATAGTCAAGAAAATTTGACTGTGGGAACGAGCTGATGATAAGTCCTTAATTGATGATGTTCGTTGTTTGACAATGGGGTGATAGAGAAGATATTCTGGAGTGCACAGATGTGCTCCAGTCGTAAATCACATGAGCACTCTGAGCTGTCTAATTATCCGCGGTAAACTCCTGGGGGGAAGTAATGTGTTTGACTTGAGTGGAACGTAGTTTGCGAAGTCGACTCTGCATATGAACCAGCCTTAAGAGCAGGCACACGCGCACACACAAAGCTAACATCTGTGCAATTGGCGAGCTCGTTGCGTGACTGCAGCTGCTGCTGCTGCTCGCCGTGTGCGTGCACGTTTAGACTGGTGATGTTTCCGTCAGCCGCTGACCCACTTCCGAAATAATCCGCTCAATCCTCTGCCGTGGAGATCTCCACGGCTCCTGCCGCTGATCGCCATCTCTGTTGACTTTTTTGAATCCCACAATATACTTGTGTTTGGCCGTACTTACGTTGTTGCGGAAGGAGTGCGCTCTGATGGGATCCTCAGCGGCCAGTGAGCATGAGCTGAGGATGATGAAGACCAGGATGAGGTTGGTGAAGATGTGGTGGTGGATTAGAGTGTGGCACGCCACTCGGATGCTGGAGATACACATACGGAAAACATGCGCTCATCACGGCACGTCATCAAAGCCAATATGCGACGAGCAGGAAGCCAAACTCACGGGTTGGTCTTGCTCAGGCAGAAGAACGCACTGCCGTCTGGGATGGGAAGAATCTTTTCCTTGGGTGGGGCCAGGTCAGCCATTTTGAGCTGCACACCGCCGTCTAGTGGAAGGCCACAAACAAAACAAGAGTTTCTTCAGAATGTCATGAAAATCAGATTATGTCATCACCTCAGCATATTGTATGACATCATCTCACCAGCTTTTCCTCCTGGATACTCGTCTTTGTACTCATTTGCATATGGTAACACATACATGCACGTGATCACACGCACATGGTCACACATGGTCGCACATCATCTCACCATCTTCGCCTTCCGGAATCTCCTCCTCTTCCTCGTACTCGGTGTCTTCATCAATGTCCACCTGCGGGCACGAGGTTAAAAAGTGACTAAAGGAGCCACATGAAATCAGTCATCATTATCATCAGCACCTTCACTTCCTTCTCCTCCACCTCTTCCTCGGCTTCCTCCGTCTTCTTCCTACATGAAGACAAGCAACAGAGCGTCAGCCTCACTTGCAGCTGATCATTCCTGCCGCCACTTACTCTTTTGCCTTGTCGTCTCCATCCCCTCCGGCCAAATTGTCCACAGCAATGGCCAAGAAGACATTGAGCAGGATGTCTGAGGCGTGTTAAGAACATTACAGGTTGTTTTTCTGGCTCTTATTTAAGCAAATGTAGTCCAGCTCCGACCATTTCTCCACTGACTCGAGGAAATACCTTTCCTATGAAAATTTACATGCATTTTATTATTCTTTAACATTTTATTGAGTAGAATGAAATAAAAATACAAGAACTCTGGAGCTCAATGCTCCTTTTCTAATGCTACTGTGGAGTTCCTCAGGGTTATCGTCCATTTTGATTGAACACAGACACGGCAAAGGATACAGTTGCCGCAAATGAAGAGAATAACAAAGTAGATGCAGACAATCATCCCAGGAAAGACGGGGCCGCCGTACGCCATGATGCCGTCGTACATCACCACGTTCCAGTCCTCGCCGGTCAGGATCTGTAACGTGCCGTCAGGTTATCTTGAGTCGGTTACACACACAACAATGTGGCGGAAGAAAAACGTGGCGATTGCTTACCTGAAAGCAGGTGAGCAGCGCCTGCGGGAAGGCGTCAAAGGTGCTGCGCTTGGTCTGGGTCTCGTCAAAATTGAACTTTCCACCAAAGAGCTGCATGCCCAGCAGGGCGAAGATGATGAGGAAGAGGAAAAGAAGCAGCAATAGCGAGGCGATGGACTTCATGGAGTTGAGCAGAGATGCTACCAGGTTGGACAGAGCTGTCCAATGGCTGTACAGAGGAGATCATGTTCAGCAGTGGTGGGAGGTACAAAAGTAGGACAAAAATGACTGTGCAAAGAAGTTTCATCATGCATTGTCTCCTCACCGTGTGACCTTGAAGATACGCAGCAGGCGGACACAACGCAGCACAGAGATTCCCAACGGTGGCATGATGTCCAGCTCCACCAGAATGGTTTCCATGATGCCGCCGCACACCACGAAGCAGTCAAAGCGGTTGAAGAACGCCACGAAGTAATGCGCCAGGCCCAGGCTGTACATCTTCAGCAGCATCTCCACCGTGAACAGTGAGAGCAGTACCTTGTTGGCGATATCTGCCCTCCACAATGTAACACACATGGCAAAAAGTAAAACATACTACATGGTAACACAGACATGGTAACACACAAAGAGTAGCACGCCAAAATGCGTGCCGGCTCATCATCATGAACTCCATCGCAACATTTCTAGAGGCGAGGGCGGCGGCCGTACCCTGCACCTGCGTCAGCCAATCAGGTTGGTTGTAGTGCTCTGAGGCGCTGAGCGAAGTGTTGAGGAAGACGAGCAGCAGGACCACCCAATAGAACGTCACAGATTTGACGGCGGTACGACAGTTCCTGCGACACACACGGTTCCAGCGTCGCAACGTCCGACTGGATCCACAATACATCACTGTGAGGTCACTTCCTGTCAGTCTGCCTATACTCTATCATAAACATTTCTTGTTCTTTTTTTCAACTCACCAGCAGCCGATCTTCATCATTCGAGCACTGAAACAAAACAAAGGGAAGGTAACTGCTAAGCTAAGCGGCCGACTAGCTCCTGTGTGCTTTGATTATGTTGGTCACCTGCAGGCCTGGCAGCAGTCAGTATGTTCTTCATCAATGTTTTCCGTGTTCTCAGAAGCTGTTTCGCTGGCGGGAAGACTTGCTGAGTGGAAGACAAGACAAACTCATGCAACTGTTGACATCAGTTGTGAAGTTCAGCAGATTTGCTGATACGAATGCTTGATTGACCATTGTTTGTGTCTCACCGTGTGTTTCATTAGAGTGACTGAACCATCCAAACTTTCCTCTCTTCTTGTCTGATAAATCACCCAGAGATGGACCTAAAATACACATATTATTACCTCGTATGTAAACACACACACACACACACACACACACAAACACACACTCACGTGAGTTTCCATCCTCATCCAGTTCGTCCATGTCCTCAGCCTGAGTGATCCAATCCATGTATCCACACAGGTCCTCCTCCATCTGCTGCTTCTCACGGAGCTTCTGGAAATCGCCACGAGCCTTCGCCTTCTCCCTCTCTTTGCTGAACTCTCTGAGATGTGGACACCACAACACTCAAGGTTTGACAATACTCGCTGCGGACCACGCATGACATTGGCAGGTAAAAGGCTCTCACTCATAATAGTGTAAGAGGGATGTATTAAGTTTGAGTTCTTTCAAAAGTTTACTGACCCACTGAGGACACCAAGAACCAGGTTGAGAACGAAGAAGGAACCAAAGATGACTAGACTGACGAAGTAGACCCACGGGAGCTCAAAACCGATAGCGTCGTTCATCTGCGCACATGAGCAGTGTGGTCATGAGAGGTAATCTTGACTTCTGCCCCTGATGAGCCCTCGTAGAGCGTATTGGTTGATTGGGTCTGACCCAGTAGAGGACGTCGGTCCAGCCCTCCATGGTGATGCACTGGAACACCGTCAACATGGCGAAGAAGAAGTTGTCGAAATTGGTGATGCCGCCATTGGGCCCGTCCCAACGGCCGCGACACTCAGTGCCGTTCACCGTGCACTGGCGGCCATGACCCGCGAAGGCGCACGGCACAGGGTCGTCCTCCACGTAGGTCTCTGCGAGGACAGTAAGACATTACGTGCAGCGGTCCTCAGGAGGGGGTCATTTCAGTCATGAATAATTTTTAATGAACATTAGGATTAAAATATAAGTGCTGCACACCACTTTCTATGTAGTAGCAAGTTCTGTGCATGCGTCCGATGAAGAGCTCCAGGCCGATGATGGCATAGATGATGATGACGAAAAGGACCAGCAGAGCGATGTGGAGCAGCGGAACCATCGCCTTCATGATCGAGTTCAGTACAATCTGCAGACCTGTCACACACGCGCATCAGCGGCGGTCAAAGGATATTGCCGACACAAGCCCCAGCGTTGCACACTTACTCGGAACACCGGAAACCAGCCTGAGGGGCCGCAAGACCCGAAAGGCGCGCAGAGCTTTGACATCCAGACCTCCAGGTTTGCCTGGCATGTGGTGCGTACTCGCCTGCTCCCCTGACTTGTGGGTCATGGTCTCCAAGACGACACTGAACAACCTGTTGCGGAGATAGGAAGTCACATCATCAGACCACAACAACCAGAGCCGCAATTGCCCAACACTGTGTGGAAACAAGATTCCAGTGGCGTGAAGGATGGTCCACGCTACATTTGGACTTGGATAGATCACATTCAATTAACCTGGACAGAACTGAAGTGGACCCTGAAGCTCATATTTAACAAGCTGAGGACAAGTCCAACTCATTCTAAATGATTGTGACAGCTTAACACATAGGCACGATAGAAAATCAGTTTGATATATACCAATAAAACAACCATGTAACAATTAGATCACAAACACAATGTAAAAGTGATAAGTAACAGATTAAACGTGTGATGTTTCAAAACCATTAAAATGTGGATCAATCATGTAACTACAATTATCAAATTAACAACTGTGGATAAATCCACTGTAATTTCAAATGGAACTGCTTTCTGAGTTGCTCTTGTCTTGTAACCTAGTTTTAAACTGTGGCCGAAACAACATGGAAAGTCATAAAATAGACTTGTTATCCTAAAGAAGACGCAAATGCAGCACAATGGCGGTCTTTAGGCAGGAGGAGCGCAGTGATTTGCTGTGGAGTCATCGACAGAAAGCGGGGCAACCTAACTATAAATGAGTCGATGGAGGGCTTTTGGCCTCCGGCCACCATGACGACAGTCTTCATCACGACCCCGAGGACGTTCAGCGCGGGCAACGGTGGCCAAACGTTGCGAGCACCAGCGAGAGGCTCCGCCGGCTCGCCGTGACGAGCCAAGCGTTACACACGCTCTCAACAACGGCGCTGAATCACACCAAATGTGGCAGCGCCCAAGGCGCCCACTCGGGACGCCCGACAAACGAGGACGTCAGCTCACGTTTGCCTCGACCCTCAAACACTTTAGCGCCGCGCCGCTGCACTGCAACCGCTGACACTCAATCCACTCACCCGCTAGCCAAGATTATAATTTATGAATAATAATAAACTAATGTAACAACAATGTAACAACAAAAACAACACCAACAAATAAAATAAATAAGTAAAATAATGTAAAAAGTACACAGCATTAACAATAATGTGACAGCTAAACAATAACATGACATGTTAACACAAGAATAACTGCTGGAGTGCAACTACTATTCATTCACCTAATAGTTAAGATATTATGTTAATTTAATACATAAACAAGATACAACGTCACGCTGCATAATTAACAACATAAGAAGTACTATTTAAACTTTATCATAAACTGTAGCTAGCTATATCGTAACTAATAAACTATATCGTAATAATGTGATAAAGCTAGGCTTAACTTACCCGACGATGACAATAACAAAGTCCAGAAGATTCCAGCCATTGCGGATGTAAGAACTTGGGTGCATGACCAAACCGTAAGCCAAGATCTTCAGGAAGGTTTCCACTGTGAAGATGATGAGGAAGACATACTCCACTTGTTCCTAGAAAATAACACATGTATCGATGATTGTCCTCAAGGTGTTGAAATGTCCTGACTTTGTATCTAAGTGTCTTATCTTCCAAGCATTTTATAATTTTACAGATTAACTTCATGCAGGGAGATAGTGGTACTATACATCAGCTCACCAGGTCATGGTTGGTGGAGTTGGAGTCATCCTCAGGAAACGGTTTGGACACACCCAGTGCGACACAATTAGCAAAGATGGCTAACAGAATGAAGATGTCAAAAGGCCTGTGGGACACTAAGGAAGCTGAACTCGGGACAAATGTTTACAATTTATAAAAAAAAAAAAAAACACAAAAAACACCAAGGTCTTTAACTCTAACCCCCAACCATAACCCTAGCCCCAACCCTAACCCTAGCTCTAACCATAGCCCTAGCCCCAGCCCCAACCCTAACCCTAAACCTAAACCTAGCCCTGACCCCAACCCTAACCCAAGCCCCAACCCTAACCCCAACCCTAGCTCTAATCCCAACCCTATCTCTAACCCTAATCCCGGTTGAACAGTGGTACCAGTAAGTAATGTCATTAGCATGATAATAATTAGCTAACTAAAATAAAAAAAGATACTTCCACTCAACAATAGACAGTGCAGCACGTCTGATTGGGTTGTTGAGCTTCAGGCAGTACAGCGCTCGGGGAGCTCGCTGGACCTGATTGGTTCCCTGGACCTGGACAAAAAGTGATATCATCAACCATGTGGTTTCTTAGTATTGTCGCTTGTTTTGAACTCAGAGTCCATTAAAAACTGTTCTTTTTTTTTTTAATTAATGGTAATAAAAAGAAACTACCAACATCCCTATTTTTTAAACGTGAAGACAATCTGCAATTGTAGTATTGACACAAAGTTGATGCACAATTTGTCTTCGCGGGCCAAATATAATTACACTGTGGGTCAAATTTGGCAAAACTTTCTTAAGATGTTGGCTCACCTGTTTCTTTGCATGTTGTCCTCTCCTACGTTGCGTTCCGGTGGAACTGGTGGTCGAGTGGAGGGTATCTGTCCGAGTCATTCTCACTCCCTGGTCGTCCCCTTCCAGCTCCTCGTCCCAGTCCCCGCCGTCTCTCTCCTCTCCCCCACCTCCGCCTCCTTCTCCTCCGTCCTCCTCCCCACCTTCCTCACCCTCACCGCCACCATCTTCACCATCCACAGCATTGGCGTAGCTGTTACATGCTGCGCCTGAGAATGGACATGAGGATTCAAGAATGCTATTAGAAAAAAAAAAATTATTTCACCATCATCATCATCTTCATCAGCATGGGGTAGCACAGTAGCACTTCCCTCAGTTATGAGGCCGCTTGAAATAAGAGTACATGTTCTCCTTGCACCGGTTCTCTCTCAATTCCATGTTTTAATGCGTTTTTCTGATCTGCCCTTCTGAAATGACGACCCTGGTGGTTAGGTAGCGCATCTACTTCACTGTTCTGAGGTTTGGTCATGGCTCTCTTCCAGTTTGTTTTGCATGTTCTTTCTCTCTGTGCTCATGTGAGTCTTCTCCAGGTATCCCAGCATCCTCCCACATTCCAAGAACATGCATGTTTGAAGTTTCTCCGTTTTCTATACGTGCAAATGTGACCCTACAATTAGCTGGGGGCCAGTCCAGGATGTACCGAGCCTCTTTCCATAAATCAGCTGGCATAGGCTTCAGCTCACCCATGACCAGAATGAGGATAAGCAGACAGAAAATTTGAAAAGAGTGATGATGATGATAGAGAAGATGAAGGTGACGTAAACACACCAACATTGTAGTGAACAGCTGTGACCTAGATCTGTGTGTGCGCGTGTATGTGTGCGATATGGGCCGTGATGTGTTTGCTCGTTATTACCTGAGGACCATGAACACACACATACATACACACGAACACCGTAACACACACACTATGAACATCTCAGTAAGATTATTGCCGCCTCGCTCGACCTTCGCATTGTCATTTTCCTAGATTTCCTGTTTCCCACAATGCCTTGCTGTGTCCAGCTGTGACACAAAGCTTATAAGTCTTTAACACACACACTCACAAACACGGCGGTCAGGGCATACAGATTTCACTGACACTGTTGGACAAAATGGCGTGCTAATACAAACTGCTGCAAGCGCCTCCATGCGCTAACATGCTAGCATGACTACATTGCAGAGCTCAGTACGCACTGTAATTAAATTGAAGCACCGGTAGATACTTGTACAGACTCTCGAAGTACTAATTCAACAGCTTTACTTAAAGAATAAAAACTCAAAGTACTAAAATAAAAATATATATAATCTAAAAAAAATTACTGTCAGTCAGATTTGTTTTGAGAACTTGGCGAAACCAAAAAAGGTTTCCTCTTTTAATAATTTAGTACATAGTGAGCGCACTGAGAAGATGAAAATAGGACTAATATTTTGTTTAACTTTTAAACCCAATAATTCCCTTTACTGAGGCCCTAAGTGGAGAATATCTTTCTTCTCCAAATCGACTACGCCGTCGTTAATGCGCCCTAATTCATATTTAGGCTATTTTTGTTTCGTATTGTCACGGTGATTGAAAAAAGTAAGTAAAAAGTAAATGGACAGTACAGATAAAGGCGATCTTTTTAAATAAAGAAAGTGCAAATAACCAGGCCTCTGAAAAGAAGTACGGATCTGAAAAGTCGATTAAGTACACCAAAACAGTGTTTGTACTTTAATTACTCCCCACCACTGTTGAATTGATGAATAATCATGTGAAGGATGAATAATAATGGGTGAATAATACTCACGGAAAGGAAGCAAATAAATGAGTGGGTAAAGAGTGAAGCGAGCCTGCAGGGGGCGCTGCTGCTTCTGCTGCACTAACTTAACATGATTATTTTGTCCTCGGGCTGCTGAGGAGACGAGGTTAGGACAGTGCAGGTCACATGACTGTTGCTCACGTTGTTTTGTTGTGTGAGTGTGCGTGTGTGTTGTGTATGCATTTGTGTGTGTGTGTGTGTAGCTGGTAGAACTGCACACAGATACACCCCCCACCACACACACACGGAAACACACAGAGCCCCTGCGTTGCCCCATGAGAATCCGCCTAATTATGCCCGAATTATCCCGAGACAACCAAGATCATCCTGACAGTAGAGAGCGTGCATGCATGCATGCATGCATATACAAGTGTGTGCGTGTGTATGTGTGTGTGCGTGTGTGTGTACTCGTGTGACCTCAATGGCTGTAAGACTTTTGGAGGAAGTCCTTCAGCTGAGTCGAGGCCCACTTCAGCGGGATTGGGTCGTGCTGTCGGAACACCAACTGTGCATTTGCGTGTGTGTGTGTGTGTGTGTGTTTGTGTATGAGAGAGTGTGTGTATGTGTCTGTGTAGCTGAGCATCACTCGCACACAATCCTCATACGCCTTGTTAACTTCCTGCTTTTCTGCTACTTCCTGCTGTTCTGTTCTCTGCGTGTGTGTGCGTGCGTGTGTGTGTCTGTGTGAGTATGTGTATGCCCTCCAGCCTGGTCCAGCTGGGAAGGTCATTAGGTCATTTAGTCAACATCATTGCACTTTTCGTTTTCTTCACAAAGGCATAATGTGTCTCTTCCATCCATTGTCTATTTGCGCTTGTTCTCACTAGGGTCGTGGGTCAGCTGGAGCCTATCCTAGCTGACTTGGAGTGAGAGGTGGGTAACATCCTGGACTGGCCTTGCCAATCAAATCTTTCATCGTCAAAAAATGCAGCTCTGCTTACCTTGCACAAATTACAAACTAATTGAACCATATTTTCCCCACACATAAAGCAAGCGCTCCATTCCAGTACCACTTGTAGATGCAGCATTTCACCACCAAGCCACTGGAATACATGCCAATTAATGTAGCGGTCTGACATGACATGGCCAAACACTACCACTATGCTCACAGGATTTCAGTAAGTTGAGTCAAATACAAGGCACTGGAACAAAAGGATGGAGGGATTAGCTTCACCGCCATGGCAACCGACGATTTAGCGCTCATTTCCATGACAACGCTATCAGGACGCTGGCGGACGCCATCTTAATTCCACAGGAAGTCTGATCCTTGCAGGATGGAAGGATTAAAGCATATTCACTGAGGTATGCGGAGGTCAATGTTCATGTGGGGATATTAAGGACATAAATGACATTGGCAAGTAAGACGACGTAAACGAGCAGGATGCTGATATTAGCATTGACATCATGAGCTTGGTCATCTTCGAAAAAAGTGCAGTGTAAACAAATAAAATGGCTGGATTACTGAACCGTGATGCTGGTATTAGTAATAATGGAAATGTTGGAGCTAAAATGAATACTGATGTTACATTCATTCATTTATCCTCATTAGGTTTCCGGGCGCGCTGGAGCCTATCTCAGCAGTCTTTGGGCACAAGGCGGGGGACACCCTGAACTGGTTGCCAGCCAATCACAAGGCACACACAGACAAACAATCATTGGCTCTCACACCTACGGGCAATTAGGAGCAGCCAATTGGCCGACTATGCAGGTTTTTGGAATGTGGGAGGAAAACAGTGTACCCAAAGGAAACCCAAGCAGGCATGGGGAGAAAATGCAAACAGGAAGGCAGGAGCACATCCCTTGTCATCCTTCTTGAAAGGAAGACCACCAACTATGTCTGCAAATCCAGAGTCACTGTCCCTGACTCCCTGATGCTAGTGTGATGACACACTGTTGCAGGACACAGCTCCAGTCAACTGCCTCACCATTGGAGGCACAAAACATGGTCCACTCTATTTCCTCTGTTGAAGTTCTGCCAGAGTTGGGAATTGAAACACCTTCTGACAGCGAACTCTGCCAGACGTTACCAGCAGAAAAATATGGCTGTATGGATGGATGGACGGATGGACAGACAAACGGGCGGTCGGACAGTCGAATGGACGGACGGACGGATAAACTTACTTTTGTGGTTGTGCTGCATCTCTTCTGGTGGTCCACTTCAGGTTCCACTTCAGGCATTCATGTTGGTCCCTTCATGGCTCCTACCAAAACAAACAAACAAAACTTTGCATACTGGACCGGTCCGCTTGGTCGAGATGCCCCAGTTGCTCGTCACTCACGGTTTCATCTGATGTGTTCGTTTTTTTTTTTTGTTTTTGTTTTTTTCTGTTACGAAGCCGAGTGATGTGACGAGAACGAGTAGCTGGCAGGAGAGAAATTCAGCTTGGCTTCACTAATCTGAATCTCTTCATCTCTCCTCCTCCTCTCTTGCTCATTTCTCTCTATCCCTCCCTCTCGCTCTTCCTCTTCCCTCCTCCCCCCGCCCCAATTGGGGATTAAATAGGAAAAGGGCTGTGTTAAAGGGGAGGAGAGCTGCAAATAAATTAAAGGCACAGAAAGCAAAGATTATACCTGACATGTAAACACAATCACACCTGACGTAGAAACAATGGTACCTGACATAAGCACAATGACACTTAACATGAACACAAGCACACGACACGTCAAGACAATCAGACTTGACATAACGACAATCGTACCTCGCATTAATAATCACACCACACCTCCCCATTACACATGTCCACAATTACACACGACTTGAACACTACTTGACGTGACACCTGGCATTGACTCAGTGGTACCTGACATGTCATAACAATCACACCAATGAACACCTAACCTGTAAAAATAATCATACATGACATATAAACCAATTCCAACTTACATAAACACAATCACGCCTGACTTTTAAACACAATCACAGCTGACATGAATATGAATATGACGGCGATGTGATTGTATTAAACAGCTGGCAGCAAGCTATTTTCAATGTAGCCTAATAATGTCACAGTAGAGCCGACAGGATTTGAAGACACTTGAGGTGAAATTGAACCAACGCTCACCTTCACGTCTCCTTTGTCCTTCATTACACATTCTTTTGTTTTGTGTGTGTGCATGTGTGTGGTTGCGTCTGTGTTTGTATGATAGTGCTTTGTGTAACCCGATAATCCCAGATTTGCCTCTTTTCCTGTATGTCAAGCAACTTGCCTTCGTCATTTCTCATGTCGCAAGACCACAATAGCAGAACTGCACTAAATGTATGCAGTATATTTCACAAATGTACACAATATCAAGCAAATAAAAACATTAATAAAGAATGCTTGAATATGAAATGCAAAATGTTAGAGAGATTACCTACCACCTTTATAAAATCGTCTATAAATGTCATTTTCTTTCTATTTTTAAGCAAGGCCAGGGATTATTAGAGTACTATGTGAGTTCAACCAGATTTGGAAGCCAAATTTTCTATGTTTAAGTAATTCCACAAATAAAATGAAAATATTTACTACAACCCGGAGACATTAGTACCTTTTATTTTCACACTACATAATTTAAAACCTAATGCACGGATTGGTCTGACACAATTAATGGTCCTCTGCTTCCTCCTGCCGCACATAAGAGCAATTGCAGCCTGCGTGCGTGTACGTGTGCATGTGTGAGGTGAACAGATGGTGAGGAGACCGAGATGTGGACCTAGCAAATGTTTCAACAGTAAACACGCTGTAACGGAAGCATTACTTATATAATAGATTTAATACATAAAACATAATGTATTGGTCTCGAGTCAATTTCGGGGTGCAATATGCGCGCGTGCGCGAGCGTGTGCGTATGTTAATTGTTTTAACTTATCTAGATATTTCGATCCTGCTGAATCGAGGATTACTGAGGGAGTGGGAAAGTGCATTGTGAAAGTGAGTTGACAGTGGGTGTGCAAGTGTGCAGAGTATAGGAGAATGTTTTTTGAGTCCACTAATTGTGACGCATATTGGATGTGTTACAATAAATCAAGGTATTGTTCCAAAAAATCAAGGTATTGTTCCAAATACTGCCAAGTTTTTGTAAATGTATATGCTCCATTTTGGTAACCCTAACTAACCCTAACCCAAACCTGCTCAAGGACAATAGTGGTGGTAATCTTAAAATTAAAATATTTTTGCGTTTTAACGTTGCAAATAAAACTAAATAATTTCTTTGTAAAGCTCTTTCAGATACTCCATTTTAAGCAAATGAAGTTTCGCATCTGACTATGACTTTTTTTGGGGGGGGGGGGAAGTCTGACGATGGACGGATCGGTGACAATAGCAATGAAAGAAGCGGCAACCATTACATTAGCGGGCGTGAGAGCTTTGCTAGTGTCGAACACACACGTAGACACACTTCCTACTTTCCCTTCATGCTTTCTTAGTTTCCTGCTGCCACACCCCCTCCCAACCCTCCACGCTCCTGCACGCTTTCTATGTTTGCGCACGCCCACGAGAGTGAGAGAGAGCGGTGAGAGAGAGAGCGAGAGAGAGAGCGAGAGAGAGAGAGAGAGAGAGAGAGAGAGAGAGAGAGAGAGAGAGAGAGAGAGAGATGATGATGGTGTGGCGAACACACGCACACGCGAGCGTTTCACTCGCTGCTTTGCATCCTCACCTGCAGTGACCGTCGGGCGCGCGCCTTACTAAGCCAGCCCCCCCCCCTCCCCAAAATCACCACGGCACGCACGCGCGTATGCACCTTGCAGCAGCCTTTTGCAAGACATCAAGCGGCTTCAAGCCGGGAAATCTACACCGCCACGCGGCCACACGCTGGACGAGCATGACGGTAAACGCGCACGGTTCTCTGTGTTTGCGTGTGCGTGAGAACGATTTGACCCATGTAAAACAACCCGTTATGTCTATGGGGTTGTGCACGTGAGCGCGCAAGCGAGTTGCAGGTCAAAATGACGCTGTCAGCACATTGTTAGGCTAGGCGGGCACGCGCAAAGGGGGCGGGCTCACTATTGCAGGTTGTGAGTGTGCGCGTCTGTCCTCGGCAGCCACCACTATTCGCTGTGTGCGTGCGCGTGATATGCGCGCGCACAGGCGCGCATGCTTCTTTTGTGAGCGCTTGATGACTTGTGACGCAGCGTGTCACATTATTATTGTTGTTGTTGTTGAATATTGGACGGTTGATGCTTAAAAAAACAGACATGACCCAGTCATCTTCCTCCTAACGGTTCAGGCGCTAAGGTGACGTCATTCTGTGGAAAATGACATCATAGAAATGAGTAAACCATTAACGCACAGTGGAAAAATAGCTTTATGCTGTTGGCCAGCCGTCTTACTAACTAGCCACTGTGGTGGATAACAGGTTAGTTGTTTGTTCAGTTGTGGGGGGAACACTGGTAGGTAGGTTGGTCGATTCAACAGTATGGTTTTTAATGGTTCTTGATAGCAACAGCAATTAGAATCATAAACATATAGCACATATAGTTTGCTGTATACAACACACGCACACACACATTCCTTTCATTACACCTTAAACATTGAAATACGACCTTTGACCACCCCTATCAAAGAGGGAGGCGCGAGTGACAACCACAGTTGTAAAGACACACACGAACACACATATACAAACACAAAGTGACGACACGAAGAACCTGAGTACAACACAACGCTGAACAGGTAACACACACGGGAAACGATACTTCTCCTCGGATGCGTTTGTGTTATTTGTCTGTGGATGGGTGCTGAGTTAGCATGTTAGCGGCTTAGCAAATGCGTGACTGAAAGAGTCCAGTCAATGTGTTTGTGTGTGTGTGTGTGTGTGTGTGTTAGCATGCATGAAAGGCAAGATTGAGTGTCTACACCATAGACAAACTAATCGAAACTAATTCAAGCAAATGGACTGAAGTCCAAGCAACAACCTACAAAGTGCACAAAGTTAATGTATATATTTAAGATATTTGAAAAAGACATAACCAAAAACATGTCAATCAGGTAAACACTTAACCAACGAGAGAGGGCTCTAGTCCAAGAAAAGGATTCTAGTCCCAAGTCAAGGTAGAGAGACCGGTTCGCAGACTGGTACCCAGCCTCGGGTCACCTTGGACCAATCCGAATATTTATTAGACAAGGCTGTAAAATATTTTTTTTTGAAAACTGACTGGATTCTCTCTGATGAAATACTAATTCTCTGAGAAGAGTGTAGTCCCAAAAAAAGTTTGTAAACCTTGAGAAGTTTCTGATAGAAGGTTTAAAGGCAAAACCTGACTTATTTATAGAGGTAAATATTTTAGCATCACTGCTCGGATGGAGGGGAAGGTTTATAAGACAGAGGTGAGGGCAGACTTTGATTTTTTTGGGAGGTTGGACACATCCAGAGGGGAAAGCGTGAGTATTGGTTGAGGGGTGATGCGGATGGAATTACCGGGAAAGCAAGACATAAGAAAAGATTGATACAATTTGTGAGGCAAGACATGAGGGCAGCCGGTGTTAGAGAAATAGAAATGGAAATGAAAGTTGCAAAATGACAAGCCAAAAAGAAAAGAGAAAAAAAGTAGCAGGAAAGACTTCAATGGCATCACATGACATACATGTTTACTGACTTCATGTTTTCAGCTCGGCCGCCATGTCTAAAAACACGGTGAAGAAACTGCACTGGCGCTCTAAGGTAAACTCCACAACAAGCTAACATACTGACGCTAAACAGTTGTCTTTATCATGGCCATCCATCAACTAACCGCCGTCCGTCCCCTTTGTGCAGGTGCAGGAGGGCTTCGTGCCCCTGGGCGGAAGCTCCGGAGAGCTGGGGCTGGCCATTGGGGGCGGTGCCGACTATGGCGAATTTCCATTTGTGACGGTGGCGCCCGGGGGCGGGGCCACCGTGGGCGACATCATTTTAGAGATTGGTGGCACGCCTGTGCTAGGCATGACATTGGGCGATGTCCGAGGTGTCCTCAACTCCTGTCCTCACCCGATCAGGATCAAGACTGTTTCACCAGGTGACCTGGACTAATGCTGATTGTGCTGCATGACAACCACATCCCATTTGGGGACCACTACTGTATGATTTGAAACTGTCCCTAAAAGCAACACCTGACTCGGTTGGATGGATGGATGGATGGATGGATGGATGGATGGATGGATGGATGGATGGATGGATGGATGGATGGATGGATGGATGGATGGATGGATGGATGGATGGATGGATGGATGGATGGATGGATGGATGGATGGATGGATGGATGGATGGATGGATGGATGGATGGATGGATGGACGGACGGATGGACAGATGGACAGATGGACAGATTGACTAACAGACCACCAACAAGATCACAGAAGATGGCAGCAAAACACATTTCTGACAAAAAATCTACCTAGCTTGCTAGCTCACTTGCAAGAGAGATAGCCTGATACATTTAAAAGATTTGAGGACACGTATATGATGGAAACATGGATATAAAACGCTAATACTTTAACTGTGACACCACTGTATGTGTTCGTACCTTTGTATCACAGGTGCGTCTCTGTGTAAAGACCTCCGCCTGTACCTCAGTAAGTGTTTCACACCAACCTCCATGGACAGTCAACTGCAGCAGCTCATCCGAGAGAACCTTTATCTGCGCGCTGTACCCTGTATGTGCACACACACATATTCACTCAGATGATTTTGCAATTTGATGACATCACATTTCCATTTGGCAGGTACGACCCGGCAGCCTCGTGATGGGGAGATTAGCGGCGTGGACTACAACTTTGTGTCCATCGAGGAGTTTTTTTCTCTGGAGGAGTCGGGAGCACTGCTTGAAAGTGGAAAGTTCAAAGGTAACATTATGTGTCTTATATACAGCGTTGAGGCTGACAAATAATACTGCCATGTTTGTACTAAAGTAAGCTAATTTTTTTCAATAATGGCAGTTATCATTTATTTTTTAAAAAACCTAAATACCAAAAGGTGAATAATAAAATACATTGCGACAAGATTACCATGACAACCAAACTAAGCCTAGAATAGCAGTAGCTCAGTTCATTTCGTGGGGTGAGACCATAATATCCCTTCATTACCGCACATCTCCAAAATCAAAAGTGCCACCTTTGCCTCCATGTTACATAAAGACCACCATGATGTTTTGCACACGCATAAGGAGTTCTTAAATGTTCAAATCAATCACCTATAATGTGATTCTCTTCTGACCATTTGACATTTCTGATCCAAACGGACTGACTTGCCATGTGATAACAGGCAACTATTACGGGACGCCACGGCCAGTCCATATAAGTCCAGACAGTCCACCTATCACATACCAGGAACATCGAAACCTGCTGAGGAACTTCAGGACCAGGAGCAAATCTCTCAGCAACTTGGAAAAAACAGTAGAAGAGGACAACAGCGAGGAGGACAGCGGTCTGTCTGGTATGTGTGTGCGTGCTAGTCTGCGTATGTGATGCTAACTCCAATTAGTTTATTAGTTTGTGTGAGTCTTGATAGTGTCACAATTGTACAGTACTCGAAATCGAACCTATTCACATATTTTTGTGCTCTTTCTGTAATGCTAAGGATGACGCCTAATTTCCACTAACAGGAAAGTATTAACTGGTGTCAAGAAAGTATTATTGAAGTGATACATCTTGACTGAGAAAAAAACTCTATGTCGAGTAGTAGCTAAGTTTCGCCTGGGTTAATAGTTGAAGGTACAAAGAGTTTTTGAATCAGCTCGATTATAGCGCCTCCGTAGAGCCTCCTCGATGCGCTTTTAGGATGATTGTCAATAATATGGAGGTGAGTGTTTCAATCCACCTTCTTTCTTAAAGGAGGTTCAGCTGGAGCCCCGCCCACAAAGCTGCCTGCCAGTCAATCCTGGGGTGAGTCTCTGGCAGGGAGTGGAGAGAGAATGGCGAATGGAGGAAGAGGAGCAGGAAGGGGAAGAGTTCCAATGGCCGACACGTGGGAGATGACGTACGGCAGCGTCGCTGACACCTTCTACAGCAAGTGAGTGACATCGCAATCCCATCATGCACTGAGAAGACAAAAATGAAGATAAGAATATTAACGATGACCATGTCTATCAGTCACGTGTCAAAAAGCAGACAGGATCTTCGCGCTCAAATCAAAGACACCACTTCCTGTTCAACAGAACGTGAGTCTTAGTCAGGTCCGAGTCATGTGTAACATGTTTTTCTCAAAATAAATTGCATTTTATTTTACTGGTCCTGCAACGTATACTCGAGTGAAACTTGGATATATTAAAATTAGAGTCCGGATAGGGACCCAAATTTTCTGATTGTGTTTACATCACCAAATGAGTTTCGGTTGGTTGGATTCAAAACCTGCTACTAAAAGGGCCGCCCCGAGATGGATCAAAACTGGTGAATTTTGACAGTTCAATTCATATTCTACAACAAAAACATTATTCAGAACATTGTGTTTCAAATTGGGCTGCACAGAATCTATTATTACAAAGAGAATTTTGGAGTTGACTTCCACTTTAACACAGTTAATTTGTTGTTTCACCCGAGTTGTAAAGTAGTTGTGTGTATGGATTACGTCGTTATGTATGGTGCTGCCATTTTTTGCACTTACAGGAGAATTCTGTTTCGTGACATCACCGTTGGGTCGGGAATAGAAATAACACAACTCAGATGCTATGAATCATTAGGCACAGTATAGAAACATAATCTCACAACATCCTGAACATAATCCTTAACTAAAACTAATCTATGATTAAATGTCAGTGCTGCGATTCCCATTCACGTCTGTAACTATGTCACACATCTCTTCCAGTTCTCTTACAGTGTGTGTCACATCTTGTACATGATACAAACCATTTCAGGCAGATTTTTTTTTTTGGAGTGAGGGTGGTGTTTTCCGACCTGTACGCTGCGATGTCTGACTTTATTATCACACTTGTTTCATTGTTTTGTCATAATGCATGTGACGAGGTTAACACATTTTTTTTATCCTCGTTAACTATCACCTTTGCTATCCCGCTTGATGGCGCTCTTGCATGCTCTCAGTTCCAGAGTTCACGGATCAGCCGAGTCAACTGCAAGGCTTTTCGGTGCACACGCGTCTCTCCAAGGGCCCGCGAGGATTCGGTTTCAACATCGTCGGAGGAAGTCGAGCGCGGGAGTTTCTGCAGGTGTACAGCATCACACCTGGAGGTCCGCCAACCCTCCATCAAGGTATTTCCAAGGCACACCCACTTCATGACGGAAGTGTCAATCATCCTCACTATCATGTGACAGAGATTTTGCTTGTTCTAAAGCGACGGATTTAAATAGAGGATTATGTTTAATTCTCATGACCCGCTAATCCACACACACACGTAAATACACACTTGTACTACACACTCAAACCACCAAAGTTTAGCTTTTGGTTGACATTAATTTAACTTTTTCATGCACATGTTCATTCCACAGCTGACATCCTAGTGTACATCAACGAAGCCTGTGTGCTAGGCCGTTCACACAAAGAGGTGGTGGAGATGCTCAAGTCGGTTCCCATGGGTCAGAGCGTGGACGTGGTTCTGAGGCGAGGATACCCCATGCTCTACAACCCTGACGGCTGTCCCAAACACACATTGGACACGGTACTCTCGCCGTTAACCCTTGTTTCCTCGTTAACATTATCGGCACGTTCCATCTTTGTCACACTCATAAGTCAATCTCAAGTCTTCATGTTTCAAGCAAGTCCCAAATTACCAAGATAAAATTCAAACAAGTTAAGTTTCAACTAAACTTCAACCAAGTTCAATCTTGGATTAAGCGAATCATAAATCAAGTTAGTCAACCTTGCTCTGTTACAATTTAAGTATATCCACATCAGCACCACTTTTTAGGTCTCGTTACCACATGTTGACTGTTACCTTAGTGCAGAAAGGAAATCAATGTCCAATAATTTATGGACGCTGGACTCCAAGCTGGTGTGATCCGAGAATTTTTTTCAAAGGTAGAACAAATACCAGAGCATGTCCTAGGAGAGAAAAAAACACAGAGCAAAAATTTGGGACAACCGCTTTTTTCTGTTTGATCGCCAATTTCGTTATCATCATGTAACCTCAAAATGGCAATTGTGAGGTTATCGTTACTTGCTACGTCGCTATCACACTTCACATTCCGCCGTTATCCTTGCGTGTTAATCGTGGTCACGCCTGTTACCACCATGTTATGTGTAAGTAAAATCATCCAATCAGCCGCAGACTCCCCCAGACAACCGCCAGCGTGGACCGCTCACATACAGCCACATGCAGGATGCCACTGGCAGCGGGTCAGGTCAGCAGAACCTCACACAATTCTTCTTCCTGAACTTAAATATCTTTAAGAGAGATGTTCAGTGCTATCCTTTGATGATAATAGTCTTTTTCTCTTCTTCAATGTTTTGATGTCTTTCCAGGACTTTGCCAAGCCTCACCCTCCTATTCCGTCGAGCCATTGACCAATGGACTGGCGGGTCCACCAACTCCCACTTGCTCTGAACCCCTCGTGGCCCACCCCCCACCTCCCTCTGAGAGAATGTCAACCAATCACAGTGACTCCGATGGGGGCACTCAAAGGTGAGCTAATGTGTTGGCACTGTTAGCTGTTGAGGTTGTTTTACCAACGAACCAAGGCACCCTATTGTATCTCTGCACCTGTGGTCACGGTTGTACAATCTCACGGCACACCACCAAATAAAAGTGTCTCAATAAGTATGAAAGCTGCAAATATTAGACATGGGGGCACAATGGGGTCATAGTTTAAACACACTTGATTTCGATCCACTGCTCTGCTGTTGACCCGCCCCTTCCACCTGCACAGGTCTTCTGTGATGGGCTACAGCACCAACACCCTCCCCACACGCTCGTCCACGTCTTCCCTCCTCCACCGTCAAAGCTCCAAGTCATCAGAAAGCGACCTGTCCACATCCACCATCCCCATCGCGTCCTCGTCCAAATTGTGCGAGTCTTCACCCCCCGGCGCCCCTGTGCAACGTCCCCCGATGGCGCAGACCTGCCTACCCCCCACGCCGCCCCGGGAGATCCCAACCTGTGGCTTCAATGGGTGCCCGGCCAATCACCAAGTGCCCCCTCAGCACCTTCTTGGAAACACGGGCCTGGTGCTACCTCTGCCAGGTACAGGGTACTTCCCCCCCGGCGAGCTGGTGCCAGTGGCCTTGGAGCGCTGTGAGGGCGCCGGTCTGGGTTTCAGCATAACGGCGGGAGGGCCAGGAGGTCAGCTGGCCGTTGTGAGAAGGGTCTGGGACCGCAGGCAATGCCCCTCCCTGCAGTCAGGGGACGTTGTGGTCAAGATCAATGGTGCTGATGTACAGAACCTCAACTTCTCTCAGGTCAGAACCCTTACAGCAGGGGCCCCCAAGTGCGTCTACGCAGAATAGATACATATCAATTTCTGTCACCCTCTGCCAGTGCTGACATTTTCAAACGCTCACTCGTGAAACACTCCTAGAAAATCACAATGTCCCATCACTATTTTATGAACGGGCTACTCATGTGGTCCTTGACCTGGTGTCTGCGACCACCGCATTGATGACCCTCGCAGTACTGTATAGTGACGCCCTATTGACATAAATTCATCGATCACATGCAATTATCACCCATGGCGGTCCAAAGAGGGCAAGGTCACTCATGGTAAAATGTTCCATTCCTCAGGTCCAGAAGGTTCTGCAGGATCACTCAAAACAGGGGAACGTGGTTCTGCTGGTGCACAGACGAGGTACCCCGCTCACCACAATTACTGATGACTAACACATAATTGAATTTTTTATCTTCTGCCCTCAGCTCCCGTCTCTGCATCTGTGGTCACGCCTAATTTGTACAAGCCCCTCCCCTCTCCGCATGGTCTGACAAGCCCCCTGTCCCATCCCTCGACTTCCACTGATTTGCCTTCCCCATCCTCGCGTGCCTTGCTGGGGGGCGTCCCGCCACTCAGCCAGGCCGGCTTGGCGATGGAGGCCCCTCTGGAGGGGCACCTTCCGGCACCAGGTAATAACCCGCATGGCTCTGGCTCAAAGACCTCGAGTAAGGACAAGGCCATTTAGGGATTTCACCAATTGATTTGCTCGACTCTGAAGAGTGTTCCCTTGTTTTCCAGGGACCCCGCCCAGCCAGACGCCCAATGGGCCCCCCACCTCAGGTCTCATCCAGAGCACCAGCTTCCTGGACTCTGTTCCTGTGACCTTGACCTTAGAGCCACGTGACCTACAAGGGATGGAGGAGAGTGCGGGAGGGCAAATTAGAGGCACCATCGCCAAGGACAGCAAGGAGGGGAAGAAGGTAGAGGTGGAGCTGATGAGGCGGCCTGGCGAAGGTTTCGGATTTGTTATCTCATCCCAAGAAGTCAACCAATCAAGAAGTGGGGGTGAGTCACTTTTTCATTTTTTTGGGCGTAATTTTGGAAGTAAATACTTTGAGAACTACTTCTTATTGGAATGAGGAGAGGAGTTCCAACGGCAAATAGCATTTCTGTTAAGTGCTAGCACGTTTGTTTGTCTGCGTGTGATGTCACGTGTGCTAGCTAGTATGCTACTGATAATCCTCTTGAAGGTTAGTTTATTTGTGTAGAATAAGCGGCCTGGACGATGAATGAATGAATAATTTAAGTAGTGAATACAGTTGTTTGTGAACGGGTTCATGATTGTGCCAGGAGCACGATGTGTCAATTTCAAGTGCTTTGCTGCCATCTTGTGGCATCTATACTCAACTGCAAACCCCTTTTGGTGGGTGGAGTTTAATGATTTCTTCATTAACGGATTTTCGCTGGTTGCGACAGGGCTGGGAGCCAATCACATCACTTTCACTGTACAAGTATTAAATCAGTATTTTGGCCAAGTCCCAAGTCAAGGTATCAATATGACATCTTAACATGTTCTGGCCTTGCACATGATTGAAAATTGTTTTCTTGATATTGCCACCGATTATATTGTCATCATCTTTTAGTGCCATTTGTTTTCAAGCTTGTTAGCCTATTATTGACCCTTTTACGCCATTTTTTCAACCTCATTATCTCCACTAAATCACTACACATACACACACATGCACGCACACACATCATCATCATAATTTGATATCTCTTGAACAAATTTAAGTTATCACATTAATTACCTCATAAACACAGGTATTGCATTCATATCACACTTGTCCCATCATTATTGCCAGGGACTTGTTCTTACTTATGTCATTATCGCCACTTGTTATGCTGCGATCATGATTGTCAGTTGCTATTTTTAAGTGATGAGCATCACACTATTTATACCGTTAAGTCACCCCTGGAACACAACAAAAATAACATTTGTTCCTTGAATTTTTTATTTGGACTCAAAGGTGAATGTGTGTCAGTGTGCGAGTGTCAGGTGGTTTGGTTTTAGTTTCGGGGGCGTGTCCCCACAGATTATTGCACGCAGACACACACACAATGTGTGTTTCAGTCCCTCCCACCAGTGCAGGCTCAGCCCCCTTGGCGAGCTGTTTCCCCTCAGCTGAAACGCTTGTCGGCTTTCTGAGACTGAACACACACACGTACTGGTTCATCATGTTGGAGCGTCTGCAGTCCGTTCTCAAGAGGGTCAAGGACTCGAAATGTAAGTGTGTGCTCATGGGCGTGTGTGTGTGTGCACATGGGCGTGTGTGTGTGTGTGTGTGTGCTGTCCTACGCGCTGCTGTGCTGCTGATGAGGTCAACAGAACCTGGTTGGGACCTGAAGCTGATCAGAGATCAAGGGAGGGCGGCAACACGTTGAATTGGTGCTTGGCATGTCAGCCTCTCTGTTTTGAGGTTTGGGGTTTGAACCTGCCTTCCTGTGGAGTTTGCATGTTCTCCTTATTCTTGTGTGGGTTCTTTCTGGCTTCCTCCCACATTCCAAAACCATTGACAAACAGTCCATTGTTTGTCTGTATGTGTTCTGCCTTTGGCTCGCAACTATTTGCGCCTTGACATTGACTGGCGACCAGTCCAAGGTGCGCCACGCCTCTTGCCATAAGTCAGCTAGGCTCCAATTCATCCACAGTATAAATATGGATGGCTGGAGATGAGATGGGACAAATATTCTCTTTCACTTTGGTGGGATGAAAAAAACTTTCATTTCAGCCTGATACAGATTTCTTCTGTGAGGAAGTGAAATGAAGAGTGACACGATGATGAAGCCGTTGCACACTAACATGAAACCCAGCTTGGTGTTCAGAGGCCCGAGTCTTTCATTTCATTGACTAGGCGACCTTCGTGTTGATTTAGGGGGAATCTGGCTTGAACCCAGTGGAGGGCAAAGTATAGCCTGCAGGGCAGATACGGCCCACTCTGTTCTTTAATACGGCCCACTGAGTACAACGTTCCACCGCTATGTTGCAGTCACTTATTGCAGCCGTTTTACTTTTTTTTTTGCAAGCTATGTCTCTATTGTGGAAATCTGTGGCTTACCGCAACTGTATGTTTTATTTTATTTTTACTTACTGTAAATGCTTCTGCGTGTGAGATAGGGTTAGTTTGATTAAATGTAAGATTTATTTTATTATACTGTTTCAAACATAACAGCATAATTTTATATACTATATACTCTTGTCTCAGTCTCGACCTCCGAAAAAGTCTGTCTTGTCTCGGGCTCAATACACTCCAGTCTCGTAATGTCTTGGTCTCGGTTTGTGTGGTCTTGACTACAACTCTATCGTGATAATCGGGCTTCACTGTACTCACAATACCAAGAGTCCTGTTGTATTTGTTCATTTAATTTAGCCCCTTAGAATCAGTTACATTATTTAAGAAAAATACAATTGAACAAATTATCTCACTGATTTATTTATTTATTGTAAATACAAAAATAGAAATACACTGAAACCTCAATAGAACACGCTTCGATTCTACGAGACTTTCCGTTCAACGTAGTTTGGTCATGGACCCTAAGTTTTTTTTTTTTTTGATCGTTAATACATTTTCTTTTGAACTTTTAAAACATTTGGAAAAACAACATGTAAACCTTAGCATGAGTGATATAATTTTCATGACTATTTTAACAGCAACCTACATATTGTGCGACAACAGAGACGGCGATCGGTATGGGCTGTTTGATCTTTATGACCGCTTAAGCTAATAGGATTGGACGCCCATATATGATCGCGACCCCAATTGGTCAGTACTATATGTACTAGGTAAGTTTCTTTCCTATCTTTAGGTTAATGCAATTCCCAAATTCTGGACCCCAAATTCCGCATAAAATGGAGGTTCAGGTGTATATATTTGAACTATTTTACAAGTGACCTACAAGTGAGTCATTGACATGAAAATACACAAAAACTTGCATACACTGTACAACACTGACATCACCATCACGTTCTTTACTATTTAATGACCTTGTTTCAGGTGTTGATCTTGTCTAGAGTTGCAAAACACACCAACCACTTTGCATGTGTGTGTGTGTCTGCGTGCAAATTATTCAACTGGGTCATAAGTGCCAAGAGGTTCAAACGTTCCAAAATACTGACGAGGAAGACTCTTCGAGGAAGAGTTAATTTTTAATAACTTTTTACATCTTTTATCAGAACCAAACATCAAGATAGCTGATAAGCGCTAAACCACTGAATGTAAAGGGAAAATGCTAGCCTAGCTTAGCATGACAACTGCAAGGGAAATAAGATTTCCAGCATAGACAACCACAGAAGTGAAATTAATTATCTTAGTTTATCACTGGACTGGAAACAAATGGAAACTGTCTAACTAAGCGCAAGGACATTTGCTGCCTCGGCTTTGGACAATTGGTGCAGAATGTTATGTTTTTGTTCTATTTTTAGCTTTAGTGAGTTGTTCTGTGTGGCATGGTGCTGTCAGTCCAGATCGTGTCAGCTCCTCTTGCTTTTTTTTTTTTTTTTTTTTGCGCTTGCCAGCATTCATGTCTGGAAAATGCTATGACGTCAAACACTTTGCTTTTCATCTCTCTGTGTTCCCAAACACTTTACAAGATCATTTGAAACATAAAAACATTTTAAAAATGCAACAGATCGCAGTGTTCAATTTGCTTTAGTGTGTGTTGGGTGATGATGAGGACAAGAGGAGTGAATTCTAAAAGTTCTAAATTATTCTTGTGCCTTCGTGACACATTTGAGGCTTGTGTGAATAATTCATGCTCCTAATTGGCGCTTCTTTAATTATACATTCAGCTGCTGAGCGCTAAGGACATTTAGACACAAATTGAGGATAATTAGACAAAAAAATAAGGACATTCAGACACATAATGAAGATATTTTGACACAAAATAATATTTATACAAAAATTACATTGGGACATGTTGATACAAAATTTGGTATTCGGGACCCAAGAGGACAGTTTGACAAATTAAAGACAACTTGACATACAGCAGACAAATAAGATCCTCTCTGTTCCCCCCTCACCCGCCATTTGTGGACACCCATCCCTCACCCGCCTAGCTCCGTCCCAATCGCTGATGTCCCATCGCTTTGTGACGGTGCGCCGGGGCAGTCCAGCAGCCCGCAGTGGCCTCATCCAACCTGGAGACCAGCTGGAGGCCGTGGAAGGACGAGCGGTAGCGTCCCTGCACCACCGAGACTTGGCCCAGATCCTGAGGAGGGCGGGGAACACGCTGAAGCTGAGTGTGACACCACGAGCACGTACGACATACACCAAAATTCTCAATTCACATTGGATTGCAACAGGTGAATCCAAATGTTATTTGTCCACTGTAGAATCAGAAGGAGCTGCTGATGTAGAAATCGACAAGCACTTCACCAAAGGATGCAGAGGGAGGGCAAAGGTAGGGTTCATTCAGAAGTGCACCAAACACTAACATAGCAGTTCATCTGCAAACCGTTGGAATGAAATACACCAGCTGTGAGTAAAATTGGATGCAATACGTGTGTGTTTTAGAGCGAGTCAAGGTTCTACAGAGTGGATCTGGAACGAGGTCCCACGGGTTTCGGTTTCTCTCTGAGGGGGGGCAGTGAGTACAACATGGGACTCTACGTGCTGGGACTGATGGATGGTGGACCAGCCCAATGCAGCAACAAGATACAGGTAAACACACACACACATTCTGGTTGTTGGTTGAGTCCATCGTCTGCAATGGTGTCTTCAAGCATTTATAGCCCTTCTCGTTCATGGCACCATCCACATGGTTCTACATTATTCACCAATGTTGCCCACATAATTCAAAATAAAACAAATTCATAAATAAGATTCCTAAAAATCTAATAAAACAAACCATCATCTGGATGTATTTCAATTTGATCCAAGTTCTGGGCTTCAAACTCAGCTAGAATCTTTGCTGACTTAAGCAATTGCGTGGTCTTGTTCTTGTGGGAGAGCAGGTAGAATCCCTGATGGACTCTTATGTCATGCCCAAGTAGATGAGCCAGCTGCTCCATCTCACTTCAGCACAGTCAACAATTTAGCTGCATGCTTACACAGCATGGTTAATGTAAGAAATATGTGAGACTTGGCTGTATAAAACAGGCAGTCTGAACCCTGGGCGTGTGTCATGGCGCCTGGTCTTGCCAGGAGTTGCTGGTTATTTTCAAGAACTCGATATAGCTGTCTAGTGCTGAACAAGGAGTTGTAATAATCTTATCTAACAAAAGTCAAACAGCGCCCGGTCCACATCTGTGAGGGGATTGGCAGTGTCTCTGGCTAGAAATGGTGCAACTTCTCCTCTTCTAGCTCCATCCAGGCTTTGCGCAAAGGGGTTTGAGACCCCTTCCGCACTTGTAAGACGCATTTCCTGAACATCTTGAATGGAATGGGTGGGGACATTCTACCGAGACTTTCAGATCTCGAGTGCTGTGGCCAAAATCAATTCTTTTCACATTTCCTGGTGGACTTCCTCGAACTCAGTGACTTTCCGCACAGTTGAACAATGCACTCTTTGTAGTTTGCTTGCTTTAACTTGTTGAAATAATAAACCCATCTGTCTCATTCTCATAACCGCACGTCACCTTCACAGCTTTGGCCATCTCCATGGACAGCTTTGGCCATCTCCATGGACAGCTTTGGCCATCTCCATGGACCTTCTATAAGATCTGATATTCTTTTTAAGAACCAGCCAATCACTTGTGGATTGCCCTCAGGTTTCCGACCAGCTGGTAGAGATCAACGGCGACAGCACGGCAGGAATGACGCACAGTCAGGCCGTGGAGCAGATCCGGAGAGGAGGCCATCGGATCCATTTGGTTCTGAAGAAAGGAAATGGCTACGTCCCCGATTACGGTGATGATGGCCACTTCTGTGATGTCCTCCGTCTTACTTCCCTGACTGACACTGCTTTCTTCTTCTTTTCCACTTTTAACGCACATGGCAATTTTTAAGGGAAACCTTTTACAAATTCAAATAGTTCCTACGTATTCTAGTCCAGACAGAGTGTTCAACAGTGTAGCTTCTCAGAGTGCTCCGCTCGCTGACCATGACTTCCCACTTTCTCCACCTTCTTCCTGCCCTCCATGCTTTCTTTCTTTCTTCCTTCCTCCCCCTCAGTGGAGCTGTCCAGCCTGTCTTTGTGCATGACCAACTCCAAACAGGGCGAGCCTTGCTTCTACGTCATCGGACGCACGGAAAACCCGCGGTCGGTAACGTTCTTCGTTTCCTCCTTCACCTGGCTCATTCTTCATCTTTATCGCTCTTGACATCACCACTGTTGTTTTTGAGTCCAAACATGAGCATCTTGTGAACTTTTGAGGCGGCTCCGCTGATGTTGCCCTTGTATGTCATTTTTCAGGCCCTGATGATGAATCCTCCTCGTCCTCCTCGCACATGGAGGAGCAAGAGGCTAAGACGGTTGCCATGACAACCACCTCCAACAGCCCACAAAGGAAAAAGCTAGCAGGCGGAGCCAAACCAAGACCAAGACGAGGAGGAAGTGGCGGTGAGGGAGGACCTCCAGATCTGGACTTGGACCTTGTGGAGGAGGAAGCGAGGAGACGAAGGAAGGTGCGAGAGGAGGAGAGGAAAAGGAGGAGAGAGCAAAGGAGGACCACAAGAGAGGAGACCACAAAGAAGGAGGAGGAGGACGCAAAGCATTCTGAGAGCTGGCCAGCTCCTCAGCAAGCGCCATTCTCGTTCCTGATGCCGCGTGACGAGTGCCCTTCCGACAGCCAATCTGATGACAGCAGGTTGGGCGCCAGCCCATCGGGCACCAGCCAATCGGGCGCCAGCTTATCTTCCGATTGGAAGCGAGCCGGACCGAGGCAGGAACACGATCAGGGCTTGCCTTGGCTGGAGCCCAGCCCGCAGAGACTGACTCAGGTTCTGACTGGCAGTCGCCTCAGTAGGCGGGGCCTATTGGGTGGACTCGCACTCTGAGTTGACAATAACTGACAGGATTTTGGGAGGATTTTTAAGGGCTTATATTTTCTTTTTTTTTTCAAACTCCGACATCTTTCTGCATGAGATCGGACAACAAGGTTTATGGTTGGAGAGCGAGGTGCACAAACAAGTATGCAAATAACAGAACTTTGAAATTGACACGTCCTAACGTTGAAGCATGTCAATAATTTTTATTTTTATAACCAGAAAAGACCTTAGTGAATTATAAATGATGATTATTTAGTAATAGAGACTTGCTTGTATTGAAAAACCTTTAAAATTTATTCCTCTGATAAGCCATATACACACACACACAATAATGTGTGAATGTGGATCGTGTGATTGCGAGCTGATTATGGGTATGTGTGTGATTATATTCTGTGTGTGTGTGGGGGGGGTGTCGTTAATTGTATAAATGCTTGTGCTTAAGGATTGTGTGTATGGACTTATTTGAGTGTGTGTGCGTGTGTGTGTGTGTGTAAGGACCTTGGTGTATTCTTATGGCAATTATTATAGAGTAATGGAGACTGATTGCTTGCTTTGTAATGAAAAACTGTTTCTAATGATGAGCCACGCACGCATGCACATACACAGACACACACACGCACACAATTGCAGGCTGTCAGTCTTATTATCGCTTTGGCAATGGCAACACAGCGCCCAATGAGCAGTTTGTTTCCATAGCAGTGCTTCCCCAACCTTGACTGAGTCAAGGCACACTGAATCAAGATTCAGTTTTTAAACATTATATTAAAAAATCTCATGTGTGTACCTCATGTCATCTAGTGGAAAAACATCTAATTTGCTCTGCCTGTCAATATTCATTGCTGGCATACATAGCTGAGAAAAGACACATTTCGAGTTCATAAATAATCATTTTCAGACAAATTAAACAAAGTTGGATCACTCGCATTGGTTGGGAATCACTGTTCTGTAGCAACAAGCATGCGCCGATGTCTCGCAGCTGTGCGTGCTAACTAAAGTGCCTCGATTACTTCAGCCTTCACCTAGCAAGTGGGCGTCGAGGCTGCTGGCAAACCTATCAGAAATGATCCCCCCCCATCTCTCTGGGGGTTCCGTCAGGTCCACTTTTGCCTGACTGACTTTTATGGCCTGATTTATGGACTGTTTCAACAAATTATTAAACATTATTATTATGAAACAGTTTGGATATTATTTTTTTTACAAAGAAGCTAACACTGCTATCTCGAGGTTATAACCACATATTGTATTTTCACATTACCTGAGGTTCTGTCATCCAAGTTGTTGGACCGATCACAGGCAGGTGGCGTGTCCTCGCAGCAGAGCGGGCTGGACCAAGCTATTTTTCAAGGGGAGGTTCACGGAGAAGTCGGCGGGTGCCGCCTGCAATCGCGGGTGGAGGTGGTTCCCACTGCCCCTCTGAGGGATGGGCAGCTCTGAGTGGTGGGCGGGAAGAGGTGAGCAAAAGAAGTACGGATGGAGGAGAGCCTGCAGGGTGACCGATCTGGAGTTAATTCATCAACTGTCTGTCAGATGACACACATGCACAATTGCTCGTCTCATACCTGTTGGGCGGGGCATCGCCGCTTGGATGGATAAACCAGGAAGTTGTAAAGCAAACTGATTGCATGGGGGGAGGAGTCAGGGACGATCTCCTCCAATGGGACGGCGGGGTTCTCCTTGAAGGTGATTTTATTGTAATCTGGCAACTCTACCATTTCCTGCAATGAAATGGAGCAATGTTTGGACGCTTGCTGCCTCACACTCCTTATGTGTATGCGTGTGTGAGTCTTACAGGCCAGGTGTCTTGGGTGGGTGTCCCGAGCACCCTGAGGACACAACACAGCTGCTCGATGTCATTCTCCCCGGGAAACAGAGGAGACGAGTTCAGCAACTCCCCAAAAATACAACCCACTGCCCTGCAACGCACACAAGCACAATCACTGGTGAGTTGGCGGCGTCAATAAAACATGCGACCTGAGTTAATTCACCCAATCGGAGCTTGAGAGTAATTTGTATGGTTAGGCATCAGATTTTTATTCCCATTTGAATGAGGCCTCAACTCATTTTAAGACCTGCGATTTCATACATTTTAACTTCAAAAGTGATATGTGTAGTCCACCTTATACATCACTAAGCATGTTTCCTTACCACAGGTCGACGCCCTCGTCATACTTTCTGGCCCCATACAGCAACTCAGGAGCACGATACCACCTGGACACACAATGTATGTATGATAATGTATTGAGGAAAAAAAGAAGGACTGAAGATCAGAGAGGGTGCTACCTTGTGGCTACTTGGTGGCTGTAGAGTCGATCCTCTTGCTGACTCAGGAGGCGGGCCAGACCAAAATCAGCGATCTTCAGGTGTCCTGACGAGCTGATGAGGAGGTTGGCAGGCTTCAGATCCTGGCGACAGACAGGAAGTGCCTTATTGTGCAGGCTGGCGGCGGCAGCAGGCTATCGATAGTGATGAGCGATCCATTTTTATCGATTCATTTTATTAGATTTTAACAACTAAGCAAGAGAGAAACCATTGATTAAAGTCACTGATTGGACTTTGGGGAAACAAATCAATCCTACTTGACCATAGATGGTGCTCACCCGGTGCATGATGTTGTTGTTATGCAGGAAGGCCACACCCTTCAACAGCATCAACATGTAACCTTTGACCTGCGCCGGGGTAAGAGGTTGCCGTGCGTTGCGGATGACCTCTGAGAGGTCGGACAGCATGAAGTCAAAGACTAGGACAAAACCGGTGCCATGCGGGAAGACATCCTTCAGCCTCACCACCTGAGGAGTTGGAGCATAAAAAATTACCTACTGAATAGTCGCTTACTGTAACGGATTTGTATTGCGCTCATGCTCAATGATACTTTAACATTGTTTATTGTACTTTGCTGCCATCTTGTGGTATCTACATTAAATTACAATCACACAATTACAATTTTGCTATACCCCAAATTTGGTATTTCAACATCTTGAAGTAACACGAAAGAGAGTTCTTGTATTTTTGGGTTGTGTGACCTGCAAAAGGCTCGAGGGTGGTGGGCAGTGGTCCCATCTCTGGCTAAACTTGAGCCAAGAAAACCTCTGTGAGTGAATTGGACTCACATGCTGGTTATCCTCAATCTCTTGCAGAGCCTTGATCTCCCGCAGGGCCTGGTTGGGAATAGCATCCTCCAGCCGTCTGAGAGCCACCTTCTTTAAAGCCACCGTCTCTCCAGTCTGTTTGACATGTTTCTTTGCTTAATTGACATTCCAACAACTCGACAAAATAACACTTAGTCTTTTATAGTCACCTCCACGTGTTTGGCCTTGAACACGATGCCATGAGCGCCTTCCCCGATGCGACCCAGAATGCTGTACTGCTCCATCACGTACCTACTGTTTTGTTGAATGACTGCATGAAAATACATAAAGGCTCTTAATTTATTGCTGAAGAGCATCTAGCTTCTTGACCTGTTTACCATATTCCATTTGGACATATCATGTAGGTTTGTGACTTCAACTAATAAATCAGAAAAATAAAATCTAATAGTGCATTGCTCTAAGAAAGAAAAACCTATATCATTTAATAGGTATTTTTGAATTCGAATGACAAGTTCATGAGTTGTATAAAAATATGTTTAAACTTAAGTTACAGTGTATAGAACTTTCCGCCATCAAATGGCTAACTAATAGAATGCAATAACCTAAGTTCGAAGCGTGTACATTTTGAAGAACTCACATTATGGCACCTCAGAGGGACCACGGTTTCCAAGCCTAGTACCAATTCCTTCAGCAGAGATGGAAGCAAAATGTCATAACAAACAACCTTCAAGCGTCGCGTCTGAAAAGGCTCTTCGTTGCCTCGGTAACCTGCTAGCTCGCTAAGCTAATCATGGTCGCTCGAAACGTAAGCTATGAAATGAGATGTGAAACAATTGTCCACATTCCCCTTTTGCAAACACCCGAGCAGCTCACGTTCGTGTAAGGTCACATATCTTAACCAGCCGAAATGGCTTCAAATAATGTGTCGGACCGACTTGTTTCACGACAATTTTGTAGCGCGCATTCATTCTTCTTCGTTGTGTTTGGACATGCGTAATGAGTATCAAGTGGTATTTCGCCACCTAGCGCACGGACGTATGCCGCAATAAATTACAAGGGCGAACAAATAATTAATACGTATCACTCGATTTACAGATTTGAAGGTGTAGTTGAGAAGTTAAGCTGATAACATTCCCCTTCCAAATAAATCTTTTGCAATGTCTTGGTTTTTAATTGTATTCACAATTATGTCTGTTTATGACAAAATAAAATCTTGGCTTGCTTTAATTTCCCATTGAAATGTACCACATATTTTCCACCCCTTTTGCAGCCTTAACAAACCACATGCAGAACAACGTAGAAACAATAAAAGAATGAAAATACAAAAATAGAAAAGTAATGCATTATCACACCAATATAAAACAACATTATGGTAAAACGTAAGCATTAAAACCTTCAAAATTGTATTTGATGTACTTTAAAATGAACAATGTTCTGAGTTCTTTGTAGTGTGGCGGTGATGACAAAAGCTGCGTCTCTAGCGGTCTTTGGCAGAGCGCAGGTCGGTGGTTACCGGGTCATGCTGGATAGTTTGGTGGAGCATGAGAGCCAGCAAACCCGCACGGTTGGTCATGGCGGCCCGCAGGTTCCTCTCCTGCTCAAACAGCTCGTCCAGTTTGTACCACTGGCGACAAATAAATGGCGTAAGCAGAGACACTAAAGGTACTCACAATCTGTACAAACACTGTCCTAGTTCAGAACATCTGATTTGCAATCACAATAATACTGCATAAAAGAGGGAAAACTGCTTGAATGGAAGCCTATTAAATTCCCTCATGTTTGTTTTACACCACTCGTTTTCCCTTTTTTGCTAAATGGCAGGTACATGACTCATGTTCCTTATCATCATTATGTATGATCACCTTTATACATTTATACTTCTTCAACATTTCATAATTCCACTTTCATGAGCACCAACTGGTGTATGTTTCTGTGTGGAACCTGTGCATGTGGTGGGAACACCGACAGCTCTCTGAACTGTTTCAAACTCCCCGTCTGGCCCATAAAAATACACAGGAGCTTTACATACCACTCGGACTCTCTCCAGGTCCACCTCGGCACGCCGGAGCTTCTCCCAGCAGTAGTGTTTGTTGCACTTTCTCTTGGAGACCCGACAGAACTCGCCGGTGGGTTCAAAGACGTCTTTGACTAGAGGGCAGCCGCACACCTCATCTACTGCCACCTGGATGACACGCACAAACATTAGCAAACAAAAAGCAAAACTCGTTTTGAATATTGTCGTTATTTACATTTTCCAAAAATGGATGGAATTTTGGGGCAAAGTATATGAGCATATAAACCGATAACCTTTTATCGCGCAGCCCTGAGAAGTAGAAGTCCAGTCCCAGCCACTTGAAAGACAAAGAAGCAAAACAAACCTTTGGATCTCTGGAATGTTCCGGACATAACACCTGCAGTCGCTTGCAGTAGGTCTTGCTGTGAGGATTATAGACGTCGCAGAACAGACGCGTAGCTCTGTGCGAGACGTGAAAAATACCATATTAATTTTTACATTTGAACATGGTGAAAAGGTCCAAAAAATGTATTTATGTGTGATAGCTGAGACAGGCATGAGCATGTGGAAAGAAGGCGGCTGCACTCACCCTTCAATCCGTGTTGGGTACATGGATCCAAAGGAAGTCTGACTTTCGTACTATTAGGACAAAGGTAAGCCGTGGTCAGAGATAGTAAAATTGACAAAGTTGGAGACAGGCTGACCTTTACTGACCTTTGCGTAACACCTCTCCATGTGTCTAAGTGCTACCTTGGGGTTGACTGGATGGCTGCAGGACACGCAGAAAATTTGAAGGTCTGTGTCATCGCCATCGCCTTCGTTGGCCTTTGCACACAAGTGACAGCTTTTATTCATTTTTGTGAATGCTGAGAAGCATTCTTGAGCTTTTCTGCACCAAAAACAACATTCTATTATTGCTCCACCGCTTTTTTTGCCCTTCTGAAAATTTTACTTTTCACACGGAATTTCTACAGAATGTTTTTTTCTGTTTCTATATTATAAAAGAATAACTTTATGTACCTCCTCGTCATGTTGCACCTGGTTAAGTTTCGAGTTAGCAATGATGCCTTCCAGCTCGTGGAAGCGCTTTTCCATCAGAGTGAGGCGCAGCCTGGTGGCCTGCTGCTCCTTCCTGATTCGCTCCAACTGTCTCCTCCCCATCTCCTCGGCAACGCATGGGCTTTGCTGCCATTGCTGGATTCTCTGAGGGACGATTTCATAGATGCGGCTGTGCACACCAAATGTCACGTTAGTGCTTCATGGTGACTGTTGGAATGTAATGACATGGAAAGGGGTATACATATATCATCGTGATACGGCATGTGTATAAGTGAGGTGGAACAAGTCATATTACAAGTGCAAATCCACAGGTGCATTTGAGTTGCGACTCACTTGGCCGCGAGCTTCATGCCACAATTGTCTGAGCAGTACTTGGAGGAGGTCCTTGCCGGTTGGACGCAGCCAGGCCCGAGACACTGGCGCAGAGTACTGCCGAGCTCCTTTGCGTCAGCCTCTCCTCCTCCTCCTCCTCCTCCTCCACCTCCTCCTCCTCCTCTTTCACTGTGTCGCACGCGTCCCCTGTGTCGCTGCTTTGCCTTGTGACGCCGCACCTCCTCTTTGGGAGCGGAGAGTGATTTCTGTGGACAAAGACATAATCCATTATGAGCCATACCAGCGTGAATTAGTATGCTGCGGTGTTTTGGACATGTAAGCAGTATTACATACATGCAACAGGTGTTCTATGTATATGCTAGATGTACGACAAACATTGAATGCGTGCTACAGGCATGAACATGTACGCTACAAGTGTTACAAATACTTCATATCTGCTACATGTGACCTGTGTGTACTAAGGGCATGTGCTGCAAGTGGTGTTTTGTGTAGGACAATGGGACTCACCTTCTTCTCTGGCTTCTTCTCTCGTCTCTTCACATGTTTCACCTTCACCGCCTTCTTTCTGAGTGACTCCTCCTCCTCCTCTTCCTCCTCCTCCTCTCCACTGTGCCACAGCTGCAACAGAAAGACTTGTCATTGGAAGCGCCAATAGAAACCGACGGGCCCTGAATTATTCACTGACCAGGTCGCTGAATCCAGCAGCTTTATACTGCTGGTAGAGCTCCATCTCACTTTCACTGAACACATCTTCCTCCTCTTCCTCCTCTGTAAGATCCCCGCCGTGTTTCCTATGGCGGTCCCGTCGCCTCTTTGCATTGCGTCGATTCATCTCCTCTTCTTTGTTGCGAAGCATCTTCTGCTCCACACCAGGAACATGCCACATCTTATGCAAAAAACTCAATTTATTTCGCTCACCACAGACCCAAGGCTGCTACAGGTGTTGCATGTGTGCTAGCGCTGTGTGCTACATGTGTTTTAAGCTTGCTACTGGTGTGAATGCATGTGCTGCATGAGATACAGGTGTTACATGAGTTACATGTGCACCACAGGTGTTACATGTCCGTAGAAAGTGTTACCTGTGTGCTACAGATGTGAACATTTGTTGAACAGGTGTTAAATGTGTGCTACAGATGACAACTGCAATCACTGGGTCAACGTTGTGACCACTCACTCGTGCACGGAACTGGCACTGCCTCAGTCGACACTTCTGGCGTATCTTGTTAGGTCCTCCAAACTTCTTCATGTCTTTGCAAAAATCGCAAGTGGCGCAGTCTTGCGTCCTCAAACAGGCCTCACACTCGCCGCACATGCGAGCAGACCGTTTGATTTGCTAGATAGAGGCGGGACAGAAAAAACAATAATGAACTTTTTTCAGTGCTGTGACATGGTTTGTTCTTGCTTGCCGACCCACTTGTGCGCTACGCCTGCTGTCGCTCATGGACTGAAAGGGTGAGCTCCCGTCCTCCTCGGCCTCAGATGCCTTTGTCTTCTTCTGACGATACTTAATCTCCAGAGACGGGTCACCGTCTGAAATGGACAATAGTTAACGTTCCACATGTACTCCTGACCACAATATTTGATGTGAGTCGTATTATATTTGTGTTTTGGGATTGACAAAGTCCAAAAAGACAAGTCACCTCGACAAGATGGACAGAACCAGACTCGGATGGCTTTGGCCGCTTTCTCGGACACGCCCACACAGCCACCATGGAACCACTCTGCACAGCCGTCGCAGCCACTGATTGGACGACAATGTTTTTGGTAGGCATACTGTACAGTGCTTATCAAAAGTAATCGTGCACCTGCAATAAAGACAGCAGCGAGCACCATGTGTTGCTTTATTCCACAGATACGGGTGTTACATGAGCTACAGCTGTTACATGTATGATACAGATGTTACATGTGTTCTATAGGTGTTTATGTAATGCAGGTGTGAATCATTTTTAGGGTGTAGATTGAGTGGATTACATCATGAAGCAGTTGATATCAGGTCTTCTGCAGACACAGTAGACGGGCCCCTTTGGTGTTTGCACTGTAACATCTCCTTTATCATCCTCATCAGGATGAAGATCTGACGCTTCTCCCGCCTTTATGACAGACAGATACACAACTTCTTAGTTTTAACTGTTTTTCTTAGCACGATTTTGGAAAACAACCTCTGAGTAAATTAAATAAAAATTTATAGAGAATAGGTAGTTACTGGACAGAACCAGTTGAAAACCCCGGTATTAGATTAAAGGGAAAACCACCCACTTATTGTTATTTATATGAATTGTCCTGTAACTTGACTGGTTGAAATCTTGGGCTTTGTGTGACACCTTAACTACAAAGAGTCTCACAGGCCTAGTGGAGAGGAACTAAACAGGCCAAATGGGCAGCAGAAGTCCAAATGTGCATTGTTTACAAGTATTGTGAAAATGTCAGTTATTTTCTTCTTCTTAAAAATGTCAGAGTTTTATGCTTTTATACAGATTGGTTGAATCGGTGCTCAATCATAAGAAGTCTCTATTTTCCACAAGTATCTATACATATTTCAAGTTCTACTTTTGCAACCTCGGAGAAGATGGCAACAGAAGAACGAACGGACGAACAAACAATAACGTGCACGAAGAATGAAGCCCCAAAACATACGAGTAGTGGCCGCCAATGCGTCGTAGTTTTTCTTTCGACTTCTACATTACAAGACTCACCATCCCTTAGTTGTAAGCCAAATGGCACGTTTTAGTCACCAAATTCCATCAGCAGTCTTCCCTTAATCCGACTTCCTCCTCCTTTCTTCACAGCATCAGTTGGTCGTAGCATCTTCGGCCACGTCTTCTTCTTTTTTCTCTTTGTTGCCGTAGCAGAGTGGCAGCGACACCTGCAGGTCACACAAATAAATACAACAAAAATGGGCTTAATGCACTCGTTTAAAACGGAAATCCTTTATATGAAAAAAAATGTTTTTTAATTATTTTTTAAACAGTTTCATTCCTGTTTCTAACAGTAGAGCATTTGTCCCCGATCAAAAAATATGTCAATATTTAATTATTAAAGAAAAGAAAAGAAAACAAAAGAAAACCATAGAAAAAAAAGAAAAGAAAAGCATATAGGTAGCAATATTAAAGTCACCCTTGAGCCCATCCTTGAATTAGGCTGGCATGATTATTTCTAATTGTGCACTTCAATTGCTCACATTAACAAGACCGTAATTGAAGTGTAATTTCTTCACCTCAACAACATTTCGTGTGCGCAACCAAGAGGGTAGTGAGGTGGGCGTTTACACGCGATACGTGCGCACACGACCACCCATCCAATTTCATACAGTGCCGGACACAAACGCGCACATGCCTTTAAAGAGGGCAAAGCAGCGTGCGGAGGCTGAAGGTTGGTTTTCAGGCAAATATATTGGACATCCTTTAACGAGTTAATTTAATTTACTAACAGCGCTTATTATTATTATTATTATTATTATTATTATTATTATTATTATTATTATTATTATTATTATTATTATTATTATTATGTATGGACTTGTGTAGTGTTTTACTGTGCTTAAAATCTGTTAGTTTAAAAGTTATCTGAACGTTAAAAAAAAGTGTTAACCTTGTTTAAAAAGACAATACTGTATAAAAGTTATTTTGGGAATATTTGTCAACGAATAATAGTTGAGAGTCTGGAGTGGCTGCATAAGTCTGATCCGAGTGAGTGCTTCTGAATTTTGCCATCACAATTCTGACAACATAGTAACAGAATAAACATGTGGTGGCTGAAACTTTCATCATGTTAAAGCCAAAAGGTAAGCAGAGCTGCAATGTTAAGATAGCACAGTGTTACCAGCATTTCTTTCTTATGATAAGAACGTTTTCGAAAAGGTGAACGTTCTGGAGTTGCACTGTCCAACAGACCGCCGTAAAACGTTTTAACATTGAGTAATTTTTCCTGACTTTCTGATTGTCTTATTCCGTTTAGTAACACAAATCTTGCCAAAACTAATCAATTCAGCGTATTCTTTGTCTCCCATTGGCCAGGATGGACGTGATGACGTCGCACTCCGATGCTACTGTGGATTCCAACCAGTCAGGGTGCATCTCCAGCCAGCCAATAGCCTGTAGACCATCCCTGCTCCAATGTGCAGGTGAGGTGACCGCAGACATATAGCAACAAAAGCATATGAAGAATAGTTAATGATGCTAAGCTTAGCTTACTAACTCATTAACTTCACCTTTCAACACATGCAGGCCAGCATGGCTCTCTGGAAACTCATACGGAAGTGGATGTCCAAATAAATATGCCCCACTGTAATGTCGTCAACAACGTCAATTTAGGAGAAGACAAGTTGCCACGGGCTGCTCCCCCACCTTTGGCTCCCACCAATCAGAAACGTCTCTCCTCCAGTAAAAGCCACATCTCCCACAAAACAAATAGCACCCTCATTGAAGAAGTAGCAAGAGACGGTGAGTGCTATAGCAACCATCTACCTGTCCGTCTGAATCGCAGTCTTTGGGCAGTAGGTGGGCGGGATCATTTCAAGGATTAATAAAATGATATTTTACACTAACGACAACAATGGATGTTAGTCAAAAACTTGTGTTTTCTACATTATTGGGGGACGTAACTGACAGGAAGTTGAAAGATCAACACACACCCATTTATCAGCGGGACACCTTCAACGTGAACCTTATCTCTGCCGGGCATGGGTGCACATGAAAACACACACTGACTGCATACTCCTCCACAGACTGTTGCGTCCACTGCCTGCTGGCGTGTCTCTTCTGCGACTTTCAATCCATGTGTGTGGCAGTGGAGAGGTGCGTGACTTGCGGAGGGGGCCTGTCCGGCTCCTGCGGATTCATTGACACATGCTGCTGGTTCTGCTGCTGCTGTTGCTGGGACGAGGCTTGTGTGGAACCGTTGGATTGTGGAATACTGGAGGAGTGCTGCAGCTCGGCAGACTGTTTGGAGATGTGTTTGGAGTGTTGCGCCATATGTTTCCCTTCTTAGACTGACCAATTAGAAGCCTAAAAGAGATCTCACTCCAAATTTCACAATGGAGTCTTGTTTCCTCATTGTTTGACATTGGGAACACTTCGAGTCTCTGTCATGTGACGCCTCCTAACAGGCTACAGAACAATTCATGAAGTAGCAATTACACGCACTTATCTACCTGTCAATTGTTTGTATACGTGTGCCTAATTGTGCAAGTTTTGCGGAATCCCAAGTCAACTCAGCCTGATTGACCAGAACAGGAAGTGTGGCTGTGGTTGTCCATTTATGAAACATCCAAACAGGAAACAGGAAGGTAACTGAAAAGACAACGTGAGCTGATGGAGCTAACCTTTGAGCCCGGAAAGCCAACATCAAACACATGCGCGCATATTCATGCACAAGCATGTTCTCGTGGTGAATTCACCTCCAGTTATTGCAAAATCGAAAGATCTAAAACCATTTTTAAATGATGTAACCCGTGTGTGCCTCAAATGGGTTATTTTTTTGGTTTTCTCCTATTTTTTTTCCCAACACATGGCATGTAGTAAATCCACGCAAGGAACTATTAGGGCATTTTATGGGCTCCAATGAGTCAACAGTGCTTTTGGAATAAAGAGTATTTTTCTCATTTTATTTCTATATAAAGTTTCTATATATAGATATGATACAATGTTACATGATTGTAAATAACAATAAAGACGACTCCCTTTATGATCCAGACAGCAAAGCGTCAGTTGCTATAGTAAGCAGATCATTTTAAGTATTAAAAAGGAAACAACAACAAACAAAAAATATTCATGAATAGTTCTAACCGCTCAACGGGGCAATGCTAATGGACCTGTTTGTTAGCAGCTGGATAGCATTAGCACATGCTAACACGGGTTTCTCTCTGGCAACTAACTGCTGATGGTTGCCTACTATAATGAGCAGAGTACACACCTAAAATGTGACAACACAAATGTGGGCATTTGGTCCCCAAAACGCTTGTACCATCGACAGAATGGTAAACGGAAAAAGAAAAAAAAAATAGATCAACTGAGTTACACAAGAACTATTTGGAGTTGCATTCTCAGATTGGCTACATTCTTGGACTGAGTGCCTGTCAATCATAAAACTAACACGTCCAACATTCATTTTCACATATGACCACGGAAGTCCACTAATTAGAAAATTATTTAAAAAATTATATATCCAATTATATATATTATTAAAAAAAACAAAAAACATTTTTCAATTTCTTATGGCACTGACCTCCAAGTGGGAGCTGATAAGTCAGAGAGAGATTACCATGGTGACAGGTGGAATGCCATGTTACCATGGGGAAAAATGTGCGGTGACATGTTTGCATGGTGACAGAGTGGGTGGCTTGGTTACTATGGTGGCAGAGGAGACTGATGTGGTTACCATGGTGACAGAGAATGGTGTGGTTACCATGGTGTATGGGAGATGATGAGGTTACAATTACCATGTAAGAGGGATGGTGGCATGGTTACCAAAGTGTCAGATGAAATGGTCAGAGGTCATCGTCCATGCTGCTTCCCCTGCTGCTGCAACGGGATGCCCCACATGACAACATGGGGTCGGCACCGGCCGCAGGTGACATCAGGCCGCCATCCTCCATCAAGATATCTCCAAAGTCCTCCAGCGTTGCCAGCCCCGCATCGTTCATCAAGTCAGAGGAGAAAGTGTCGTCGCCACTCCCCTTCAGCTCGTTCAACTCTGCCAAGCCCAGCGTGTCCGACAATGGCGTCACAGAAGAGAGGAAGGCCTGCGGGTCGCTCGGGGTGCCATCACCACAGGAAAAAGGAACACCGTGGAGGCTTGCCTGAAGCTCCAACTCCTGAAAATAAGGAAATTGTGAAAGGTTAGGGTTAGGCACAGATGACATGGTGTTTAAATTGGGTGGCAGGGGAAAGCTTGTGATTGACAAGTGAGTCCCACTGACCTGTATGCGCAGCATCAGAGTTCTGTTGGTGTGTTCCAGTCTCTTGTGTCTTTCTTCCATGTCACGAGCTCGTTGTTGTTCCTTCTGAAGTCTTCGGATGTAATCCACCGAAGCCTTCAGGATGCTTCCTTTGTTCCACCTGGCATCCCTGTCCAATCACAAGGCCTCGTTAGCACTCAAGTCTTAATGAACGATGACCAATGAGAAGGTGGACGTGATTACTGACGGGTCGGGCGTCTTGGGAACGAGTGCACCCAATTCTTTGATGCGGTCGTTGATGTTGAAGCGTCGTCGTCTCTCAACTGAAAAACAAAGAGCAGCTCTCATTATCTGGTTCACGTGGTTTAGGTTGTCAATGACATGTATGGTCTAAGCAAGGAACTCACTCAGGTTGTGATTGTCTTTCTTCTGTCGTTCCTTCATCAGCGCTTTTGTCTCCACATCTGAAAAGCCATAATCATGTTCATACAAAAATAGAGTTTTTTCTCAAACAGATCAGTGTTTCTTTAGAAAAACAAATGTTTTACAAAGTACATATATTTTCTACTTGTATTATTTCCTCATGAGAAGTGATTTGTTGCACTTTGGAGATTGTGCTGTTGTGTTGAACAGGAAGTAAGAAGTGATGACAATGTCAAAATTGAGCCTAAGGATGCACGAAGTAGTGCTGACTTATCAAAGTGAATAAAGAACACAGCCTTCCTCTGTACCAGTCGAGCAATGGGGGAGGATCTTAACATGGCCAATCAGCTGCAGACTTTCAAACATTAGAAATGGCCAAAATCTTTAGTACTGTATCCTCAAATGTTGTGTTAGGGTTGTAAGAATGGAAACACCAAAGCGCAGCAACCCACTGTTCAGCTCTCGCTTGACGGTGAGCAGGTCAGCTGGGCAACTGTTGCTTATTGTGACGGGCGTGACCTTCCCGCCGCTCTCCTCAAAGATGTCTGGCATGTTTCCCGCCACCGTCGGCAGCTAGAACGACCAATCAGAGCACAAAATCAAATACCAACAGATGACGTCACTCAGGTGAGTACCGTGACTTGTGTGAGTGTCTACTAACAAGAAAATTAAGTCTAACAGCGGACAGGGTGGAACAACTTGTACAGTGGTGAGAAGGAAACACATATTAAATAGATCACATGACATGCCCAAATGCAAATACTCCCAACCACTACTTTGACACCTCAGCCAATCGTTTTATACATTACAATCAGGAGGTAATACTAGTAACACCGTTTGCTAATGCTAACATGTGCTAACATTACTGTTCTGTTTAGTTTTTTGGCTTGACATGATCGTGCTTGAAAGTGGGTTTTTTACTCTGGAACTGCAATCAGATATGCTGCCAAGTAACTGCCTGGGAAATTATGTAAATTACCTCCACTGCTGAGTGACAGTGTGGCAGACTTGCAGCAGAGTACGCTTCACAGACACATTTACAGAAATAGGTCGGTAACAGACACTCCAAACATAAAAAAAAGATAGCTTTCCTAATATGTGCCATTCAAATCACACTTTAGTTGCGGCCTTCTCATAACTTAAGATGGCATCAAGCGATGCTAAATGCTATTTAAAGAAAATCAACAGCAAACAGCAAAGTAAAATAACTGTTAATTTCACTTCATGTTTGAAATAATAAACTTCTGCCTCTTTGTTTTGTGTATGAAAGTTACAAAAATCCCTACTGAGATGAAACAATAAAAAAGAGCTTGTCTCCCTGTAACATTTAAGGACAGAAACATTACCTCTGCTTTATGTCTCCTTTTATCATGTTCCTGCAGGAAAACTAAAATCCTCATCGCGTAACACCAACACAAGCACGCAAACACACACACAGACACACATGCACACAGGCAAATCAGTCAAACTGCTCCAGTCTCTTTCTCTTCAGCGACTATTAAAAAATGAGGAAACGACCCTTAAGAAGAAGAGCCCAAAACTTCCCACAGCAGCCTTTTTAGCAGATCCACACATGCACAAACACGCACGAGTGCCCAGGAAGAGGAAGGAGTCAGATCAGTGTAAGCAGCAGAGGCAGCATACCATACCGGCAAGAAAACACCACCTAATCATTTTTTTTTGTTTGTTTCGCCCTCGGTGTCACACACACGCACACACAAGCACACACGCAAAGGGCGCTCGGCATTACCGTTGTGGCAACCTGCTGCCGCGAGTCGAGCAGTGTCAGGAAGTCGTCACTGAGGCTGGACTCCAGACTGATGATGTCATCAATGACGGTCTCCTCCATCTTGAAGAATCAATCAAAAAGGAATTTGACCCTTTAGGATTGAATTACACAGTCTGGACGTGGATTTCTCAGACAAATGACTGATAAAGTCGGACATGAAAAACACACACATCCTCTTTTTATCCACATGCTATTAGCCAACACAGATATATTTTCATAGACTGGCACCCTTGCAGAAAATGGTAAAGGTTGTGAAAATATAAGAAGTGAAAAGTGCTGATTAATTGTAAAGGGGCAAAAATATGGACTCTCGATTTGAATATTCAACTGGTCCATAGTTTTCGAGAACCAGCCATTACTCATTTGAACATTTGGTTAATTGTGCCGATGTCATGTGGACCTAAATTGACGCTCCACTCTGCATTACCTCCATTTTGGGGCTGCTGACAGCATGCCGGCTGTTGAGGGAGGAGGCCGATGATGGTCCAGAAGCGTTGCGACTAGCAGGTCTGACGGCAGAGGAAAGGTACTGCCGTACTTGTTGCTTCTGGGCCTGCTGGATGTGGTACCGCGTAGGGTTTTCCAAGTGGGTCTGTACCTGAGGGATGCCGGAATGTCAGCATGCTGTACCAGTGCTAATACATAGAAGTAACACGTTCACAAGCACATGCAGTAAGTCTTTGATGGTCATGATACATTATTTGTTTTTTCTTAAATTGGTACTTTATTGTTTTAAAAACAAAGGCACAGTGTAACCTTGCATGTTGCCTTTCATGATTTTCTTATTTGATGTAAAACAAAAAATCCTTTGAATCTAAATATAACAACATTCTGGGTTCTTATCAAACCTCTTTTCAGGGGACGTCACATAAAGTTGGGCTGGGAGGTCCCAAGGTGGAACTAGTTCTTAGAATTTGGAGAAATGAGCTTCAGGACACAAAGCAACGAAACATGAGTCTTGAATCTCATACCATTTCTATGAGATAAAAAAAAGAAAGTTCTTGAATCTTTTATACAGGGAGAAGCTAGCTGATGCGGATGAAGTGGCTAACTGCCTTCTTCAACATGTCAGTTTGTGGTAAAACGCTAGCGTGGTAAGCTAGTAAGCGTCACACTCACCCCGTGTTGGTGTGTTTGTTGCATAAGCTATTGGTACTCATGGAAGCTTAAGGTTGAAAGGAAGTACCTTGCTGCTTGAACAGTTAGTTTTGTTCTGAAGAGTAAAGTGACATGACTTCCCCTTGTCTCCTCACCATTAAGAGTATCTCTCAGAAGTCATGTGGTTCAAGTCAAGCCTTTCATAGTAAAATAACAAGCAAGTCTTAAAATTGACCATTTAAGTCCCCAACCTCTGCCTCGTACCTTGAGCACCTCTACTGGAACCTGAGCTGGAGGTGCGCAGGAGGACGCACTGACGCAGACGGGGGACGACACCGAGCCGGCGGGCAACCGCAGAAGCTGCTGCTGTGCTTCCTTTTGTTGCTCCTCAAGAGCCTGCTGACGCATCAGATCCTGACGCAACAGGACCCTGCGGGTCAGAGAAGCGTTAGTATTGGACCTCAGCAGCCATGACTGGGTCATTATTGGGTTAGGAGAGAAGCCGGACGCTTACCTGGATGACATGGCCACCGGCACAGATGAAGGGGATGACAAGGAGGAGGAAGAGGAGGCATTCACTGTAGTGCTGAGGAGACATGAAGAGACACAAATGTCTTCTTTTTTTATGTACACTACATCGTAATTGAATCATTACTTTATCACAGTTAATGATAAAGTTTGCCCTTAATAAAAATGTTACAATGGCTGAAAATAATATACACTGTGCAGAGACACAAGTCCAGGAGTTGGTGGTATTACCTGCTGCGGATGGGCTGACTCTTGATCTGGTAGAAGGTGTCGCAGTCAGATGGCAGCAGGGCATCCACCTCAATGTCGGCGACGATGCCAGACTCCACTCTGAGCAAGCAGACACAATCAGAGGCCTCTTGGTTCATGCCAAAAAACACCCGTTTCATTCTCCTTTTAAAATTATATTATTTATAGTTCATTATCCAAACATTTAATAAAGTAAATTTAAAAAGATATTTGTAGGTAAAGGTGTTCTTTTCTGAGCCATTTTCTTATTTAAAAAAACAAAACAACTTTATAACCTTACTTACAATATATAATTTAATCGATCTTTTTTAGAAAAAATAGAGCCCGAGTGGTTTAGATTTTTTGGATCGGTGTCGAATTCCTTGCACAACTTGGGTTGCTCACCTAAACTTTACTTGTAAAAATTACAATTGCATTGTTTTTCTTGCTTTGTCTATCAAATGACCTTTTCAATCAATTATATATGTATTTATTTAAGGATACAAGGGCATGATTAAGATTTAAGTGTAGTAAATAATGAGACTATGGTCTAGTATACGTGCAAGAATGCCTGCTGTCTTGAATGAGTGTTTTTTTCATCCTCTTCCTCATTCCTGACCCCCACCCCCCTACCCCCCAAAAAATCTGTGTGCGTTTAAGCTGAGTCACTTCCTACATCTCACCACAAAGACCCCCTCCTCCTCCTCTCTGCCCTCTAAAATTTCCATGGAACAAACATAGCTGTGTCGGGACAGTAGGAAATCATGAGAAAGGTCTTGTAATTTTCCTTTCAGACACGGCGTTTAGGTCTTTTGAAAGAAGGTTTGTGGGTCATTTGTTGTGCTGCGTTACTTTGTTGGCCATTAAAAAGAATGTATTGCCTGTGTGGCACCTGGAAAGAGTTGGCAGGTCAACATTCAATTGGCAGAATGCACTTAAAAAAATTTGCACACATTCTTAAACATTCTGCACGGACACTAAATGATGACATTAAGGAGAAAAAGTTAGCATGCATCTTATTTTTTACTTGCTTGTTTACAGTTGGTTGTGTGTGCGTATATATATATTTTTTTTTCCACACACACTCACACACAAGAAGAGGAGGAGTTGGCGGCGGCAACTTCCTGAAGGATCAACTATACTTAATACTTATTTACAATTATTTTTTTACTTCTACGGTAAAGATGATTGATGATGTATTAGAATAGGTTCAGTAAATTACTATGTTGATTATATAGTAAAATACAGTATGAATAAGAAAAGGGAGTAAGTAATTTTCACTTCCCACTTTATTTTCACTTCCCTTTTGGGTTATATAATTAAACTTTTTGTTTTGTTTTTGTGCAAGTATTTGTTTGTTATTAGTATTATAGTATGTGTTCAAAATAAAGTTTGTTAACTATTTGTGTCTATGCAGAAGATTTTATGCACACAATACAGCCCTGCGTTTCTGTGGCGCTTGCTAACAAAGAATTGGAACAAGGGGGGTGTTGTGTATTGGCTTCTTTTTGTGTGGTTCATTTTGTGCCGTTATGTACACTTTGTCAGAAGAGTGACGGGTGGGTGTCCTGACTGGACTTGAGAAATCAGTAATATTAATGTGCAAAATTCACAATGACATTGTAAGTTCATCCTTAATGTTACAGAACAGTTGAGTTGAGATTTCATTTGTTGAAAAATGAAGAGGATATTAACCAAAAATAGGGATCTTCAAAATGCACAGTATCTGCCCCCGACTCACCATCAAATAAGACTGGCGTGCAGAATCAGAACAAATACTGATTACATAAAGTGGAACACAGTAATAAGTTTCTATTGCGACTGTGTTATGCTATCAATATCACCGTGGCTAATGTGGCTTCTGTCTCTCTGTGACTATAACAATTACACTCTTCAGAATCACATGAATGAATGAATGAATGAATGAATGAATGAATGAATGAATGAATGAATGAATGAATGAGCCATGCTAACGAATGTCTTCCTTGGCCAGAGACTGGGCCAATGGTAGTTTTGACCCTGTTGTTATGACAGTATTACTGTACTGTCACTTTGCAATAACATCACCCATTTAAATTCCGTTTTTTTTTTTTTTTGGTAACATGAACTCCATCCATGAGTGAAATGAAAGATTTAAACATAGCTTAATGCTAGTACAGTGAACCAGTTTTGAGTTGCCTGATATTTCATCTTCAACACTTATTTTTGCACCAAACTGATGACAAAATGGTCTTATTTTGCCATTACAGCACACAGTGTACTTTCTTTTATTGGTATGCTAATCTTAAATATGTCCACACCTGAACTAATTTCAAATTAACATTGTCCTGAGCCAGATCGGAATAGAATAAAAACCCCAGTGTTGAGGTTATTTCACCTTTGATACTTGACGCCCAATTGATAACGACATACACCGATTGTATTCTAAATAAGGTTTGCTAATCAATAAGACTTCCGGGTGCGCCTGAGTAGATCAAGTAAAGCTAACGGAACAAATAACGGTGACCCACCGAAGCACGTTGAGACTTTCAGCCGAGTCCAGGATGACAAACACGGTCTGCGGCTCGAGCGCACTTCGGCCCTGACCGCCGATCGATTCCCGGTCTGCACTGACGGAGGACATTTTCCAGCGGTACCAAATACACGGCGCTTCCTTGCCAGACCGAAATAAACACTGAGGCTGATTTCCCAGCAGCCACCGCACCCTACTCCCCTATTTTTTCTAGTTTCTAGTCTCGAGGGTTGGACTACAGGAAAGGCCAATCGTTTTATAACCAATAGCATCGCAATCTCAAACCCTAAGAGCCAATCAGATGCCACTCTGCCTGCTCCCCTCGTCGTGCGTGGCGGCCATCTTGTTTGTTTTCGTTCATCGTGTGGATCGAATGGGCGTTTTGGGGAAAATCCGATGTGACGTCAGACCAATTGGCTGACCTACAAAGACAGCTCAAGTGACCAATCAACAAGTCGAGCTGCGCTTGGTGGTGGGGCACATCGGAGCGGGGGATTGTGTTTTTCGCGTGTTTGTTTTTCTAATAACTGGATTAACTATATACCTTTAAAGACGCCACTGTGGCACCATAGAGTGACGTCAGCCAGAGGTTTATGTTTACATTTGGCTCATGGTCAATGGTTCATTTTTGGTTTAAGTTTCGTATATACTGTAAATACAATTAGCAGAGGACAATAACCAACTTTGATCAACAATGTTCCTCTGTGAATATTATCAAGTAAAATCAAGGGGGCGAATGATCAAGAGTCCACTTTTTCCCTGAAATGAAAAAGTTAAAAAAAAAGTATTGTACATAGTTTATTTAAAAATATGAAATAACTGGAAATTAATTAGGATCAGATGAATTATTAATAGTTCAACTAAATTATGTATTGATTATTTTATTTTTTCATTAAAATGTCATTATTCTAAGATGAGAGTAAACCTATAATTCAAAATATATATTTATTTTTTGTATCGTTTTTAAAAAATAAACTATGTTGCATATTTTACACACTTAACTGTATAACCTAATCTATGAATTAAAAGATGTGGCCTCGGAGCCCATCCCTTGGCTAAATTTTGTCTAAAAAAATAAAAAAAATAAAATCAGATTGTATGTTTTTGGGGGGAGAAATGACAGTAAACGCCCAACCTTTATTAATGCTTTATTTTAATATCTTCAACACGTGATGTCATTCACAAGGCAAGGTGACACAAAAGGTTCAAGGAAGGCAGTGGCCGGCCACTAACCAATCATCGCTCATCAATCGTCAATAATCTGTTGCTGCTGCTGTTGCTACAGCAACCTAGCAGCACTGGAATTTAGTACTCACCATAGCAACAAGACATCATAACGTGGAGATGTTAGCGGTTACGAAGGCGACACCAAAGGTTAAGCTTTGGAACCTGGCAGTTGCCAGGGCAACACAAGGCTTCCGATAATTCAGAGGATACTATGACGAGATTTTTTCTTTTTCTCTCTATTGTTAAAGATAAACTGTAACAGGAAGTCTATTAATGTGTCTTAGATTTGAAGATGTGTTGTCTCCAGGGTAACAGCAGCCATTTACAGTCCACAATAATGTATGAGTGAATTGTAAAAAGAGAAACACACTCACGAGAGGCAAAAAGCCCAACAACGATAATAACATTATTACAATAGAACACTGCATTTGGCACAAGTTCACTCAGAACTCACAGCGCCACCTTGTGACCACATGTAAACATCTGCACCACTCTCTCCTGTCAAAAGGAGTCAAGTGACTGCAAGGATCCCAGCCTAGCTTTCCTGCTAGCTCACAAAAGAGAAGTATTTGTCATCGTCCAGCACTAGAGACGTCATCTAGCATTCAGCACCATGTCGACTACTTTAAAGCACAAAGACACAAAGTCAGAAGCTTCAGAGTACATAAAAATGAAGTCAATCATAAGGCCATTTCCTTTAAACATCACCGAGGGAAGAGGAGCAGCACATGCTAAAACCAACACGCTAAAAATGCGCAGTAAGAGCTGAAGTGGAAACACACCCAAAAAAAAGACAAACATGGTGAGCTAACAAACAAACATCATCAAAGTTGCGAAATAAGTATAGCTAATCATAGCCTGAAGAGCCGCTTCCTTCCAGGAAGATAGTCTGATCCTATGCTAGGCTTTGGCACTAAAAACATGAAGTTAAATACAAGTTTGAAACAAACAAAAAAATAAAAAAACACAATATATGGAATAAACAAATGCGATTATAGTTCCAGAACAAGATTAGCCTAGTTTAGCACAAAGCGCATGCTCACCCTCCAAGAAAGCGAGTTAATTGCTATGCTAGGCTCGGAACTAAAAACAACATGCTAAAAATGTGCCCTGAAAGTTAAGTGGTGAAAACAACAAACAAAAATACTTTCATACAAAGATGGTCTCACACCATCAGAGCTCCAGAATATGATTAGCCTATCTTAGAACAAAGGGCCTGCTTCCTTCCGGGAAGCTAGTCAGTTGCTGCGCTAGACTTTGTGCTAAATACATGGCGTGAAAGCCCCCTCCCCCCAAAAAATTGATTTTCACACAAACATGGTGATCTTTATGAACAAAAATAGCATCTAATATTAGCCTAGTTTACCACAAGGAGCAAGCCTACTCTGACAAAAAATAAGCCAAGTCAATTGCTAAGCTTGACCTAGCCCCCCAAAAACATGGTAAAAATGCGTGGTGAAAACCAAATAAAAAATATACAAAGAAACTGTCTTATCCACAAAATGCAGCGATCTTAATGAGCAAATGTCATTAAAGTTCCAGAATAAGATTGGTCTATCTTAGCAAAAAGAGCCTGCTCCCTCTCAGGAAGTTAGGCAGTTGCTACCCTAGAATGGCTGCCAACGGCTTCTTCCCTCCTGCTGACAGTCACGTGACTGCAGGTGAATAAATTATATTTACAAAGGTTGAACATTTGGCATCAAGCAAACAAAACACACACACGTACACGCTCACAACATTCAACAGCGAGTCATCAGAATGACAGGAAGAAGAAGATGAAGAAGAAGGCGTGACTGGCATATGTCAAACGGGCTTAGTGTAATTCCCGGTTTCTCCTTTGCATCTCCTCCACCTTGTTTTGTCTTGTATTTTTTTCCAATAAATCTTTAATAAAAACCAAACATAATGAAATAACATAATTAAAACCTGAAATTAAAATGGAATATGGTCATTTTGAAGTCATAATTAGCAATTGCGTCCAAGTGTGTCCCATCAGGGCATCCCTGACACGTTGCTGCTGCGCTGGGATTCTTCCACTTGCGGTGTGACAGCATCACATTTTCAGAGAATTATAGGAAGTGGATGAAATCATCAAGAAAAGATGGTAGCATCAGGAGGAAGAGGATTGTGCTTTCGGACAGCATGTGACACTGCAGCTGTGCAGAGGCTCATGGGTAATGTCCCATTTTGTCTCCAGATGAAATAAACTCCAACGGTTGGCCCCACTCCCTGCGTCACTTCTCACCCAAACAAATCACGTGTTGTCGCCCTCTGTGCCCTCCGGCTCCTCTCCCTCTTCCTCCACGCTCTCTACGATTGGGTGGTGAGGCTGAGGCTCCTCCCCTTTGCCGGCCCTGGACAACACATCCATCCATCGACGCTGGAGCTCCTCGCCGTCTGCGCTGAAGTAGAGCGTCAGGTGACTCTGGGAAATCTTAAAGGTGTGCCGACGCTCCAGGCGGTCGCATGACTCCGGGAGCGAAACGTCAAAGCCAATCAGAGGAACGCTGCGCTGCGCCTTTACATCCTGAAAACACACAGCATCATAGGTCATTTTGTGTGCACGCAATGAGAACCAACTACGATGTATTTCAAATTAGGCAAATTCTTAGGCATGGTGACTGAGCCTCATAGACTCATAGCTCGGGCTTTCCTCAGTAAAGTTTACGTTCTCTCTGTGTTTGCATTTTTTTATGCGGATATTCAAAAAACATCCATGTTAAATTCATTGTAGGTGTGAATGCTTGTCCTGCCTAAACTGGACAAGCAATGTTAGCGTACAACAGAGAAACGGTGGACAGGTCACTGAGTAATGTCTTCATTGTGTTCATGGCCCACCTGGGGTGCTCCGTAGATATAGAGGACCAGGGGTTCGTTTTCAGGGATGACAAACCAGGCTTTCTGCCAGCCTCGTCCACCTCCTTTCTCCATGTGATGGAGGAAGCTGCACATAACGCTGTTCTCGGCCGCCAAGGAGGCTTGTTTCTACGGGGACAGCCAGAAGTTGGAGTAAGTCTTAAAGTGGAAGTCAAACTAAAATTTTTCTTTGTAATCTACAATATGTTCTGTGTATCCCAAGTTGTCGAAATGAAGTGTTGTGAATAATGTTTTGCTTGTAGAATATGAATTAAACAAGGGAAAGCCGGCCATTTTGCCACTTGCTGTTGACTGAAAATGACATCACAGTGCCTAAGTGCTCAGGTATCGACCAATCACGGCTCACCAGTTTTCCAAAGCTGAGCTGTGATTGGTTATGACCTGAGACCTTGCACCTGTGATGCCATTTTCAGTCGACAGCAAGTGGCACAATGATCGCCCACCGAGATGGATAAAATGGGTCAATTTTGCTCCTCACAAAGGCAATATTAATCAGAATGCCATACTTAGACTCATGGGGTACATACAACATATTATTGTAAAAAAAAAAAAAGTTTGGGTTGACTTCCTCTTTAACCTTCAAGTTTTAAGCAAGTCCCGAGTTACTGTGGCAACAATCAAACAAGTTGTGTCGAGTTCCAGCTAAAAGGTCACCGCGAATGTGGCCGTGGTATATGTCGCTCTTACCTCCAGGATGGAGCGCCTCCTCTGGCTGCTGCCGGCCACGACAGACGGCGGGGGGGACACCCCCACTAACATAGCATAGCAGTCCACACACACACGATTAGTGCGGTTGTTGTCGTACGAGAGGCGGGCACGGAACTCTGAGCATTTCCCACAAACCACCTGATGGTGAGACAGGAGAGTCTTAGAGGGCTACGGATTGTTGCGGTGGCGCCTGAGAAAGCCAGCTTTGATTGGACGCACATGACCGCAGGCTTTGCAGTGGTGGCGCCGCCTAGTAAGAGCGTTGAATGCCTCCTGGCATTTCATGCACAATGTCACTTCCTTCTCACGGATGGGCGTAGGCGCACGCTTGCCAAGTTCGGCGCAGCTCTGATGAACATAAGCAAAAGTAGTCATCAATGGAAATTCATTTCAATACATTTATAAACACGGGTTTTGAATAATGTAATCATCATTTGCCTATCGCGCAATTTACATTTTGCACGATGGAAACCCGCTTAATAAGTGTATGTGTGTGTTTACCGGGGAGTGAGGAGGTGTTGACTCTTCATCTCGTAGCGAACATGTCAGGTGACGAAATGTCTCCATGGTGTGTTCGTGTCTCTGGATGGTGGCCTGGATGGCCTGCAAGATACACACACAAATGCACACACACAAACGAACACAAATGCATATCCTGATTGGTTGATAGACTCAGTGATGCTGTTTGATTTCAAGCCTATCACTGTATTTTGTCTCTACCTGGATCCAGTCTTTCTTCTCATCTTCTGTCCTGCAAAGACACAGCAAGTTAAAAAAAAAAGGGTGGGTAAAGGCAACCTCAACTTTTATACAGTTGTGTGGCATTAGCAATACCTGGCCTGCAGCTCAAGAGAACGCTGCTTGCCAGACACCAAGAAGGTCCGAGGAACTGCGGCGCTGCTCATCTCCTTCAGCTGTACAGTGCGGTAAAAAACAATGGCAATGAGAATTGCTAAAATGGAAACATGCTAGCAGTTGGTATGCTAACAATATAATAAAACAGCAACCCAAGTACGAAAACCACTACGACTCATCAGGTTTCCATTGAGAGAATCGATGATATATTAACTTGCTAAGACTCTAATGAGCCAAATCCTGACCTCCACACCCCTGCACCACAACCCCAACAAGACTCACCTCCATGCCGTCCACATCTATGCGAGCCCGGACACCGTATTTCTGACCAATAAGACGCAGCTTGGGAACGCAGTAGAGCAGCCTGTCGTTGAACTGGAGGAGTACAACGATGGTTAGACCAGGGGTTTTCAAAATTTTCAAATCCAGGGTACACATTTTTCCAATGATCACTTCAGAATCTAAACCCTTTTTAAACTTCCTTACTACCGACTACCTACCTTACTACCTTCCTTACTACCATTCTCTAGTTTTCAAAAAGGTTTTCAAAAACTATTGACCTTGTTATATGTTGTCAGTTCTGTGTTTGCGGAAGCGTTCCGATGAAACAAACTTTTTGAAAATAAGATAAAGGTTGAAAAAGTGATGAATGTTCTGGAAACGTATCTCTAAGCTGTATATTTTTAATCTCTTGCAACTTTAAACCTCCCCGCATTGGCCGAGATGCGTCAAATGGACACCCTCTTTGGGGAAATATGGCCACGGCTTATGCAAAGTACTGCAAGCACACGCTGTCATTTAGGATGAATACTGATTCATCAACATATGCACACAAAAGTGCAAGGAAAATGGGCTGGTACGTACGTGTGATTGTGACTTTGTCTATATGCTAAACCCCAGTTGAGAATTATTAGGTTAGACGTCCCGCTTGCGTTGATGATGGAGATAGGGAAGACAGAGGAGCCCATACCAGGATGAGGTATCGATCCTGCGACGTGCCATTCTTGTTGGACAGTTTGAGAATGTGTCCCTCCTTGATGAGTTCATTGGTCGGGTTCACAATGTCCTCTTCGCCGCCCAGAAGTTCGTACACTTTCAGCAGCTTTCTCATTCGCTCCTGAAAGTTTTAAAAGCATCAATTTAAGCTGTCACGAAGGTTGCGCCGTAATCCTTTCTGGGAAGCTGTTCTAAATGATCTCACCATTTTCTTGATGGCAGCGTTGGAATGTTCAGCTGCTGTAGCAATGAGCTCAAGAGACTCTGCAGACAAAAAGAATCTTGTCACATGTCGTCAACAAACGGGCTGACATATTCACCCATCAGCAAGTTTAACAATCTGCCTTGGGGCTGCCTGTACTCTTGCTAAGTGTAACATGTCAGCATTTAATCAATTACCATGAAATATAACTAGACTACCAGTTGGTTCTCATGGCAGAAGGCCATGGTCATGGTTATGACAAGATGGCAATGCAAGATGGCCGTGTGTGTGTGCGTGTGTGTGTGCATGTGTATGTGTGTGTGTGTGTGTGTGTGTGTGCATACTCTGAGCATCCTTGTAGTCCGGCGCGTCCTCCGGTAGACGGTGCAGATAATCTTTGAGCAGGAGTTCATATCGAGGAATCCTTTGGACTGGCTCCAACATGTGATGTTGGAGCGTCAGGTTAGCACAGCGCTCGTCTCTCTGACAAAACACAAGCATACACATTTACATTGTCTGCCACGTTGATGTCTTGTGTGACAGGCCATCATGTTCAGTGAGGCATTATGTCCTATATCTGTTGTGGCGAAGGTACCTGGATGTCATGTATGATGCTCTTGAACAGAGCCGACCTCTCCATCCACGTATTGACAAGCTCCATGGCGTGATCAAAGTTCTTCACGTACTCGCCGTACATCTTCAGGAAGGGTGCAAGCTTCTGCAAGATGTCTCCAATGCGTGGGTTTGAGTCCCTGAGGAGTTTTTCAGACATTTAATCTATGATACTTGTTTCATGAAGGTGGCCTTTGTACTCGGCGGGAGTATACGACAACTCTTGTCAAGCCAAGTATTTCGAGAGCTGCTCACCACTCCTCCATGCGCTTCTGCAGGGCCGGCAGGAGGAACTGTTGGTGGAAGCAGTGGATGGAGCAGATGTTGGAGAAGATTCCGTGAATGACGTCACATGGGAAAGAAGAACGGGACCGTGCTTCTTCCAGAAGTCGGGCGCAAAAGACCTGTGGGGAGCAGCAGTGCGTCAGTTGACACGTGTCCGGACTGTGGGTGAGGATTGTGGTGACCCACCTGATCCAGTAAGTGGAGTTTGGACACGTAGGAGATCTCTGTGTGAAGGAGCTCATTGGCAATATTGAACACCCTTTGCTGGACAGACAGCTGTAAGACATGTGATGATGTCTGAGACGGGCATTGGTCAAAAGATAAGAAAGGTCACCCTCTACTTTACAAACAGTTCTACAATTAAATAGGTTCTAGAGCTTCCATAGGTGATGGATCGATAAAACAGGAGCAGGAAGATGGTTTGCTTCATCTGTGACCCTCATTCCAAATCAGAATCATCACATGACAGATGACAGCCAGCTTCCTGTCTTACCTCAGCCAAGTCTTGTCTGGGGGCTGAAAGCACTAAGGTAAGCTCGGACAACTCCTCCTCCTCCTCCTCGAGGTCGCTGTCTGCATCCTCTGAGAAGTCCCTCCTCCTGGCTACACCCCTCGCCTCGCCCTCCTCACCCTCGCCGGCGTATGAGGACGAGCTGGAGGGTCTGGGGAGGCCACAGGAGTAAACCCCACCAATGCCGCCAGCGTCGTCCACACCCACAAAGCACAGTTCCTCGCTATGTGACGGTGAGCTGATGCTGTCGATGCCGCTGTCACGATTGGCCAGCTTCCCCTCCGTCTGCGAGGACGGAAGGGACAAACGCTCGGGCGGCAGACCGGATTGGTCAGACGGTCGACGCTCGTTCATCTCCGCAGACGCCGGCTCCTCTGGCCCCTCCGGCTCCTCCCTTTCCTGTGCAACGTCATCGTGACATTTGAGTTCAGGAAGACCCCCCTCCTCCTCCTCCTTGGGGATGGTAGTAGCTGACGATGACGATGGAGATGAAGGTCGAGATAAGGGGGTGTCAAGAAGGCGGGGACAGAGGGCCCCTCCGGTGATGTCAGGAACCATTATGATCTGCTCGCTGCAACACATGGATTAACAAAATAACGTATCACTAAACATGATAATGTACAAATAACATGGCAATGTTAACTATAAACGGACCGTATCACTTCACGCAATGCAGCTATTAAAAGTGATTATGTATTAAAAACATTTTGCACCAATAAACATGACAATAAATTGTTTAACTCAAAACCAAGACAGATCTTTAAAAAGTGAGACCAGGTTTGATCTAAAACTACAATTCTAATTTTAGAAATCGATACCCAGCCCTGCATGACGATTCATGACGGGAACCAAGATGGCGACCAAGACTATTACATCATGATGGGTCACTCACCGCTCAAACTTCTCGATAAGTGACAGGACGCAGGTGGGTGAAGCATGGTCCTCGGGACGGGGGGGCTTGCAAGGTGGCGGAGGGGGCAGCGGTTTGTCTGGAGCCCGAGGTCGGGTCCTCAATGCTCCCACTTGTTGCTGCAAATGGGGTGGCTTGGGGGGGACTGCAGAAGCGAAGGGGTCGTTAATCAATGATCTCACACATTTGTCATTATTGTTGTGGCCCTCACCTTGAGGCTTTGGTCCTAGCAGAGGAGGCCGGCTCTTATTTAGCTGCGGTGGCCCCGTATCGTTTACCTCCTCCTCCTGGAGTCCAGCGGGACTTGAGGAGGAGGAGGTGGGCTGCTGTGTGCCACACGGAGGCTCCAGAGAGAGACTCTTTGCCAGCAAGCTAGGACTCAAGGAGGACGGGGGACCTGGCAGGGACAATCAGGGCAAAAAGTCTTGGCTTCTTGTTGCAAATACATGTCAACGTAAATTCGTTAAATATGTTAGCTGAGTCAGCTACAGATCTAGATGTTCCTCAGCAGGTTCCAGTGATGATCAACGACCGTGATGAGTGGAAGTAATTTGAGGAAGCTATTAGTTTTCAACATAAAGGTTCGTCTTTTTAACACTCCGTATGGTTTTAAGTTGCAGTAATGAATAAGTTGAAGGAGTAATGAATAAATTGAAGAAAGGAATAAATTAGCATGTGTTAACTTATTAATGTAGGCCATAAGGAGTCTCTCGAAAACCACCTTGGCCTTTAATTGTGTCTCTGTTTATTGTAAGTTGTAATTAAACAAAAAGCTAATTAAACAAAACAGACAATATTGCCCATGTAAATGTCAGCACACCTAGTTTTTTTCCTAGATGTTTGTGACCATTTGGATTGCCTTAAATGGTGTCATTTTGCCCTTAAAATGTAATGACTGCGAGTAAAATTATCAAAAATTAAAAATTATTATTAGTCTGATTAATATTTGCTGCTCTGTAACATATACTGCAAATGCCAATCATTTATAATTTGTCATCACAGTGAAAAGGAGTGCAAAGGTGAATATCGCTGGGAACTCTTGTATCTTCATATTCATCACTTAGTTCTTTAGGAAATAAAGAAACCTTTTTTTTCAGCCTTAAAGGGTTTCCATTTGTCTTGCTTGTGTAATTCTTACGTTCAGACCAAATGTAAATGTTAAAAAGAAAAAACGTGTCTTCCGGCACGAGGTAGCAAAAGAAGACTTAAGTGAAGTAACGTGATTTTTCAAAAATTCCTATTCATGAGAGATAACATTGACAGAAGTACAATGACTCGTTTCAGTTACCCTGTCAACCAAACCTTATAATATTATTACCATCTGGCAGTCTTTTTATGTCGTTGCAATGTCTTAAAAAAAACTGAGTGCCGATAAGGATAATGAATGTGAATAATAAATAAACCAGCTAGTGAGGTTCAAATGTTTATTATTAATGTGTATTATGAAACCTCAAATTTTATTCTAACTCTTGGCTACAATCCAGAGCAGGATCCTGGTTGAAGTAAGGCATTTTAAACTTTTGAGGCGTTTTAAGGTTGCATTTATAAATAGGTGCATGTGAAGCTTTGTAAAATTCTGCAGCAGCCACCGTATGGTGTCGATATTCTGATATACGCTTGGCACCATTTGAATCAAATTGGTTTTTTTTTTATCTGTTGGATTAAGCCATTTTCAGTAACAATGACTGATGGGAACGGAGGGACAATTATATTACAAATAAGGACGGAGGGACAAGGACAGAAGGAGGTCTAGTAGGCCACTCCAAGGTTAAGATTATGGCTATTCACGTCTTGCTGATCTAGCTTCTTCATGGAAATGCTGGGAGATCACGGCATGGTTACGAATGTGGAAGGTGCTGTCTGAAGGCCAGCAGTTTCTAGTGGTGGTCAAGTCTATTCTGGTATTCCATTTCAAGGTTGTTAATGTGTGCTATAAGAACTTTCCAGAGGTTCTATAAGATCTAGATGTTAGGTTCTGGTGATAATTAAATAGGTGACCGTGGGTTGTGAACGTGGAATATTCTAAAGACACACCAGGTTCTGTTGGTGATCAAGCGGGTTCTGTTCTGCAGAAGGTCGAGGTTCTATTGACTGTTTTACAAGTATTTTCTCAAGGTGATGTTGAAGGAACCAATCATGTGGGTGTTCAGGTTTTTTTCTCTGTGACATTGTAGTGCCTGTTCCAGAGGTCGTTGTTGGGTCTGATGTGACAGAACGTGGGCCCGAACGGGCATATATGTACATGGCGATGCGCAATCATGGACGTGCGCTCGGGTGCGTGCCTGCGATAGATCGAGGGGGTGTGTCTGCACATAGATGGTCTCAACATCATCATCATCATCATCGACGGACAAGTTCAAACACGCACGCACGCACGCCAACACGTACGGTACATCGACTGTGATATGGCGGCGGAATCGATCCTCGATCCGCAACATTCCCGTGCACGCGACGACAAGCAGCACATCTGCTGGCATCAGACGCAGTGACGTGCACGCGCGCCACACTAGCCTACATTCACTGCGGCGAGATGTCGGTCAGCGCGTGCGGATGCCCCCCCCTCACCCCCTTCCTCTGTGCGTACCTCATATGTGATTGTCGACATGCACGCGCACGCCAGTGCGGCGCTACGTGTGTGTGCGTGCGCGCACGCTCACCTCTGCTTAGGCTGCTTCTGTCCATGTACATCGCACAACACAGCACCAGGCCGCTCATGAACGACAATGTTGACGATGGCAGACCGCGGCTCACCCGGTCCACATGCACGGAGAAGAATAAGAAAAAAGAGAAAGAAAAAAGAAGAAAAAAAGGGCAAAAGGAGAAGACGGAGAAACCGGCTCCTCGTTCGGCTCCGCGCGCGCGCAACCCGCAGAGAGAGAGCGAGAGCGATAGAGCGAGAGAGAGAGAGAGAGAGAGAGAGAGTGCTACTAGTTCTATCTGGACAGAGCTAGCGATTAGAGGCGCTTTATTCGATCCAATGGACTGGCCGGTGGCGGGCGGTGCAGCAAAGAGAACCCCTCACAGGGCTGCGGAGGAGGAGGAGGTAGTTGTGTCTTGTCCTCCTCCTCTTCTCCCTTTACTTTTGGTCTCCATGACAACGAGTTCGAGAAATTCGCGTGCGTGACATTTGTATCAGGTGACTGCTCCAGCAAAACATGGTCCAAAGAGTAGGGACACCTCTGCGAGAAGCAAACTACCATCTACGGTGATACACGGTCGCAATTTGAGCCAAAGATGACAAAATATCAATAACTTGTGATCTGGACCCGCTGTCACCTTGACAACCCGTCGGAGTGCTGTCATGGAGAGACATAGAATGTGGGAAATGTGTTTGCAAGATGGGATGTGACATCGTTTTACATTTTATATTCGTGTCTGTTGCATTCTTTACATTTTGATACACATAATACTGCGGGAATTGTGATGGTTCTTGTGGTCTAGAAGGTTCTTGGGGTAATCAAGGAGGTTCTGGTTATCCCTTGCAACACAGGCGTCAAACTCTTGTCCTTGAGGGCTGCTCTTCTGCATGTGTTAGATGTTTCCCTCCTCCAACACACGTCATTCAAATAAGTGTGATTGTTATCAGGCTCCTGCAAAGCTTCTGATGAGCTGATCATTTGAATTGGGTGAAGGAGGGAAACATCTAGAAAATGCAGCATAGTGTTCCTCAAGGACCCGAGTTTGACACCTGGGCCTTTCAAAATGTATGAATGTGAATGTTTTAGACTGCAGGGGTGTCAAACTCACTTTCATCACGGGCCACATCATAGTCATTGTTTTTACTTCGAAGGGCCATTATGACGGTCAGCGTCTTCTATATACAGTATAAGCTACACAACAAACTGATGAATAACTGGAATCAGAGATGAGTAAAAACTGTTCAAATATTTTAAAATGGTAATAAAAATTGGAGAAAAAACAATTTTAGTATTGACACATGAAATTAATAAACAATTTGTCTTTGCGGGCCACATAAAACGATGTGTCGGGCCGTATCTGGCCCCCCGGCCTTGTGTTTGACACATAAGTTTTAGAGGATTTAAGGGTCTAGATGTTCTACAGAAGGTAATGGTGATCAAGACTACCAGTACAAGGCAGTTCTAATAGTCCAATACAAAGTTGTGAATCTGGCGAAAGTTTGGAAGGTAAGTCTCTGTTTATCACTGTGACTATTAATTCCTTATCTGACTAACTGTGTTCTCATCAGGGTTTGTTCAACGTCGCAAATCTTCTGCAAACGGTCGTCTCACATTCGCCTGTACTTTGTTTTTATCGCAAGGGAATTTTGCACATGAAAAAAACACTAAAACTGTTCCGGAACATTAGCCAACTGCTTGGTGGACATTTGCCACCGTGAAAGAACCCTGGCGTGAATGCACATTTTGCTACCTTGAGTCGAAAATATTCACTCCTCAGTAGGATACGTGCTTTAACTCGCTTACAGAGGTTGTTCAAGTTGTTACAAAACTTTCAGTAGAAATCAAAGCAGAGCCAATAGTACAATACAAGCTGGTAAATCTATTAAGAAGCCTCTCCAGAGTGTTGATCTGCTGCCTCTCTATCACGTGTTGTAAACCTATGACTAGATAAGCATGTAAGTGCACCAACGACATTGTGGTGAAGCCTCAGTGATCAGATGTTCACGGTCAAAGCCTCCAAAAACATTCCTACACCTAACACACGCATGAACACACACATACGCACAGTAGCAAACATGCAACAGGAAGTGATAAAGAGAGGACAGCCATTAAATCAAAAACACCCATTCCAGGCACCCCGTGTCCAAAGCTGAAAAACAAGCACCCTCAAAAACAAACACACCCTGCTACCATCATCTGCTAGCTTGACTTTTGACCTTACAACCCCCCCCACACACACACTAACGAGAGAGAGAGAGAGAGAGAGAGAGAGAGAGAGAGAGAGAAAGAGTTCTGTGTATCTCTCCGCCTCTCTTTAGGTCACTGGGTCACTCACTCACTGCCACTTTGGAGTTTGTGTGTGTGTGTGTGTGTGTGTGTGTGTGTGTGTGTGTGTGTGTGTGTGTGTCCAGCAGCTGAGCCTATTTTTAGTTTTCATGCGTGGGCCGCTGCATGTTGGGAATCGGGAAGTAGGGTTAAGTCTATTGGGGAATGGGGAGGGGGATGTTGGTGGATGATGACGCCACTGTGAAATTAGTACCCCATCAACGTGACACTTTTGTCAGGATGAGATTACAACAAGCACTGAACTATTATGATTGTAGCATTAAAGTAAACAATGTACATACACAAACTACTTTTATTTGCCTCATCTACGAATGACCTGACACTTTTGTCCATTTTGAAAATAAAACGTGGCTCTTGTTTGCCCAACCTTGACTGGTACTCTTGTTGTAGGGACTTACCTGTCCTGCTGGTGGCGCTGTTTTCGAGATGGTAGGAAAACCGCATGGTGCTGAAGTGGCTGGAGAAAGACAATGAAGGCAGCGGAGGAGGAGAGGGAGGAGGTGGAGAAGGAGAAGGAGGGAGGCCAGGCAGGGCGCTGCGAGTCCGGTTCATGAGTTCAAGGCTCAACTCTGGGTCGGGAGCGTCCCGCCGCTTCTCCCTCCCTCGTTCTACCCCCGCTGGCTTGCATCTTCTCCTGGCGTCCACCGCCTCCTCATGGTTGCCACACCACCAAAGTGCAGACTCAGCAGCTTCCTGCCGACTCAGCGACGCTATCAACTTAGTCTTTCATTCTGCAAACGACGCACATATGCACACACACGTCCTGATAGACATTAGTGTCCGAGCTGATCCAGTTCTAGACTTTTGTGTGAAAATGGGAGCTGAAGTGGAGTTGAACGTTGCAGCTCCGCCTCTGTCTGGTCATTTGATCCTAGACCCAGCCCCGTCCCCCCACAGCCTCCCAAAGTCTTTGTGGTCTGGATTGCATTTTCCCTCCTTTCTCGCTTCCTGAAACTTGAAGCAAAGGAAAACTGAGGGAAAAATTCCTGGAGTTTTTTTTTCCTGGTCGGCCTCCATCAGAAGCAGTCTGCGCTGGAGGGTCACGTTGGGGTGTAACTGTTACACATAGCACTAGGTTTTACATATATGGATCTTTATTTTTTGTAAATAAATTTTATTTTTTTCGTCCATCCATCCATCCATCCATCCATCCATCCATCCATCCATCCATCCATCCATCCATCCATCCATCCATCCATCCATCCATCCATCCATCCATCCATCCATCCATCCATCCATCCATCCATCCATCCATCCATCCATCCATCCATCCATCCATCACAAAAAATATCTTCACTTGCTTTGAGCTATTCCAGAAAACTGGTTGATCATTGCTTGTTCTAGATCAGGGGTAGGAGAGTCCGGTCCTAGGGAGCCGCTGTCCTGCCTGTTTATCAGTTCTCCTGACTGTAGCATACCTGATTCAAATAATTAACTCATCAGCAAGCGCTGTACAAGCTTGATAACAACCCTGGTGATTTAAATCGGGTTTGTGAAGGAGGGAAACTTCCAAAATAGGCAGGACAGAGACTCGCTAGGACCGGACTTGCCTTCCCCCGGTCTAGAAGTTCCACATATTACTTTTGTTCCAAAAAATTGCCTCGGGGGAAAAAAAACTAATGATGGACATGTATGGAGATATGCGATAAATATGTGTTATAAATATGTATATGTATATATATATATATATATGTATATGTTATATATTAAGCCCTTTTTGCATGTAAAGATTCAGAGTCACTCTTTGCTCCTTGAGCGCCCTCTGATGTCAAAGATGTCAGTGCTGTCATTGCAGCAATAATTACCTCTTCCTTTTCTCAAAGAATTTGTTGCTTTCAGCGAGGCTCACGGTAGCGCATCTGCGCATCACTTGTGTATCCACTGCGAGAATGAGCGAAATGCGCCCCCTTGCGCGTGTTCTGCGTTTAAGGAGGGGGAGCGGCGGCCCTCTCGCGGCTTACTAATGCATAACATTGGCCACCAGGTGGCAGCATTGTTGCAGGAAAAGGATGTAAAAGGTCGACCGTTATGAAGGTAGATTCGGGTCAAAAGCTTTGTATGTCCTTGAAAAAACAAAACTCGTACTTGAAAAAATAAAACTTGAAACTGAAATTAAACGCGTTGATCTTGAAACTTAAAAAAAAATGTATTCAAATGAAAAACACTTGTATGAAAAGTCTATCTATCTATCTATCTATCTATCTATCTATCTATCTATCTATCTATCTATCTATCTATCTATCTATCTATCTATCTATCTATCTATCTATCTATCTATCTATCTATCTATCTATCTATCTATCTATCTATCTATCTATCTATCTATCTATCTATCTATCTATCTAGCGCATCTGCTCAAGCGGCTTCAACGTGACGTCACCATTCATTCATCCCACGCTGTGAGGTGGTAAATTAGTGTGCTGCGTTCATGTATGACTTAGTAATATAGATTTCTCGTGACTGTAGGCTAGAAATGCCACCGTAAAATAGCAAGAATTCCGAGCCTCGCATCGAAAGAAACGTTGACGTTTAATAGACATTTCTTTGTTGTATCAGTGCCAGATGGTGTCATGCGTTGGTGGTCCACTGTCTATGCCCAGACACAATCCATTCGTCATCGTTTGGCATACATCATAGAGAGTTTGAATGTCAGAGCTTAGCTGGAGGACCCTGAACGCCCCATAGTGCTGGGGCGTGTGTGCTTGGCTCCTCGAGCTCAGTCGGCGGGAGCGAAGTGCCTTGAAAACAAGGCCGCCAAAAGAAGCCAGCGAGCTGAACCGAACTGAACGGACCACCGGGACATGCCCTGCATCTTGTGAGGACGAATAACAGCCTACCGGGAAGCCAAGATGACGGTGGATTTTGAAGAGTGTGTGAAAGATTCGCCCCGCTTCAGGTGAGTGATGCATTTATTTGTTTGTCCCGGACCGGAGTTGACCATTTGGAAGAGAAATGAAGGTCGCCTCAAAACATGATCGGGTTTCCCGGGTTGGATTTAGTTCAGAGCTTCCTAACCTTCATTGAAAACACATTTTACTTGTGAAGTAAGCTCCCCACACGCCACCAGACAAAATGTCCCAAAACGTATTTGCAGGTCATACCAGAATTGGGAGACAATTCAGGCACCAACAATTTGGAATTTTGCAGGAAAATAAAGTTAATAAACCGTCACATAATTCGTCCAGCTCACCTATAAATGCAAGGCTTTTCTTTCCTTGCAAATATTTCATTTGTCATATCATATTTTGCCATTTTACCCTGTTACACATACGTACATACAAGTTAAAGAAGCTTATGTTGAATGCTTGTTTAATTTTAGTGTTACTCAAATTAAAAACCAAAGTATATAATGAGAAAAAAATCATTTTTGAAACTGTATGAGATGTTTGCCAAAAAGATGAATGACTTTTGATGACAGGCCAACTTTTGAGTGCAGTGCACGCTTTAAACGAGACGTATGCATCCTTTTTCAAACCCAGAGACTCTGGACTGTGGAGCACATGTGGTAACCACTGCTGCACCGCGCTGCCCCAGCATCACACAACCTGTCCTCAAAAAAGATGAAGTGTCAAAAGCCTGGTGTGAAATGGCTGTTGTTCAAGAGCAAACACAAACACGCCAGCGTCCAATCAGAAGTGACAGTTTATTTAAACACATGTGGATGGAAGAACAAACGTCAACATTTTAGACCAACAACACTCCATGAGGTTAACTTTCCCTAAAAAAAAATGTCTGAGTCTTCACTTTGTGATGTAACAAAGTGAGGACTGATCAGTAATTGGCGATTATATGTCACAGTTTCATGAAGTTGCACTCTCGGGGGAGTTAAAAAAACTAAAAATGGTGACACCCAAAATCAAGTAAAAAAAAAAAAGGCAGATTCAATGTTGTAAACATATTTTTTCAAAATGAAGTTTGCTGGCAACCACTTCCGGATGACCCCCGCCTACTCGCCAAATTAAACTGGGATAGACTTCAGCGCGTGACCCTCGTGAAGAGAAGCGGTTCAGAAAATGGATAGATGATGGAAACATTTTGTAGATATAAGCAACCAGCATCTGATAAACATAATGGATTTAGTTGTCCTTTAAGGCCATTTTATCCAGCTGCAGTGTGAAGTCAAAGGCGGGAAAATGATTGGTCTCGGCGGTCGCTCTCATCCAAAAGCCTCTTGTGGAAGGCCGTATTGCACGTGTCTCGGCATCTGCTTTTCATTTGTTCCACTTTCTGCTCTCTCTCTCTTTCTCTCTCTCTCTCTCTCTCTCTCTCTCTCTCTCTCTCTCTCTCTCTCTCTCTCTCTCTCTCTCTCACTCTCTCACTCTCTCTCTGTCCCTGCGTTTCTCTCTGTCCACTTCTTGTCTGTATTCACCGGTGCAAGGGCAGATAACTAGTCCCGGCCCTCGACGAAACCGGGGCCGGGCCGGGAAATGCGTCAGCCTGCTGGAGTTTTCAAAGAGGTCAATGTGAGGGGAGGACGTTGATGACGCTGACTGCCTTGTTCCAACAGCTCATTCTGAATCACAAACCAAAGGCACCAAAATTGTAAACAGCTTAAGAAAATACACCAATCAGCATTTTACGGTACATGGCTTGTTCCGCACCAAAATGAATGAGTTCATGTTCTAAAGTAGGGCTGGACAGACTTCTGTCGAAGGGCCTTCAGCACATGTTTGCCCTTTTAGTTGTAATTGTATTCTACGTATTATTGAGCATATTCATTTCCGTGATTAATCAAATGCAACAGGTACAAATTCCCAATCTTTTCGTGTTCTAGTCCAGATCACCCACTTTATGTGTTATGGATCTGCTGTTGGAGAGCTTGAGAGGCTCCCCGACCCCAATAAAGGGTTGCGTAGCCGGTCAGCCAACTCCGCACTCCAGCTCTGTCTGCCACTTGACCAATGCAACTCACTCTCACTCTTAAATCCAAACTCAAAACGTTTCTATTGAATGTGTGTAAAAAGAGAAAAATGCTTAAATATATGAAACACAAGGAAGAGAAGTCATACAGAGAGATGGCTCTTCCATTTCCTGTTGAACTTGCCGTCTCCATCATGCAAGATTCCATCCGGTTGTGCTTCCTGGTGACAGTGTCAGGGTCTGCGGAGGTACTTGCGCACTAGTCAGGACCATGCAGAAATGGCTGGTGGTCAAGGGTGATGGATGAGGATGACGTCAGGACCCAACCGCTGACCTAGTAGAGGAAACACCCGCAGGAAAGCGCGGAGGAAGTGAGCACTCATCATGAGCACACATCATCCTCAGCTACCTCGAAGGTCTGCGTCAACTAGTCGGAACACGATGTTGTGATTTGTTTGTGGAATATGAATGAAACAGGCAAAATCCACCTTTATGTATCCATCTCAGGGGTGGCCATTTTGCCACTTGCTGTCGACTCAAAATGACATCACAGTTGCCAGGTCTCAGGTCACAACAAATCACGGCTCAGCTTCAGAAAACTGGGGAGCCGTGATTGGTTCGACCAGAGATCTAGCAACTGTGTTGTAAAACACAGTTTGGGGGTTGAGTTCTACTTTAACTATGAGCCAAGTGGGAATTTTGTGTGTGTGGGAGGGGGGAATATGAGGTTTAATTTGAAGGCCGTACTTCCCAGTTCTGGTTTGCTCTCATTTTGATGTTTGCAAATTCAAACAAAGATGTTCCTTGGCTGTAATCGAAGCCGTTCCACCTCAGCAGCAGCTCGCAGACAGGAAAGCGCTGCTTGCATGCTTCACACGTCTGCTATGTCGCTCTGCTGCGAGCCAAGCTGCGTGCTTAGCCAGCAAAAATGCCGGGAAGACTTCCCAGCTCGCCGGGACTCGGTCGAGTGTACGAGGGACGGTCACTTAGGGAATTCAGCTATGTCTCCATAATGCCAGACGGTTGCAGGAAATAAAGGTGCTGCGTGTCTGAACGCTTTTGTCTCTCTTCTTAATGGAACCGTGTTTACAATATGGGATTGAAGAAGAACGCTGAACATTCTGCTCAGGATGTTTCAGTCCTGCTCTGAAACACGATGAACTATTTCAAGGAGACATTAACACACTGACATTTTTGTGTTGTATCCAAATAGTCGTGTCTCGTAATGAGGAAATTTAAATAACCAAGGCCAGCTTTGGTTTTGCTACGACTATCTTTTAGAGTGAATGAGCCGCTTTCAAGCTCTTTTTAGCACACATTAACATTAGCTTTTGTCATTTTCTCTTTCTGTTTCATATCTTTTCTCATTCCATTCTTCTTTTTCGCTCTCATTTCTCCCTCATTTATTGTCTCTTTTGTTTCTCTTCTATCTATTTCATTCTTTTCTCTTTGTTGTAGCTAATTCTTCCTTTTCTCCTGCTCTTTTTATAGGCCCACTTTCTTCTCTCTCTAATCTCTTTGTTGCGCTTTCATCTTTTCCTCTTTTCTTTCCTGCCTCTATTCCTTTTCTCTCTTGCTCTCATTCATTCTTTCAATTCCTTTTCTGTCTTTCTTCTTTTCCTCTTTCTCGCTTCTTGTCTATGTAGCGATCAGGAGTATTTATGCTTGGCCATGTCATGCACCATTAACTTACAAGTGTGTTTCAGTGGCATGGCGATCAAATGCCTTGAATGTGATTTAATTTCTATCGGAGATGGCTTAAAGTGTGTGTTTGGGATATAGCCTGTGGTGGTATTGCGAAAGGTAAACAGGAAGGAATTGAGATTTTTTTTGAGAAAAGATTAGTGTCATAACAGCAACAACAGTTCTAACACTCTGGATTTTGCTTCTGTTAGTACAACCGAGCTGCAAACATGTGGAAATGGTCAAATATCCAGCCCACAGGTTGTCAGCAAGAAAAATGTGCTGTATAATTGTTGATTTTTGAGCTATTTTGACCAAAGCCTCCCATAGACATGTTAGTAAGACACTTGGGAACTCTTGAATTCTGCGGGAAAAAAATGCATAATATGTCTCTTTTGAACCTCTCTGGGGTCATTGTTGTATGAAAAGAAAAAAAGAAAAAAAACACGTATTGATTTTCTTCGGTCGCAGCCAACATTCCACTGTTTCTGTACACTTTGGATTCCCGACGGTGGGAGAACTGCCACGTTGCACAAATTTAATGTTTTATTTGAGTCTTCCCATGGAAGAATGTTCGTATTTACAAGACGGGAATCATCAGCTTGTATTAGACGTATTAAGATACTTTGAGCCCGGCCAGCATGAGAACTGTCATATCCCACCATGGGAGGAAAATACTGAAATGATTGGTTGCAAAAGCTGCAATTTGACTAAATGTTCCTCTACCAGCCTCCTACCAAATGTACCTATCCAACATACCATCTGGTTGTGTGACAAACTCAATGTGGTCGGACTCGCCCCTCACGAGCCCATCAGGGACCTCTGCGGCCCATATAGCTGCGGTTGCCATGTCAACGTGTCCTGGGGGCACCGTGCGCTTCCATTATTGGGGGGAAGTGGGGATGGGGCTGGGTGCAATGACACAGGACAGCGGGGGGTTTATAGCTTCGGGTTGGTGAATACTTTCAACAGCTGTCCCACAAAGTGGATCAACAACTCTCACTATTGACTAAAAAGACTAGAAAGTGTATTTTGGCTGTATGAGGACAAATTGACAACCTAATCAAAGTTCTGGAAAACCCTGATCAAGTGCTTTAATTTGCTTAATGACTTGATATATGATGTGTTGCAATGTGATATTTGTTAATGTAACGCCCGCTATTTGTGATCTTTATAAATCAGGCCCATCGAGGGAGCTGCTAATGTTAGCTGCTTGCTATTTGTAGCTGCTACGCGTGTGTCCCGTCACTCGTTATCAAATTGTTTTTAAGAGTTTATGCTCAACAGTATCTAATGTGATGCAGCACATTTAGCTTTAATAATGACTTGGCTCCCGTAATGGAATAAAAACATCTAAGCAGGAATTTATACGGACGACTTGTCTTGCTTTTGTGTTTTAGGGCAAATATCGAGGAAGTGGAGACAGAGGTTGTGGAGATTGAGGCAAAACTCGATAAGGTAAGAGCATTGCTGTCAACCCGCCTTTTGCAACATGAAGCTAATGCAATGGCTTGTGGGGAATTAACCCTTCCAGATAGCTGGAAAGGGTGACAAAAATTCTCACACACTTAATTAAGGCCCAGAATAGTCTGAAAAAGTTTGACCCATCCCCACCAGACAGATAGATGGTACACAATCATGGGAAATGTTGACATTTTGTCATTGATCATGAGTGGAGCGTGGTCGTGACATTTCATGGTGCTCCTTAAAACACAAATCTCTGAAGTCATCTTGAAAAAACATCAGCCCTGAAATAACAGTTTCATCATTTCCCAACATTAAATTTGGTATTTTTGAGAAGCCATGCTTGAACAAACACAGAAAGTCTGCCATTTGGTTTTCTTTTCCATGGACCATTTGTCCACTTTTTGCCAAATGTTAACCACTAATAGTCAACAGAGTTGTGACCTTAAATTGAGAGTTTTCATCATTCCCTGTGGCTGGAGAATGGTGGCCAAGTTTGATGACTTAGCATAAAACAGGAAACTCTAAAACTCCACAAGGTCAGCTGAACCAAACATCATAAAAATTCACCTCCCCTAGTTTGATAACTGTCCTTCCTAAATCCTCAGGTCAGCTCAACCTAGCGTCTTAAAAAAATTCAGCCCCTGAAGCACGTTTGACTTAGCAATGTGAAACTTGGTGGGCATGTCTTTCATGAAGAGACCCACAAAAAAAATAGTTGAAAAGAGTTTTTGACATTGTAACGTATCTTTCACCTTGTGTCCTTTTTGTATACTCAGTTGGTGAAGCTCTGTGGCGGCATGATAGATGCGGGGAAGGCGTACGTCAGCGCCAACAAAATTTTCATCAGTGGCATCCGGGATCTGTCACAGCAGTGCAAGAAGGATGAAATGATCTCGGTGAGATTTGATCGGAGTGGATCAGCCTTGTTTTGTTTTGTCTGAGTCTTGTATGAGGCGCCCGGCTACGAGTTAAATCATTCTGCCTCATATTAAAGCCTCCCATCAACAATTTGCGGGACATGTTTTTTTTTTTTTTAATTTAAAAGTGTTACCGTGTGTTAGAATCAGTTTCGAAATATGAGTCAAGTCAGAATACACAGGCTAAAAATTACAGCAGTTTTTTGCAGGAACACTAAAATTAGCTTATTTTCAGTGTTCCTGCCCAGCCTGATCCTAAGCCAGTTGATCTCTCATTTTATTTTAGCAGGAGTGTTTATTTTCAGACAAACAGCACACGTTCCGAACATAATTTTTTTTCCCCTTCCTCTTTGCATTCTATTCTTGGCAGGAGTGCCTGGAAAAGTGCAGCGAAAGTCTTCAGGAAATCATCAACTACCACATAGTAAGCATCACTAAAAGGCACTTAATTCTCATTCCAAAAGAAGCATCAGCCTCATCAAAGGCTGCAAAAGGAGCCATATTGTGCATTTTCTTCACAATTTAAAATCCTTCCCATGTCAAGACACTTCAAATACCAAGTGTTAGTTGGTTGTAACAGATAAAGAGAATTTTCCTGTTCATCTCCTTGTTCCTTTGCTGATACAAGAAAAAAAGATTGTTTGGTATCAGGGGAAATATTTCATAAATCATTGAAGGGGTAGAACTTGGTTTTGACAACTGATTAAAATAGGGAATCACATTTTTGTGGAAAAAATGGGGAGGCCGTATCACCAAAGTGCTTTTTTTCTCCCCCAACACAGTCACTAGTGGTTGACTTTCAGCAGCGTGTGGTCACATCGGGACGCTACCGCAGCCACAGGTTTATTTCCGCATCCCTGCTGTACTTCTGTGGGACAAACGTGCACAAAATTATTATTTTCAAACTCGGGTCAACTTAAAGTCACCTCCATCTATTTTTAAATGAAGTCTTAGTTGTTGTGGATTACATATAATATTAAATGGTCACACAGCTAGAGATGGATTCACGTCCGGCCTCTCCCTGCATGCCGTCCACTCCTCCACCCTACCCGCCCGGATGACCTATTTAGCGGGAATGCTGTAGGAATCTCCGAGCATGTGCTCCCAGTGTGAAATGGAAGCCTCTTGGATTCAAAGCATTCAAGAAAAGGCGGTGTTATTGTGTGGGGCGGGAAAAAAAAAAGAAAAGGCCACATTCCTCCTCCATTCATTTTTGCCAAGTGACTTTAATCTGCATGTGAAAGTGCCCTCCGTCGCTCTCTTTCGGTACATTGATGCATTGCATTGGATTTGGCTTGGAAGCGGGAGATTTCATTCAGTTTCATTCGAAATGTTAATAATCAATTCGGTTAGCCGGCTAGGCTCCACCTCATCTGTAACACAACTGAAAAGAAACACTCACAACATGGTGTGATGCCTTTTGGTCAACTTTGAATGATCTGTTTTGACAGTTTTCGTTGTTTTTGTTGCAGGTGCTTTTCGATCAAGCTCAGCATTCAGTCAAGCAACAGTTGCATCACTTTGTCAAAGAGTGAGTTGATTTTGCACAAGGCTGTATTGTACTGTATGTGTGTCAACACAGCGAATATTCTACTTGTATTATGTTGATTTATTTTATTTTTTTTAAAGTGACCTATTTTGCAAAATCTTCCACGGTGATAGCTGACATTCTTCAAATTCCACACCCGATAACAAATTACAGTACATGACATAAACTGAGAACACTGCTTGAAATTACTCCTTTTGGAAGAGGGGGCAGTTCTGTTTCAAACAGTTGAGACACCATGCTGAGGCGAGCGGCAGCTTATTCCCATACGGTCAAGAATCTGAAGAGGACATAAAAGCTTAATTTACATTGCATTTTCCATGGTGGAGGCAGCACTTGCCACCAAGCTGAATTAAATTCTAAGAAAAAAAGTCGCTATAAAAAAAGAATATGTATCCAATCCATTCAAAAGTAACTTTTTCCCCATCCATTTTAAATCTGTAGGGATGTACGCAAGTTCAAGGAGACCAAGAAGCACTTTGAGCGCATGCGTGAGGACATGGAGATTGCGCAGGTGAAGAATGCGCAGGCACCCAGGAACAAAGCTCACGAGGTGGAGGAAGCTACTTGCGCGCTCAGCGTTGCACGAAAGTGCTTCCGACACCTGGCCTTGGACTACGTTCTGCAGGTGGGGACTTGGGCCGGTGTCTAAGTTAAATGTGCCTGTGTTGTGATATAAAATACGTACATGTCGTGCCTTCTCCTTCTCTCTGCAGATCAATGTTCTCCAGGCCAAAAAGAAATTTGAGATCTTGGATGCAGTGAGTCTTGTTTAAATTCCAAACAGACATTAGACTGTATAAATAAATTTACACACGGTGTATATGTATGTCTGCCCCCCTCCAGATGCTGTCCTTCATGCATGCCCAGTACTCCTTGTTCCAACAGGGCTACAAGCGCCTGGAAGAGGTGGACCCCTACATGAAGAAGTTGGCATCAGAGGTGAACAAAGCACCCTAATTGCCTTGAGAAAATCAAGGACAGTAAGCTTGATATTAGGTCATTTTGTCTTTTCTTTACAGTGTTTATTTAGCAGCTTGGTAATAAAGCACTGATATAAACCATGCTTTTTTTTTTTTTGTCTCTGCTTGCTTTTTTTTCATATGGTAACAAAAGATGTTTGTGTTGACATGGGCTCAGCAGTCAATTGGGGTGGTGTGAGTCGTGCCTCCTTCGCAGCTGGCTAATTTTAGTGAGACGAGAACAAACAGCAAATTTGGCTTGTGACTCATAAAGTAGCTTTGCCTTCCTTTCAGTTGGATCAGCTGGTGATTGACTCGGCCATGGAGAAGAGAGAGCTGGAGCACAAGCACGCAACCATCCAGCAGAGGGTGAGTCGGTTCATGTCAAGTGTTCCCATTGCTGTGAATTCATGCCAACTAGATGGCTTGCCAATCGACTACCGGCTGAACGAACCAGACAAATTGTTAGAATGAGTACTATTATATAATTCTGACCTCTTCGGATTCTCCAACTGATCCAAAATGCAGCTGCCTGAGAACTGAGTAGATTGAGCGGAAGAGTTCATATTTCTCCAGTGCATGCTTCACTGCACTAGCTACCTGTTAATTTGGAATTGGTTTTCTTGGTGGTCCAAAATGAGGTTGAAAAGATCACCTTTCTCCATTGCTAGCCTCACTGTAAAATTCCACAAGATTGTTTTGATTACTGTTAATGTGCTTCTCATGTTCTTTCTTTCTCTGTCTGCTTTTGCTTCTCTCAGACGCTTATGCAGGTGAGTCACTTCCAAATTATAAACAAAATCCACTCATGAGGAGGAAGAATCCTACTTCCTCTTCCTGGCAATTTGCTCGGAGGGAATGTTTGACAATGCGTGGCGATCCTTGACCTTCCCGTTCATGGAGATGCCGCCCCCTCGGCTCTCTCAGGACTTTGCTTACGACGACCCCAAGGCAGAGTTCAATGTGGACTCTCCCAACGGCGTGGTAATGGAAGGATACTTGTTCAAGAGGGCCAGCAATACCTTCAAGACGTGGAACAGGTGGGACAAAAGGCTCCTGAGTTCTCACTCTGGAGGTGGTCTAATGTTTCCTTTATACCTTCCAGACGCTGGTTCTCCATCCAGAGCAGTCAGCTGGTTTACCAGAAGAAGCTCAAGGCGAGCAGATCTTTAATTGTTCAAGCCTGACAAACATGGTCAAGTCTCACCGGGCGCTTTGTCTGTGGGCAGGACTCTCTGACGGTGGTGGTGGATGACCTCCGCCTGTGTTCCGTCAAACCCTGCGAGGACATCGAAAGGAGATTCTGCTTCGAAGTGGTCTCCCCGACCAAGTAAGACTTTGTATTTACTATGTTGAGTATTGAGTAGAACTAAGAACGATAGTTCGCCATCCGTGCTTAGCTCGCTTTAGAGTCTAAAATCACAAGTTTACAATTCGAGCTGGTTCAAAATGCTGTTCCCTAAATACTGCATAGAACTAAAAGATCATATTTTTCATGTCACACTTCCGCTTGACTGTGTGCTTTTTCTCATCAGGAGCTGCATGCTGCAGGCCGAGTCAGAGAAGTTGAGACAAGCTTGGATTCAGGCGGTCCAGGCCAGCATTGCCTCGGCCTACAGGGAGAGTCCTGACAGCCTCCGCAGCGAGGCCAGTCACACTCTTTACATCCCTTCACGTAAAATACAGTTGATCCCGTGAAAATCTGTGCAGAACTGTCAACCATTGAAATGCCATGATTTTTTTTAAATAAATAATATTTAAAAAAAAAAAAAACACTGATTAATTGTATTGGGTGTCGTATAGCATCTGGACAGAGCAGCCTCACCATCCACCAGCAGCATCGACTCAGCCAACGAGTCGCGAGAGCACGGAAGCCGCGGCGAGGGCATCTTGCAGAGGATCCTTGGCCTCCCTGGCAACCAGCAGTGCTGCGATTGCGGTCAGGCCGATCCTCGTTGGGCATCCATCAATCTGGGGATCCTGCTGTGCATCGAGTGCTCCGGCATTCACAGGTCTTTTTATTGAACATTCTGAATTATTCTATTTTTCACAGTTAAAACAGGTGGGCGGATCTGTCTCGAACCAATGGCTAAAAAGTCTTCACGAGCAGACACGTTTTCCGATTAAGTCAGACAACTAAAGAATGACTTAGATGTTAAATTTCACACTTGATGGGTGGCCCTCCAAAATACGTCTGCCCTTTAAAGTGCTGGCCAGCTTTTGAATATTCATGTTATGTCCTCCAAGTCACACAGGAGACAACATGGCATCGCCCGTTGCCGGGATACCGGCCGCTGCATGTGCGGAACGTGAGAGGATTAGCATTACATTAGCATCAGCGTAGTGCCAAGTGTCATTCCTCTATGTGATTGACTAATGTCCGTTGGCGTCGCCACCAACTTGTCTTACTGAATTGTCGCTTTGTGTCTGGTTCCAGAAGTCTCGGCGTTCACTGCTCCAAAGTGCGATCGCTCACGCTGGACTCGTGGGAACCCGAGTTATTAAAGGTGAAACATTGAGCAACGAGCGTGACTGTAAAGGAGTAGCGCACCGTTCAACAACTTCATGAAAATAAGCTAACCAAACACACATACAGTGTATAATATACCATATCAATACACTAAAGGTACTGTGCATATACAGTATATTAATATTATAAGTATAGAAGAAGGTAATTGTACGATTTTATTTCAAAAAAAAATTTCTATTTTATTTTAAATGTGTCAACTGGGCTCCTAACTTTGCTGCAGGGTTAAAACAAATGAGCAAAAAGCAAATGTAAAAAACGTTCTGTACCATTGAAAATGTCAAAAGGATAATCGTCATGGCGATGATTGATTTCTGCTAATTTTGCCTCACAGTTGATGTGTGAGCTAGGCAACGGTGTTGTCAAGCACATCTATGAGGGCTCGTATCAGGAAGGACAAGGTGTGAGGAAAGCCACGGCATCCAGTTGCAGGTAGGAGAGTCTATTCCTAAATTCAGGCCAGAACAATCTGCAGCTTGCACATCAGGTTTTCAAGTTAGACTTTTTAATCAAATTTTGATTAAAATTTTTAATAAATGTTCACTTTTTTCACTTTAAAAGAAATGTCAAACATTGTTTATAAAATGGAAGCAAAAAGAACTCAAAGCCACAATTATCTTCCAGGCAGGAGAAGGAGGCTTGGATTAAGGCCAAGTATGTGGAGAAAAGGTTTGTCAAGAAGATGATTGCTGCGTCGAGTCTTGTTAACGGCGACAGGAAGTCAACGCGGCGCTGGAACGTCCAGAAGTGTCGCAGGCACAACAGTGCTACCACGGTACCAAAGACACGGCGGCGGTGCCGACAGGATCTCCGCAGCGCTTCCCCGGCCAGCCTTTCCTCAGGTTCCTGCTCATCATCAGCATTGTTAACAGTTAACTCGTGCCTGTAGAGCTGATAAATAGATTTTATTGTTTAGTCCTTGCTGTATCGATTAAATAACAGTGACGACACTGATGGCGAGATGAAAAAACTCAAATTGCCTCTACTTAGTAGGAGACCTACTCAATGTGGGACTACACTAACAGCGTGCAATCAGGATTTGCTTCCCTTACCCTCCCTACAAGTTATGTTCTTGTTTGACATTTCTTGTTTTGATTCCTTTTCAGCTTCTGCCAAGTCTCGACGAGAGTCCTTGTTTTGCCCCGATGAGCTGGACTCCCTTTTCTCCTACTTCCACACCGGATCTGGACCTCGAAGTAAGTCGTGTAAAATGCTGTGGAAAAAGTATTTGGCCCCTTCCTGATTTCTATTTTTGGAACTTTTTGGACGGTGTTTTTTGACGACTGTTGGCGGCAGAGATGGACATCGTCCGCATTCCCCGAGTTTTCGTCCCTGAGTTTCCGTCATGATTTCAGCCTCGCCCAGTCAGCCAAACGCTTTTGTGAGCAGACTCACCAGTATCACGTCACACGCAGATGTTGCACACCTGACATGCAGCCAAATAAATAAAACAGTTTTATACCTTTTGATACCATGGACTGCAATGACATGTCCCATATTGTTTTTGTTTCACTGATCACCACGCTGTGTGCTGCTTGTAACGTGGAAATCATGTTCTCGAAAGACTAACTGGGCCCACGTGGGTCAGGGACAGAAACTCAGGGATGGAGAATCGATGGCCACACAATGCGGCGTGAAAAATAAAAGTAAACAATCAACCTCCGATCCACAACTTTTTTTTGAACAGCTTTCAATACTGAAGCGCTGCCTACTTTTTGGCTTTGGCACGATTTTACTTTAACTTTTGTGTAGACGGCTTCCAAAGAGCACACAGAAAATGTACATGTGCCATTAAGTTCTACCATGTTGCAGTTTTAAGAGCGCATGAACGATAAGTGTCCACTGTACTCTAACTTGTCCATGTTGTGGCATTACTTGGTCCGCCAGGCCTCAGCAGCGACAGCGGTTTGGGGAGCACCGACGGAAGCACTGACTTTCTGGTGACGGGGTCAGTGGTGGACAGCGTGACCGAGGAAGGTGCGTCCGTGTCAGAGACTGGGACTCCACTCACTGCAACTTGAGCTTCTCGCGACTTTACTTGACTTACTCGAAACTCGGCATATAGGACTCAGGACTTGAAGTGTTCGAGACTTGAAAGATAACACTTGAGACCTGCACCTAACTTAATCCTATCTACTGTCCATGTCATTGGCTCACATCAACGATCAAACAAACTTCAACTCTGTTGCCGCATTTCCTCAGAGAGCGAGGCGTCCGAAGACTCGAGCGGCGAGGCCGAGCATGACGCGTCGGACCCAGAGGACGGCAGGCACCTCCACCCCGGGGCGCTCCTGTACAGAGCAGCCAAGGCTCGCAACCTGCCCGTCATGGCCGAAGCGCTGGCGCACGGCGCTGACGTCAACATGGTTAACAAGGATGACGACGAGAAGACGCCACTCATACAGGCTGTGATTGGGGTGCGTACTCACTGCAACTACTTTAGTTTATTTTTTTCCACATCATGGAGTTAAGTAATACTATACTTTACTAGTTAAGTAATACTATACTTTACTAGTAATATTTTTTTTTAGCAATCGCTGAAGATTCCACAAAATGATATGTAAATTTGTCAGTCGCAAATTGGTGTGTGTTCAATGTATTTACTGTTGTTTCTGTAATTCTTTGTAAAAGTCTGTCATGCATTGATTGAAGGGTTCCTTGTTAGCCTGCGAGTTCCTGCTCCAAAACGCCGCTGATGTCAATCAAAGAGACGCTAGAGGGCGGGGCCCCTTGCATCACGCCACCTACCTGGGCCACACGGGGTGAGTCTGCATTACCTGACAAAACATAAAACACATACAACGTAATGTAATGTTAAGACAACAGCCAAAACTTTCCATCCATCATACATATTTGACAACCATGGCATAATGCAACAATGAGTATGACACAAAAGGGAAAAAAAAGATTTTGATTCTCCTGGCTGTTTATTCACCTCTGCTTGCTTTCAGGCAGGTGTGTTTATTCCTCAAAAGAGGCGCCGCCCAGAATGATGGCGATGAGGATGGCCACGACCCGTTGAGCATCGCGGTGCAGCAAGCCAACGCTGACATAGTCACACTGTAAGTTTTTGTTTGAAGCAACTCTTCTTAGATTTGCATGAGATGTAATGAATAGAAGAAGAATGAAAGCTGCAAGCAGCTCTCAACCAGATTTCTGTTTATTATACTCAATAATTGATTAATCAGTACCTATATACATAAATAATTATAACACTGCTCAACAAATTCTACTCCATTTTTTAAGCAGTCAAAAAAAACAGGAAAGTTTCTGTCGTTGTTGTTCAGGTTGCGTTTGGCCAGGATGAACGAGGAGATGCGCGCGTCGGAGGGAGGCTTCGTCCAAGCAGGTCAGGGCATCGAGCGCCAATAGAAGCAATGCATTCTCTCCTTTATTTTCCTTATGGTGCTGAGGTCAGACCAGAGCAGGGCTCACCAACCTTTTCGATACTGAGATTGACTTCTTTTGCACTGATTAATGTAAAGGGCTCCCAGTTTGATACACACTTCTGGAATAACACATTTGCTGGAATTACCTTTGCGTCTGTTATTATTACAGTCTGTAGTCCTCAGGGTCTCCATTTTGAGTGTTCTGGACTCCTGATTCTACAGAGGTATATAGCCTAGCATAGAGATGAGCTTTTGCGAATGAGCTGTATAAACCGTAAGACTGTTTGCCCAAATATCTTTTAAGTTGTTAGTATTTCAAGAAAGGAGAAAAAACCCACAGAGAAAAACTGTAATGCAGTTTACTGAGGAGTTGTGACTAATGTCTGCGCTTTCAGGAAACAGTGTGTGGACTGTCTTGACTGGTATACAATGAAAGGAAACTGTTCTGTTTCACACACAGTCAGAGGGGTTCATTGTTTATTTTTAATTGAGCCTGGGAGCACTGACTGACCACAAAAGATGCAGTGTCGTTGGACTGAGCTGTTGCCGTGACTACCGTTCAGTGCTGAAAAAAGGCTTTGCTGCCCATTACCATATCAAAACATCCTTCCTCTGCACCCCAACCCGCCCTTGTCCAATATTAACATCCTCATCCTCCGCTGTGGTTCTCCTTCAGGAGATGCCACGTACCTGGACATCTTTCGAGAGTTCTCGCACATGGCTTCCCACAATCCCGAGAAGTTGAAGAGGAGGAGCGTGCACTTCAGGCACTCCTTCAGGTAGTCAAGTCAGGGGACAACTTGGACAAAAGCAGAAATGTTTTTTCCTCTACTTCTTTTTATTTCACTTTTTACTTTGTGTTTTATTGTGTTCATGAGGATTAGCAGGTCTTATCCTTACATGGACTTTTTTTTTTCCAAAACACCAAGCACTTGCTTTCTTGCACCCTGAATTGTCAAACCAAGCAAAAGTACAGTATAGTACTGTATCTTTCAAAATCAGTCATATTCTGTGCAGCATACCCCTATTATCACAGAATGTTTTTTTTTCCAAAGGACACATCCCCCCAAAACCCTGAAGCCAATCAAAAATCACGACCAAGTGCCATAGGAATTGAAAAGTTGCTTATTTCAGAAAAAAAACGTTTAGCTTTGGGAGAACGAGTTTTTCAAGAACAAACAAAAAATGTCAATCTTACGAGAGTAAATTTGTATTTTTCTGAGCGAGTCGTAATATTAAATCAAGTGCAGTGCAAGTGTAACAAGGAAAGAAAGTCTTTAATTGTGGCCAGTGAGTAAATTTAAAAATAAAAATACAACTATTTTCATTACACCTTTAGGTAAGAAAAAAATATGCCGTTTTATTTATTTTTTAAATATATGCTGAAACATTACAACACTATAAAATTATTCATTGGGGTGGTAAATTTCTGGAACGTTCCCTGTAAATTCCCACTGCTGTGAACCATTGTGCCATTTGAAATGATGAGATGCAATAAAATGTCAATAAAGACAAAGTTGGGAAACTCCTCTTGTATCTTGTCATATCTTTTTTCAAGGTTCTACTGGAGGTTCAAGGTTTCACTTAATTTGTCTCCTTAAGGAGAAATTTGTCTTGGGTCATATTATTATTATTATAACCTTGATGGCATTATTGCAAATGGTTATGCCATCAAATATTAAATGTTATTAACTTGAAGTTAATTTAATGTTTATTCCAATCCTTTTGCTCACTTGAAAAGTGGATGGCATCAATCGATAAGAGTGCTTTGAGTTGTGAGCTCAGAGCTCAAGCCACCACTATTTTGACTGAAGATAAGCGGCTCGGAAGACGAATGAAAAAAATATGACTCAATGGCACCATCAAGCGGTCATAACCTCGCTCTCCGTTAATTCGTGGTTAATTCTTCAGTGAGAGGAATGCGCATGCGCCAAAATGCCAGCTAGCTGTGACGTCGGTCATGAGCTCATTCACGACTACGCTGCGAAACGCGAGAGGTAAACAAGCATTTCGCTTCATCCTTTCAACTTCGAAGAGACTACAGTAATTTATTAGTCGAATTACAGAGCGCGGGTAATTGCTGAAGGTGTGTATCACGTCACTCGTCACGAAACTCTTCATCAAAATGACACTTCACGCTGTACTCGTACTCCTTCGTCTGTGGGACTCGCTAGATGCTAGCCGTTAGCTCGTCCAGTTATAATCGTTGGAGCACAGCTGCACAAGACGCCAACTCGTCTTTGTTACAGTCCTAAACTAGATGAAACACTCAGTGTGCGGCTGCCTCCTCTACTCTTTGTGCATAGAGGACCGCTGCGTCTTTTGTGAGAGTTTTAAATTGAGTTTATGATGTTAATCGCCTCTCTTTGGAAAGATAATCCACATAGTTGAAAGCAGGCAAAGGGCAGGCCTTCGCGCTGCCCTGACAGCACTTACGACCAATGAAAAGTCAGGACTACCGACACCTGACTGTTTCTAGCCAATGGAATGCTTTCACACCGGAAGTGTATAAACAGATGTCAAAACTGTCGTTTAGCTGTCAGACGAATCGAAAAGTTAATTTGATGGAATTGTCTTAATCCATTTAATAACGCGTAAATCGTGTGGACAGCCTTTTGAGTGTTGTTTAAACGTCATCAAATATGTGTAAAATTTTATATTTACAGTCTGATAATCTTACAAGATGATATTTAAAAAAATAAAACTACATTGTCATCGTAGTATTCTTCACTCATAATTCTAAATCATAATTATATGCATTATATTATTAGTTAGGGCAGCACGGTGATAGACTGATGATCACTTTCTGCTTCAAAGTCCATTGTTTGGCTGTTTGTGCTGGGACATCAGGGGTCTCAAACTCCTCTATGTGGGGGCGGCGTGGTGTGCCAACATCAAGAATTCCATTAAAACAGGTTGAAATGATTTTATTATAATTCAACTAATCCAATCTTCTCAATCTTTATTGATAACAGTTCAGATCATTGATTCTTCAGTAGATGAACAAGAATGGGGACATGCTCCTTTCTGTCATCTCCCTTGTACTTGCATAGTCATATACACTTTGCAATCAGACATGTCAGCGAGCCCCTGTCGTCAACCCCCCAAAAAAATGTGTCTCCTGTTTTTTTTTTTTTTTTTATATTGGCTGTTGTCGTCACCAACCTTTCTCTTCATGGCAGGTTATGAACAATACATGACTGGGACTGGGTGACGGGTATGTTTTCCTTCCATTTGGTGTCACTTCAAAATTACATTCAACAGAAATCTGTCATGAGCTGGAGCTATGGTGCCCCAGGCCACAACGTGGCAAAATAGTTGGGGCTGGACTAATATTAAACTTTGATGTCAAAGAGGGGGGTGTAAAATATCACCCTGTGGGCCGCAAATGGGCCGTGGGCCTTAGGTTTGAGACCTCTGCTCTTGCTTGTCCCTAAGTGTAAATGTGAAGGTGAATGCTTGTTTGTATAAATGTGCTCTGACATTGTCTTGCGACCAGTCCAAGGTGTACCCTGCCTCTGAACGGATGGAAAATACAAAGTGAGACATTTTACAAGAAAATTGAAAGAAAACACTAAATTCAGCAAATGGTGCTTTAGATAACAGAAAGTGATACTGATTAGACCCAAACGGGGGGGAAATTTGAAGACACATTTTTAATTTTTCCCTTGTTGTGTACAGATGAAGACTCCTCCAAAGAGGCCGGGCATCAAGTTTGAGGTGGGCGCTCAACTGCAGGCAAGAGACCGCCACAAGACCTGGTATGCACTACTCCCAGCGGCGTGCTAACCAACAACATGCACTCAATGCTATTATTTTTGTGTGCGTGTGTGGGCTGTCAGGTACTCAGCCACCATTGACAAAGTCGACTACGACAAAGAGCGCGTTCTGATCCACTACCGCCGGTGGAGCCGCCGCCACGACGAATGGTTCCATTGGAACTCACCGTACCTGCGGCCACTGGAACGAGTCACTTTAAGAAGAAGGCGGGGCCTCAATTTGCCAAGCGTGGCAACGGTATGACATTCATACAGAGATATATACCGAATATTAAATATATAATTATTAATAATAAGAATGATATCATATATACATAGATTGTAGTGCCATAAATAAGAACTTTTTTCACCTAAAATGACTTTTTCTAGCAATATCAAAATTTTATTCTCTTATTAGCCAAACTTTATTCTTTTAAAATAACCAATTTATTCTTGCAAAAATAGAATTTTAATAAAGACTGTCTCATGCAATTACAAAATTATCATAGAAAAACCTTTATTAATGTAAAATGTCTTTTTCTTGCAATATTCCAACTTTGTGTTTTCCATAAATACAAATGTATGTACATAAATGTACATGTCAGCAGGAGGCTACTTCAACTTTTATCAGTGTTTTCTTCCTATCTCCCTCTCTCCCAGTCATTTGCAACCGGGACAAAGGTTTTGGCCTGTTGGACCGACTGTCGTTTCTACCCAGCCAAAATCCTGCGTGTCAACAAAGATGGTGAGGCTGCATTTACACATTGTTCTACAGATCTGAGATGTGATATAGTGATGGTGATTCCGGACAAATACCTGCTTAACATCAATAACTTGTAGCGGACTTTAGTCTTTAAAAAATGAATATTTTCACTCATCCCTTGTGTCAATATAAGGTGGCTTGGAAAAAAAAAATCTCTTACCATATTGAGCTCAGATCTGATACGTATTTGTGTTTCAGACTCCTACACCGTACGTTTCTATGACGGCGTGGTTCGGACAGTGAAGCCCCCTAAGGTCAAAGCCTTACAGAAAGTAAGGAATGCTACAAAATGACTGGAAAAGATTCCACCAACCACAATGATTTTTAACTCCTATTTGTGCTTGTCTAGAAGTCAAAATGTGGGAAGTCAGCTATGGGAAGCGAAGGATTGGAAGAAGGAGAGAGCGAGGAAGAGTGTGAGGAAGACGAAAGAGAGGATGACGAGGAGGAAGAAGAGAAAGAGGACGAAAAGGCTGAAGGCGAGAGCGGGCCACAACCGTCTTCATCATCGTCGTCCTTCCCTCCACCAGCAGCCAAGAGTCTTCCTCTCTCTCCCGGTGGAAACAGCGACACTCATGAGCAGCCAATCACAAGCGAGCTCAGCCAGCCTGCTGTCCCTTCCCACATCGATAAAGGTAAACACGAGCATGCATCTAACACTCTTCTTCGTTTACACCTGGTAACATTAGGTAAAAATCATAATATGTGTGTTGCCTCGAGCAGATGTGCTCTTGGAGCGACAGGCCCACCTGCCCACCTCTCACAAATTCAGCAGAGAACCACGTAAGTCACCAAATATTTCACTTTCAAATGTAACCAAAATGGTTGCTTAACCTGAAGTCGATGCTACGGAGGTAGCGTGATACCTGGGAGCATGCTTTGTTTCGTCATACAAGAATAAAGCGTAATTGCACATCCACTGCAGTTGGTGGCAGTGGCGATCTCATGGTCAGAGTGTGTGCAGGCAGTAGTAGCTGAGAGTGAAAAAACTACTCAAATACTGGTAATTTCTGGTTTATTTATATATTTTTAATCATAGCATAAATGTCAACTTGACAATAATAAAATAATAAGGTGGAATATAAAAATTCTGATATTTTATTACAATAATACTTAAACTAAAATGTGATAATAAAATGTCATACATCAGGGAAAATTCAGCCATAGGTCATGTCATGTGACTTCCTTTCTCATTTTGATTGGTGAATTAGACTCAAAAGTTGCCATTGGTTACGTCGAATTAGTGAAACGAGTCACATGATACAATTCTCTCTGACAACTCAAAACAAATAGTTTGTGCAAACAATAATGACCGCTAAAAATAAAAGTAGCCAGTGGTATGAATTGGATTTCTTTTCCTCACCAAAAATACTCAAGTTAAAGTAAAAATTTGTAAGTATGTTGCATTGAAACTACTCTGAGAAATACAACTCAGACAAAAATTTGGGTTAAATGTAGTTCAAGTTTTCCAACATATCTTACATCATGGACTAATCTGAGCACTTGTGCATCAGTGTACAGGGTGATCAAGAACCAACCTCCCCCCATCCTCTCCATCGAACTGGACCACAATCCCTTCAAGTGTCCATCGGCGGGCTGCACTAAGTCCTTCCGGAAGGCCAGTCTTCTACACTACCACATCAAGTACTACCACGCGGAGGAGCATCAGCAGCAGGAGCAACAGCAGCAGCAACCAGAGGAACAAGGCAGTCCAGCGGTGACAGACATGCCGAGGTTGGTTGTTATCATTGTCAATGCATCCCATCACACTAGCGTGTTCGGAATCATTATACAATGGTATCCTAACATACGAGAATGTGTAATAAATAAATGAGTAAAATATTCAAGGCGGTTACATTGGAAAGAGGATTGATCTAATTCGGTTTCTATTTGATGCACATAAATCTTGCAAAGCAAAAACAATTTTCTGATTCAAATCAGTTTTTGATCTACCTACAAGGGGCGGCACAAGTTACAATTACTGACTCGATGTGACTTGATGTTTGTTGTAGGAGGAAGCGCTCGACTTCTGAGAGCAGCCACTTTTTGTACGACATGGCAAGCATCGCAAGTCATGACGACAGAGAGCACAGGAGCATGCTAACAGGTCAGCTGACGCCGCTTGACTCTTACTCTATACAGTATATGTATATGCAGCATGTCTACCACCTTTTCAGCACCCCACCACAAGAGTGCCCAAAAAATGGTACAGGACTGCTCTGTCTTGGATATTCTTAACCACTCTTGATTGTGGAAAAACAAAGTGCTGAAATTAAGTGAATTATGCTGCCAGACTTGCTTTAGTTTGGATTTAAAAATGCCCAATAACTTTCAAGTGACACATTTGACTTTGTTTATATTGACTGACCACATGAAAAAGGCCGCAAACTGCACATGAATAACTACTAGTGTCAACACTGAGCAGTGACAACACACAACTTTGTTTTGTGGTGGACAAACCTCTAATGTAACATATTATAGATCATGTCTATACACGATACACTCTAATGTGACAGTTACATTATATTTCATGATTATATGTTATAGTTCATGTTATATTAAATTTGTATACACTGCTAATGTAGCATTTCCATCTTATGCCTCTTGAAACCCCCCCCCAAAAATAGAAACTGTGTCACTTGAAGCACGTTGTGTAAATCCAGCCTTTTATGGTTTGGCTTGTCTGCCAGCAGAGATTAAGAGGGAAAAGAGTCATCTTGACAGGAAAGAGAGGAAAAATTTTCTAAGGGTCAAACTGAAGAAGAAGAAGAAAAAAAAGAAGAAGAAAAAGATGAGTCAATCAGGTAAAAGCCACAAAACCCTTCACAGGTTTTTTTACGCTGGGCCATGATTGGTTTTGACTTCAGACCTGCCAACTACAACATATTATAGAAAATATTTTATTTTTGTGGGCGGGTGACTTCCCCTTTAAAAGCATGTGAAAAGAATCAGATGATGACTATGCGAAAATAATAGTTTTTTGTCTCCTCAGAAGTTTGCAGTAGCGACAACGAAGGCTTGGCCTTGTCTCCCGTCACATTCAAACTTGGCGAGGATTATCCCAGCACGCGCACAAGTAAACACATTCACACATGCATAATGATGTGCACCAGAGGCAGAAGTCCCTGAAGGCAATTCACGTCATCCTTCTACCTTTATCAGTGGATGATGGCAGCGACTGGTCGACGCTGACGGCAGAGAGCGGCGAGGACGCGCCCTCCTGGTCACTCACCGCTGGGGCGGAGGACTGCGAGGTGGTGAGGTGTGTGTGCGAGGTGGACGAGGAGAACGACTTCATGATTCAGGTGAGCTGCCCACATGGGTCCTTTCGAGGTACCTGGGCACAATTGACAGCGTTACTCTTTTATATCTGCAGTGCGAGTCGTGTTTGTGTTGGCAGCACGGCACCTGTATGGGCTTGTATGAGAACAACGTCCCTCGCAACTACACTTGCTACTACTGCAGACACTGCACAGGTAAGAGACAGATATAGACAAAAAGTGGGACAACGATCTTGAGCAGATGTTGGATTGCTGAGCGTTTACATTATCGGTGCGTTAGTTCAGAATTGGCTTCAAAAGAAAAAAAAATATTTGCTTATTGATCACAGTCTTGACCTTCATGGCCACACTGTGGGTCTCTTGGTGCCTTCAGGTTGGAGGCGGGCCCAGTGCTACTTGTCCGAGCCCGACCTTCTAACGTCCGGACGCATGTTCGGCCTGTCTTTCGTGAGGGACAACTATTCGGAGAGCAACACCTCCAAGATCACACAAACCAGCGGCCTCCTGGCGCACACACACAACCTAAATCAGGTCCTCAGCGGCCTGCAGCTGAAGATTAGCCTCTTGCGGTGAGTCTACACATGCACTTCTTCTCTCAGCCCCATCTTTTCATTGGGTAGCGGTGGTGGACTCAAGTCACATGACTTGACTAGTGAGTGAGCTATGACTTGCTTTGCCCAAAAAATTACTTGACTCAAATTGTGACTTATAACTTGTACATATGTGACTAATTCCCACCTCCGTCATCTGGCCATGCAGGACGCCGTCGCACCCTGACCTGCAGCTGTGGCGATTGCCATGGACGCCGGAGGAGGGCCACAAGCTGAGAGGAGAAGCCCCGGTCAGTTATGTCAGCAGCGAGCACTGCTACCAGAAGCCCGGTTCGTTGTGGGAAAAGGTGGAGGAGAGGCCAAAAGCCACTGTGAAACAAGAAACACCCAATGAGGAGGATAAGGTAAAAGGAACAAGCAGTTTCAAAGCAAAACTGACAGATAACTTTCATTGGATAAATTTTGCACTCTGTGGAATTGGGTCAAGCATAGGTGAACAAAGCGTTCTGGAAAAGAATCTTGACGCACAAGCATTACTCATTACACGGCTGCTGTTGCTATGGTAACGTGACCACGCTGATGACCTATATTTACTCCGAAGTGTGATGCAGTAAGGAACTTAATTGAGTGCTGGACAAGTAATCAGTTTGTTCAAATAGAACGTTTAAAACATTATTATTCCCAAAGTCAGTAAATGTGCAAGGTGGAGAAACTTCACAAAAGCACAGTCAGTATTTACAACTTTTATGACCCTCTGATGCCTTTTTTGACACGGTGTTAATGCCTGCTAAAGAGAGCAGAATCTTTTTCACATTGCAGAAGAATAAAGAGCCCAGTGGAAGGCAGTTGATTAAAATGGGAATTCAGATTGATGAAGCCTTCTTGCGTGTCTTTCCAGGAAATAAAGGAGGAAGACGATGATGATGATGAAAGCAATTGGCCAGGGTGTGCTCAAAGCACAAAGCGCACATGCCCGAATGGAGATGAAGGGCATGCACACTCTCACCTGGCAACCTCGGTGTCCTCGCCGGCTTCTGTGACGGAGTGCCAGCTGAATCTGCTGGAGCATGTGGAGCGTTTACACCAGCAGATCATCACCAGGATGGACGTCATCGAGAAGGACTTGGACAGTGAGACATACTCTCATTTTCATTCGTGTGTGTGTGTGTGTGTGTGTTGAATTTCATTGTTCAGACGTAGTTATCACTCGTATTTTCTGAATATAATATAAAATATTACAAGGGGCCAGTTTACCTTTTTTGGGGAGGATGAGCTGAAATGGATTCTTGGCATTTCCAATCATTACAATGGGGAAAGAGGACTTGATGTATGAGAGTTCTGAGTTACAAGCATGGTCAAGAGACAAATTAAGCTCATATAGTATCTCAAGGTACCACTGTGTATGTAAGTACGTGTTATATTGTATATGTGTACTGTAAGTCACACAAAGCAGCAAGTTAATAAACAACATTTTCTTTCCTTCTTCAGTTTTGGAGTCTTGGTTAGACCATTCCGGCGAGCTGGAGCCTCCCGAGCCGTTGTCTCGCCTGCCACAACTCAAACAGCGGATCAAGCGCCTGCTGTACGACCTGTCCGTCGTGAGGCGGCTGTCTGTGCGACAGTGGCACTCCAGCTAACAATGTTTGAACCGGGTAGCACATTGGACAAATCATGCACTTAAGCGTCTGTTTGCAGCGCACTCCAACTACACAGAGACAGACGTATTCCTCGTTCAGGAGCTAACGAACTTCACCATGTACACGACATCAAGGCGCACACTTTTGCATGATTCTTTTACCAGCGTTCTGATATTACTTTGTATATTCTTGTTCTATTTAATTTGTTGAAAAACAACTAGGTTCTAGATGAAAAAAATGAATTCAGTCAAAGGGTAATTATGGCTCATGCATATGTGCATAATTAGTTGTACACCATTTGGACAAAAGTATTGGCACACCACCTGGCTCTCTACTGCTGGGCAAATGTTGAGCCTGAATCTTGTTACCATAACAACCATTGGGCTGGATCTTAGTTTGACTCTTCTTCCGCATCACTCAGCGGCGAATGTTGACGGTACCAGCTTCTTACTTCTCGTAGAAGCGTAGCCCAGAGTTTGAAACACAAACGAGCGTCCAAATCAATGAAAGATATTTATTTTTTGGCTGACAGTTAAGACACCAAAGAGGTATTTGGTTGTTTAATTTCACATTTTTAATCTGTAGGCACTTCAGACACACAACTATTTGTATACAGCACATTAACTCACCCTTCACTTGCAAGTGTTCCAAAATCTATGTCCGTGTGGAGGGGGGAAATTTGCTCACTGATTGGTTGCGTCGTCCTGCACACACAAAGCAAGCAAAAGATTTTTTATTCTTCTATGAGAAAATGAACAGTATGAAGTTGTAGTTTAGTTTTGATGGTGTTCAACTCAAATAATGTCGCTGAAATACTCATGCTTGTCAGACTTTTATTTCTTCACGTTGTCAGCACAAGGTTTGTTTGCATCAATGGTCTTTTGTAGCACGTCAATCTACCCTACAAGACAAAATTGTATTTATTTTCTATTTTTATTGTGTGTATCTTGGTAAAAAATGTATCTCATTTGGCAAAAAAAGAACCCCCAAAACTCTGTAGCGCCCCCTGGAAGTTAGCTATGTCACCAGTTTGACCAGTCAGCTGTTGTTTGTTCCCTAAGCCCCGCCCCCCCGCCCCCACCATTTCCTGGCTGGCAGCCTGCCTGAGTATCACTTGTACACTTTGCTCATCTCCGCGGCAGAGGAGACCATCAACAAGCACTCTTGCGCTCCGAACGGATCTGTGGTTATAACCCGCTTTGGCGTTCGTTTCTCCTGGCGCACGTTAACCTCGACTACGCAATTTACGGTGAGTTACAATCAGGAAAAAGTAGATTCTTCACTGAGGTGCCACGGATAACTAGCTTCAAGCTAACTAGTCGTGAGCTTTGTGTGTGTGCGTGTCTGAGAGATCAAGAGAAAGAATTGGAACGGTTCCCATAGCAACGGTTGCTATGCAGCGGCTGTCTGACCTGGGCTAAGGTTAGCGTCTGACTTGACTGCTGACGTGAGTTCAGACAGACGAGCACAAACAAATGATTATGTAACTTGGAAATCGACTGTTGATTATTAGTCTTGGAAGCTATTCAATCATTTGTTCAGCAAGCGATGACGTGACGTCACATATTCTAGCTAAACCCATGGAAACCACTGCAATGTCCAGCAATTGGAATCAATTAGGGCTAAGTTGATCAAATGTCTTTTTTTTTATGCCACCAAAATACAATATTTGCGTTTAAACGCTGAGAAAATAACTAAACAATGATTTCATTCAAAATAAGTTTTGCTCTTGTCTATTCCCCCTGTATTTGGATTTTCTTAATTTCTGCTGATAGCAAACAAGATTGAGAGTGTTTTTTAACAAAGTTTTTTTCCACCCATCATTACTTGTATGAATGTACACACGAAAAATAGACATGTTTTTTTCTTTTCCACAAATGGTGTCATTTGGAAAACTATCCTTTCTCCGATCCTAGGAATAGAAACATTTTGAATGCTCAGCAATATTAGACCATATGGCTCGGCTGGTCCTTATGTCTGTTACCCAACAGGTTGTTGGCACGATGGAGGAACTTCACGACGTCCAGCTAACAGAGATCAAACCCCTGCTGACGACACAGGTGAGCGAAGACTCAGTTCTGGTTGGATTTCCATATTCACTGTTTCCAATTAATCAAATGTTGTTGTCTCTTTCTGCAGAATGGCAGAAACCTACAGGACTTCAACTGTCAGGTGACGTGTTGTTCAAAGATCACCATAATGTGATCAGTTGGCCAAGTGATGGGGTTTGACAGGTTTCCATTAAGTTGCCATAGGAAGTTAAGATTTTGAAAATATTGATGTCAATGTAATGGAAATGATCATGTCCAAGCATAAGTATAAATACTTTGCTTTGTCCTAAACAGATATCCATGCAAAATAGTAAAAAGTGTGACATTTCAATAGATTTAATTGGAAGTAGAACAAATGGTTTATTGAATTTTTTCTTTCATCAAAAAGCAAATTAAGTCTTATCCTACTCCATCAATCCCTTATAATTATTTGATTATGTGACTATTTTTTAAATTATATTAGTTTACAGTGATTACATTATACACTGTTTATATTTAATGTATAAATGAATCAAAAAGAAAAAATATAAATAACACTATAAATAATGACTTTTAGGGGAAAAAAAACAAAATGAATGTGATAAATTTTACATAAATCCAGAGAGGAAAATACCCTGAAAGTCTGCGAGAGCAGGGGTGCTAGATGACTCATTGCCTGACAACAGGAATGGCAATGATGATGAAAAGGAACATCAGCATGGAAACGACATCAGCAGTTCAAGACCTCTAAATAAGTAAGGTTACAACCTTGTTCGATCTAAACGCGAGTAAGTAGCTCAATAACAAAAACGTCAAAGGCCTTCCGATCAAAGATAAGACCCCGCTTCCCGGTAAGATCACGTTGAAGAGCCGTGTTAGTGGGAATCTTTGAATGTGATGAAAAGCAGCTCGGGCAGAACAGCAACGCGATTATCGTACCAAGATGTTCCCTGAGAAATTGAGTGCAGAGGGTTCGTTGCTATGACTGCAACCTGGATCTCGAAGAAGGTGAAAGGACGAGCTGTGGGATGTGAATCAAGAGGAAAAAGACTTGTGAGTTAACTGCTGAAGGGGAAAAGCAGAAGCCATTGAGCCCAAAATCACTTAGGATGACGAGTGCCCTGCAGATGACCCCAATGATTTTTTCACACCTCTCAAGCAAGATCCTGTGCCGACTATTGGAGAAATTCTATATTCTCACGTTGCCCATAAATAAGTTCTAATCACATTTGTAAAATACAACAGAACAGAGCGGCAGCGCATGAGTGGAAATAGCAGCTGACTGCTGTGTGGGAGTCACCTCCAAAAAAAGACCAGATAAGCTTTCCACGTACAGCCAACAAGAGGCTTGGTTCTTCCTTTATGCTACGCTGGGACCTGCACCACATTTTGTTTTCTGACTACTTGGTATCCATCTTGCTATCTGGCTGCATGGTTCAAGTCAAACAGCCCATTTGATCATATCCGCATATCATTTTATCAATCAGGCTTTATTACAGTCCTTAATAATGGAGATGTTTTTTCACAAAGAAGTCAGTCAATTTTTTTAATGATGTAAGAAATGAATGAATTCATTCACTCGTTTATTTATTTATTCATTAAATGGCCAAATTACGATGGGGTGAAATTCATTTTAAATGGAACGGAAATATTTTTAGTTTTAATTTTTTTTCCAAAATATAAGATTTTGTTTCAAATTGGTTTAATTCAAAAGGAATGTTTTTCCTAATAATGGAGAAAAAAAAAAACCCTAAAATACTTTTAGGCAGATAAAAGACTGACTTGGTTGTTTATTTTCATACTTGATGGGTGGTCAGGCATTCCAGACAGACTACTATTTGTATGCAGCATTTTTCGTGATATGTCCTCTAGGTTTGGCTGATCGATGTGTGTACACACTTGCATTTGTTATCCAGGAGTATGATGTGGAAACCGCTCACTGTGCATTGCATGTGACCATGAGAGGCGTCGCTAAGGGCAACCGGCCCACCATCCTCACCTACCATGATGTCGGACTCAACCGTGAGTCAAACATGTACAATAAGTGGCAATTTGGATGAGTCGGCGCTAACGGGAAGTGTGTTTGTAGATAAGTCGTGCTTTAATAGCCTGTTCAACTACGAGGACATGCAGGAAGTGACTCAGCACTTCTCCGTTTTGCATGTGGACGCACCAGGCCAACAGGAGAACGCACCCACCTTCCCCAATGGGTAACACACCTACACACGTTTGTGTTGTCTTGGGGGAGCCGAATTGAATTCAACATGACTGTTGCTTTTATTTGTGCATTCAGGTACCAGTATCCATCTATGGACGAACTGGCTGCCATGTTGCCATCAGTTCTCACACAACTTCAGTAAGTCAGTCCACTCTTCACACGCATGCACATCCATCCGCAAAAAGGTGAAAATCTTACTTTCACTTACTGATAGATTCCCATTTGTCATCTGTTACTTAATTTCTTTGGATTATGTCATTTTGTTGCAGTTTGTTTTTTTAAATATTTTAGCTGATTTCATTTTATTAGACAGGTTCTAATTGAGGTGATTTCTTGACTGAACAGCTCTAGAGTCTAGTACTTTTTTTTTTACACAGGGTCCAGTAGGTTTGAAGAGTGTTTGTCTCTTAATAAATCAAATCATCAATTAAAAAATGCTTTTAATGTTTACTTAGCTCGTCTGATCTCAACATCTGTTTGATGAGCTTAAGTGTGGAAAATACCTTTTCTTGGCACTGTATATTTCATGTCACACACGTGTGTATATGCTCAGGATCAAAAGCGTGATTGGTATTGGAGTCGGCGCTGGAGCTTACGTCCTCACCAAACTGGCTGTGAGTGAATCCATCGTTGGGTCGATTCTCATTTGGGACAAAAGTATTGGCACACCCACTTATTGACCTTAATTGTTCTTCCAGTTGAATGAGCCCAGTCTGGTGGAGGGTTTAGTTCTGATCAATATCGATCCCTGCGCCAAGGGCTGGATGGACTGGGCCGTAGCCAAGGTATGACCTTCACGCATGTGTATGTTTTGACACTCAAAACAATCTATTGTTTTGCTTCTTGTAGCTGAGCGGCTGGACCAGCAACCTGGTGGATATCATCATGGCACACCACTTCAGCACTGTGAGCACACGCACACGCAGCTCAGCAGAGGCTTTCCATGCTTCATTAACATGTTTTGTGCGTGTGTGTGTGTGTGTGAAGGATGAGTTAACAGAGAACAAAGAGCTCATCCAGAATTACAGGCTGCACATCTCTCAGGACATTGCACTGGACAACTTGGCATTGTTTTACTGCAGCTATGACAGGTAATTTGTCATGGGTCTTTTCAGGTTTACTTTTTTCAATCACTTAAATTCTGGATTGAAAAAAATTGCCCAAAATGTGCTGGAAGAAAAGTAAACACAAAACACACAGGATTTTTTTTGTTTGGTAAACTGTGTGTGGGCAGCACATTTGAAGTTTTGTTAGCATGCCTGCGTCATAGTTCGAAAGGTTTGGCGTCTTTATTTTTCTTTCATTTTCATTGTATGTTTTGATTACAGAAACAAAAATGACTTTTACATGACTATTTACTTTTAACTTTTGCCCTGCAAGATAACAGGACTGTTCAATGAGTGTGCATGCGTGTCTGTGTTTGTTCGTAGCCGGACAGAATTGCAGATGGAGCGTCCCGTGCCTGGTTTAAACGATGAGACAGTCAACACACTCAGGTACTGAAAGTCTGGATTTTTTTTTCTCGTGTTTGTTATTTTCTGACACACATGTGCTTTTTTATGTGTCAGGTGCCCTGCCCTGCTGGTAGTTGGAGATACTTCACCGGCTGTCGATGCCGTGGTCAGTCGAAGCCGCCATGATCACCAATCAATGTTTCTATTTATATTGTCGTGAATTGGGCTTGTCCATTTTTCCTCAAACAGGTGGAGTGTAATTCCAGATTGAACCCAACCAAGACCACACTACTCAAGGTACCTGACATTCAATTGAAGAGTTTCTATTATGTACATGCTACTGTTTTATTATAGTTATTTTATTATTAAGTTATGTTTCCTTGACTGACTTAAAAGATGTGCGTAGTTCCCATCCTCGAAATGTCACGTGTACTCTATGTGGTGTAATTCTCAGTCTTTCCTCTAGATGGCAGACTGTGGCGGACTTCCACAAGTGGTGCAGGTTAGCGGTTCATTTCATCCTTCATACGACCGCACAATTTTTGTGTTTTTTTTGTAGGACATCTAGTGAATGTGTTCTTTTTTTCCTCCCTCAGCCAGGAAAACTGTCAGAGGCCTTCAAGTATTTTGTGCAGGGGATGGGCTATAGTGAGTAAACATGTTCGTTTGTTACTTCCCATAAAGTAGGTCCTAGTTTGTCTAGTCTGTCGTATTGATCAACCAATCGTCTTCCAGGATTTGTGTGTGCCCGCCTGGTGTTTCCGACTCTGCTTGCTCTCGCATGTGGGCAAAAAGAGTCAAAGTCAACAATGCACTTTGAGTTTATTTATTGAAAATCAGGAGGACAATAAAACACACAAATAGAAAATGACAACACTCGTAAGGAGCTGTTGTTGGCCACAGCTCACGCTCAGACGTTCACACACCGACTCACCAGCCAAGCAGACTCCAGCTCCTAATGTCACTCACTTGGCCACTTGGTCATTATTGACCTAAACTTGTTTGTGCCCCTCTAGTGCCCACAGCCGGCATGACCCGCTTGGTTCGCTCCAGGACTCACTCGGCTTCCAGCGTGGGCTCTGGCGATGGCGTTCGGACTCGCGCTTCCACCAACACGCTCCCCGAGGGTGGTGCGCCCCCCAGCCCCTAACCCCAAAGGGGTCCAAACAGCTCTCTCCTCTTCTCTCCAGCGCCGACTTCTTACCTCCCACCGAGAAGCAGCTGTGCAGTTTAGCCGTCGTTGTCGTTCGCATCCCTCTCCCATTAGCCGAGCGGATTCTCCCAATGAGGCGGAGGAAAAGGCGATCTTGACTCGCTCCCTCCCTCCAGCCCTGCAGTCGCCGTGGTGATGCTGTAGATGGCGTTCACGTGAGGTGTTGTTTTTTTATTGAATGGCAGCTTGTTCCTTCGAGCTTCAGTTTGATGGTGTTTCAGTTGTTATTTTTTATTGTAGCGCTGTGAATCCCTTGTTGAATTGTTGATTTTAATCATTATTCTTGAAACGTACAAGTTCTTGTATGAGGGCTTCAACATGCCCGAAAAGTTTGTTTTTTTGCAGGAAAGGGACATGTCTTAATGAAATGTAATTACTTTATTGAGCTGAGGCACATACTCTACATCAGAAAAGAACTCACAAAATCCACAAAACTGAAATGTCACAAAAAAGTATATATACAGAAATAATGATGAAAATTTACTCAGAAATTAGATTTTCTATGAATGGTAACAGGTGACTAACAGGTAACTTGTACCTTCTGCTATCTAGTGAAAGAAAATTGGGTTGTTACCTGTGACTATTGATAAACAAATTCATCTTTTGTAAAGAAGTAAATTATGGCTCAATTTTTAAAAATGGTATAATTTGATGAGTTCTCACTGCACACGAGTATGCCTCAGCACATTGCTTGGAAATCACTGTTCATTGTTGTCCCAAACACAGGAAAGTTAAAAAAAAAAAAAAGATTTTGTTTTAAAGGACATGGGCAACGTTCAGAACTCCTTCCAAGTGCCTCAATTGAAAGCACGTAGTCCCCATCAGACAGGCAACCCAAATCTGCCATTTGTTGTCATGCGTTTGTTGATCATGACTGAGTGCAAGGGCCTGTTCATTGCACTGCTTGCAGCTTGAATTCATTTTATTGCCAGTATGTTGTTTGGATTCCTAGAAACCATTTTTCAATAACCTTATTTGCTGTTCTGTGAGGAGATGCTAGCATGGCTAAAAATGTACATTGCAAGCCGCTTTATTTATTTTTTTTCCCCCTCCTTTTGAAATGTTTAGGTCTTGTCTGCCGAGGCAATCAAGCATGCTGCATGTGGACTTTTTGGAGTGAGTGCCGTCTTGTAAGTAGTTCAGCCATTGACTTAAAGATTTGGGCATATGTGGGTCGCAAGTTCATGCACAAGAGATGGTTGACAGATTGATTGTCAGTGAATACTTTGTGTTGCTTAATGTAGATTACCAGTTTTTCCCGAACCTTCAATGAGCCAATCTAAAAAATGTTTTCTTCGTAAGAATTAGAATCACAAGTTTACCACAGCAAACATGTTTTAAGAGATGTTTTGGTGCGGTGCTCCCTACTTGTGGAACATGGGGGGAGTTTCCAAAGATTTTGTTTACCTGTAGTTGCGTGTAAATGTCTGTTACAATGATTGGTACTCAAGTATTTGAGTGAAATGTTGGGACTTGACTAATAAAGGTTGACGTGAAGAGCAACTTGTGCTGCTTCTACCTTAAAACAGCCAGCAGGGAAATTAACGAAACATTGACTTATTGGCGTAGAAGGTGAGTTTTATTTCTTAAAAGCTACAAAACAATATACATTGTGCGAAACTCAAATGATTTGATTACAGGTGGTCTGCTTGTTGTCCTCAGCGTTGCTAGCTGGCAGCAGGGGGCGCCGTCTTACTGCAAAGACGAGCCACCAGTCCCGCCAGCTGCAGCAGTGAGTTGACGCCCTCAATAATACGCATGTGTGTGAACCCAATCTCCTGCAAGCACACAGCAAACAAGTCAGCTTTTTTCAGATGACAAACTTTTGTGTGTTAATGCATCATCATTTTTGGTTTTTATGGTGAAGTTATCAACTACCGATTTGAAGCATTTCTTTGTTACAAATCAAGAGAAGACAGTCAAAGACGGCGCCTCACCTTAATGAACTCCAGTTTGAGGTACTCAGCCATCTGGTAGGTCTTGCACACTCTGAAGATGTTGCCTATGATGTCTTCCGGCGAGTAGCCAAGCGCCCACAGCTGCTCCACCACCTTGTACGCCTCGTCCACATTTCCATCCACGCAGTGCCCCAGCATGCCTTTCACGAGCAGTGGGTGCGGCTCGTCGCACACTTTGAAAACGTTCTCACTGTTGATGTAGCCGAAGCCCGAGTGGGTGGACTGCAAATTGTTCAGCGCCTAGCGATGCACAAACGGGAGGGACGTGGGAAGAACAGGGATTTTTCTTTACAGAAAATTTGTAGGTAGCAAAGTTAAAAATGTGTTTTATTTTGAATTTTAGTTCAATTTCTGTTAAGAAAATGAAAACATTTCAAAACAATATCCCGGTAATATAATTTCTGTTAAGAAAATGAAAACATTTCAGAAAAACATTCTGGTAATGCATGTGCATACTTTACAAAGTGTTAGTTTCAGCCAACAGGTGAGGCAAATATGATCAGAATAGTGCCACCTCTGCCACAATTTGAGGCAAGAAGCATGTCAGTGCAGGAGTACTCACCTGCCGCATGTCCCCCTGCGCAGTAAAGATGATCGCCTCCAGGCCGTCGTCAGAGACGGACAGTCGTTCCTTTGCTACAACGTCTTGCAGCCGCGCCAGGATCTGGCCGTCGGTCAGTTTGGAGTAGCGTAGAATGGCACAGCGTGACTGAATAGGTTCGATGATCTTGTCAGAGGCGTTGCAGGCCAGGGCGAAACGTGTTGTCTTAGAGTAGATCTCCATGATCCTCCTCAATGCCTGCTGAGCTCCGTCTGTCATACTGGAGGTTGGAAGGATATCAAAGTTGGGAACAGACAAACTCTCAATGGTTTTTTAAAAAATATTTATTAGCAGCCTCTTTGTACATGCATGCTGAAAATGTGCCAATCAGCAAGAAGGTGTAATTTTTACTTGCCCTTTCTAATTGGAAAGGGAAAGGTAAAGACAACATCACCCTCCAGCCACTCGTCTCACCTGTCAGCTTCATCCAGGATGATAATCTTGTGTCGTCCTTTGGGTAGCGTCACCTTCTGCTGGGCGAACATTTTAATCTTGTTCCTCACCACGTCGATGCCCCTGCACGCACCAAAGCGTCACAACCATAATGTCAAAATACGAACAAACAAATCCTCACCTTTCATTTGAGGCATTGAGCTCCAGCACAGCATCCTTCATGGAGGCGCCAAGCAGCGCTCGGGATAAACACAGGATGCTGGTTGTCTTTCCAGTTCCGGGGGGACCTGAATCAGCAGAGGAATGAGCCTTTGTCTGTTTTTCTATTTAGTCACAATTTTGGTGTTTGAAATTAACTTCTGTAACATGTAATGTCTTCTGTTCAGCTGACACTGAACAAACTACAGCAGTAGAGAAGGCTAATATCATCATGCTATTTACATCTGCAAATGACAGAATGGTTTGTTTGTAAATGGGAAAGATAGGAAAGTGAGTATTGTACTTTAGTGGCTACATACTGACCTGCGATGATGATGTTCGGGACATTTCCCTCCCGGGCGAACACCTCCAGACGGCTTACCGTGTCCTCGTTGCCTACGATCTCGTTTAGTTTCACCGGCCTATACTTTTCCACCCAGGGCAGCTCGTAGGACACGGAGCTCGTGCTGCTTCCCTCCCCAGCCTCCGCATCCGGCTTGTGTGCGACTTCTGCGGGTCTCTCTTTGCACGTCGCCTCCGCCATAGCCACGTCCATGATGGCCTCTCTTGAAAACAACTTATTTTGTTCCCGCTACGGAAACGTTCAGTAAGATGCATTCCCATTGGTTGAGGTCGCAGCTGAAGTTTCGCGATATTTGGATCGAAACATGCCGCCACCGTTGTTTACTTTTTATGTAGTATTATTGTACTTGTGAGACTACTACGTACCCCCGCTATAATTAAGTATTTAAGTAACACTAAAATAACAAGAAGAAATGCAGACTACAAAGTGGGACTTTTTCATGTTTGCTTAAATCAGTTAGGTGTCTCTAATAGCGTCTGCCATGCCGAGTTATCCCTGTGAAAATGTGATTTGGTGAGCAAGACATTTTGTACTTCATAATAACAATGATAGCCACTCCAAACACCAAGTTTGGCACCCAATGACTAGGTAGCAAAGCTTTTAGCAAACCCAACCTCAACGGTGGAGTCTTGGAGCCATTAAATTGCAAATGTCACGCTTCTTAAATTGTTACTCTTTTATTATTTCAATTATCAGAGTAGTCAATCAAAATGAAACGTTGCAAATCTCGCGATAGTCAAGTTTTGTAAACTTGTGCCTTTACTAGTCTCGCGATGCATTAATCAAAACATAAGACGTCACCAATCCGAACGAGCACGTCGGTGTGACGCAGCCAAATGAGAGACTTTAATACATGTCACCTAGTTTACGAGAACGTGTAAAACGTGCCGCCGCTACTAAAGATAACATAACATTTGATGATCATCAAGGTTCGCACATCACACGATTTACGCACATTACATTCGCTTTTGTGTCTTGCGAATGTGCAGTTCGCGCAGACTATTTCGAGAAAAGTAAAGCAAATATTTTGAGTGATAGGAAAAGTCCGAGCGGCAAACCAGGAAGTCGTCATCCTCCCTCTGCAGTCCACTTCCTACTTCCGCAAACAAGTCCGCGCAGCCCCCCGCAGTCGATGGCTTCAACAAGGCGGCGTTTCCAAGTGTCCACTTTTGCCTTCATCCCTCGTCATTAATGTCTCACTGACCGTTGTCATGGCGGCCAACAGCCGCTGCTCCGCGGCCGAGCCTCCGGATCTGGAGACGCAGCGGCGGGAGGTCGAGTATCTGCTCCGGGACTGCGAGCTTCGCGCCGGGGACAGTTGGTAAGAATCATCCGCGCAAGCTAACCAAGTCCATTTACGTCTCCTAACAGTTGACCTTTATCCCTTGCTACTTTTAAGCGGCTTCTGGTAATTATATTTTGTGTTCGTTTGTTGGGGGCATTGAGAGGCCAGGTTTAACAGGCTCGCTTCTGATTGACCGTTAGCGTAGGTTGCTAATGTTAGCATGAGTGGAGCGCACCACTCTTCTTGGTCAGGTTGACTTGTGTTGATTGTGCTCTCCCATCTCTCTGTCACCTTTTATTGTGGTCTATTAAAGTTTTAAGATCAATTGCAAATGTCGACGCCAAATATTAAAGACAACTTTCAAATAGGTGATACAGTTACAAGCTTAGCCTAGTCGTGGAATCACCTGTGAATATTTGTTTGTGAAACGTAACCTCGGCTATTTGGTGTGGAAAATCGAAATTTTCTGTAATTCGTGTAATTAACAATGATGCCGCTAGCAGTTGATTCTCCCCATATCAAGATTTACTGTTTACGGTCTACCTTAATTGCGGCTTATTTAATCGTACATAATCGAATTTTATATTGCATATTTTTCACTGCATCGTCGGATTTTCCGGTGATTAGTTTTCCCACACAGACACATGTTACTGCAGGCTTGTGTAGCAATAACTGCGAGCAAGAAGGAAAGCGAAAGACAGAAAAGAAGTTTGAGGTAATTTCTCACGTCAAAGACAAGATCAAGTGCACAGTGTCTACGTATAAATTGCCTTATACAACTGGGCGTCTTAAGGTCACATGACAAGCCCACTTTCGTTGTCCGGTTGTCGGGTGCGTGTCAATGAGCGGTGTCGACAAAAATGCAGCCGGTTCAAGAGGCGGCTGTCTGTGACGCTTCATCAGTTATCGTCTGTTAGCTAGCAAAACAGTGCTCAAGGTAGAAACAAGTGACAAATAATAAAAACAGAAGTAGAAGGCAGCCAAAGAAAGCACACAAATTTGCGCACTCAGCACTTTATTTACATTTCATGGGAGATGGAATCATGACTCATGAACACTTCCAAATACCGTTCAGTGTTTGCACAACTACCTTCAGGCGTCTGCTAGGGAAAAAAAATGCCACGTAAAGCCTAGGAAAACAACCTTGTTTTGTTTTATTTATCGATTATCTCAGTTGAAAAGAAAAAAATGTTTTCCCATTGAGCTGTACACGTTGTGGGCAGTAGTAATGGTGTAGAGATTTGGAATGGTTTATCAGGTTCATGTTTATTTTTCACAAAAGATGACCTTTGAAACAGGTGTGTTATCTATTTATATCCACAGCAAAGGTGATTTTATTTGGTTTTTAAATGTGTGTAATAATTCTTCATCTTTATAGTTTAACTTGCAAAATAATTCCTCAACTTATTTAAAAGTGTTTAGTGACGTGGCCGCGACAATACAAAACAGTTTCTTGGGAACTTTTTGAAGTTGAATCTGTGTGACTGTGACTATGAGGAAAGAACTGTTTTCACTCTCTAGAGTTTACTACGTCTTTCCGGGAATGAGGAACACAGACAAATTAGTGTGAGTCGTTTACAAAGATCACCTCGACGTTGTGCGTGTGCTCCTTTTCATTTGATGCTTAGAACAATACATACAAATCATACGCTGAGAATGTTTTACAGCACATTCTTTAGTAGGTATATTTCTTTTTGTTAAACGGAGAGACAGTTCATCTGACTTTTTTATAGCCCCCGTTTTTTGGGGGGCCACTCAAATCGATGGAGCTCTGAATTTGACATTATTTCCCACTTTGTGTGCCTCTTAGGTTCATGGTGGACCATCGTTGGTATGAACAGTGGAAGGAGTTTGTGGAAAGCGGAGACCAGAACTCATCCTGTCCTGGTCAGATTGACAACACTGAGCTGTTTGAGGGTCAGTGAACTTACCCTGTGGACCACGTGTCTTCCAGTGGTGTGGGCAACAAAACAGATTTGTTTGCAATCTTGTTTCATCTGCTAATATTTTCATATTAATGCCTTCTTTAATTTAAAATTATTTTGTGTTCTACTATTCCAATTTGACGACTATGAGCATAAAATTGTGTTCTCATATTGTTAGTCTATTAGATTATTTTTACAGTATTTCCAATTTTATGAAACAAAAAATACTTTATTAATATAAAATATTTTTTCTTAAGAGATGCTGACTAACTTTACAGTCCATCCAAGAATTTTAACCCGAATTTCTCACCACAGATGTGTGTTCAAACCACCTTAAAGAACGTCTGGTGGAGAACGAGGACTTTGTGTTGGTGCCGGCTGCGGCGTGGCACAAGCTTCTGTCCTGGTATGGGATGGTGGACCAGCAGCCGCCACTGGAACGCAAGGTGAGTCCTATATTCTCTTTCATTCCCACATTCTATTACTTTAATAAATTCATGTAACCTGTGACTAGGCCGTAAAATAAAAACGTTGGTGTCCGATTTTAGTCATGCCTTTTGTGTTCTCTTGTGCGCTTCAGGTGGTGGACCTACCCAGCACGCTTAAAGTGGAAGTTTACCCAGTGGAGATCTTCCTCTGTCTCCATGGTAACATGGAGAATGTCACTACGGCACAGTTTAGCCGCACGGACAGCATACGTAAGTTGCATTGTGTTTGAAGCAGGCACTGCTGTGTTTCGAAGCAACATCGACTTACAATAAAAGAAATGGACATTTGGGTTGCAACGGTAAAGATAACCCACGGTACGGCCCACGGTTTTGGTACCTCTTTTGTGTGTATAGAAAACAGTGTATAATGTTAATTACGCTGCAAATTAAAGTGCTATATAAATGAACGCAATTAATGGTGAGCTTCGAGGCAAAGTTTGCCCATTGCGTGACTTGTTAGCTGCAGTGGCATGTCACTTCCTTCCTGTGCTGCTAATCATGAGCAAATGCGTCACTCAGCATCTCCCCGATCCTCTCGCATTTCATTTTGTATCACTTAACCTCATGTATACTCTATTCCTGTCAGTCCATATTCTTTAGTAGTGGTCTGGTCTAAAAAAATGTCCATAATGTCTACTTAATAATGTTGGTAAGCATCACCCACCAGAGAGCAGTGAGGAGGTTGTAATGTCCTAGAATTCCAAATCTTTATTTGGGGATCTTCTCAGATACAAATGAGTTGGCCCTTTTGCTCCGTTTTAAAATTGTGACTCATGAGTACAAAACGTTGTTCATCCCTCTTTTATTTGCTCATTAGCTTTACTGCATGACTTCACACACTGTTTGTGGTACTTCTTATTTTTAAACGTGTGCGTGTATGTGTACACATGTGCGTGTGTGAAGATTCAATCCAGATGGCCATGTGTCGGGCCTTCTCACTGCCGCCGACGTGCGAGTGTCGCCTGTGGATGAAAAGTTCCGAAAACAACTGTGAACGCCTCAGGAACGTCCACATGAGCGTCCTGGACGCCTGCCTGAGCTCAGGCATGGTGAGTACACACGTGCCCGAGCGCTCACACACTCTGACACACCAGCTCGTCTTGTATAAATACGGTATGTACGTATTCTCATTACATTCCTTGGAATATTCTGACTTTTTTTCTCTTTGAAAACAGACTTTCTTAACAATTATAAGTGTGACTCTTACCATCGTAATAATAATTGATTCACCTAAAATAATTACTCTGGGGTGGCACGGTGGAGCACGTTTGCCTCACAGTTCAGAGGCGCAGGGTTTGATTCCTCTTGTCTCATCATGGAACAAACTTTGTAGTTCATGGTGCAGGAATGTTGTAGCTTACTCGTGATCTAACAACATCTCATCTGGTAAGCTAGAGAAACAATCACAACCATGCCTCAAACTTCTGGTAGGTTGGGAAACATTCAGAATGCATCATTAAAACCTAGTTTTTATAAAATCCAACTGCTTGACAAATTGCAAGTCATATTACAAAACATATGAACAATAAAATATGAATTTTCACAGACCCTTAAAAATCTTTGGAATCTGACCTTTAAGTATGAAAATATTCGTGTGTGTTTGTGTTCCAGACAGTGATTATGGAGACGAGGAATGCTGACGGCACTTGGCCGAGCACCAGACCTTTAATTCTGTAAGCAACTTTATTTTGCTTTTGTTTTCTTTTCTTTTTTTTTAATGCGCAAAGTCTGACATTTGGTATAATTATGTCTCTTTTAATACTATAATATAGTCATGGCCCTCAGGTTTATTTTCCATATGAGCACCAGCTACTGTTTACCACATTAAACAGATCCCATAATTTAAATGAGCAGTCTTGTGGAGCTTCCATATTACCACCAACCCTCATGATTGTTTTTTTAGGAGGAACTCTGTGGAGGAGCAAGACTCGTATCGAGGTCAGCCTGGCGTCTGCGGCCTCACAAACCTCGGCAACACCTGCTTCATGAACTCTGCTCTGCAGGTCTCACGTGCGCACACACACAAACTTTGACATATTTCCTCTGTTGCTGACTCTTTTTGCCCGCGTTGCAGTGTCTAAGCAACACTCCCCCGCTGACCGAGTACTTCCTGCAAAGCATCTACCTTGAGGAGCTCAACTTCTCCAACCCGCTGGGCATGAAGGGGGAGATCGCCGAGGCATACGCAGATGTCATCAAGCAGATGTGGTCGGGCCACCACTATTCGGTGGTACCGCGCGTCTTTAAGGTACAACCATGCCACCAAACAGCGACAACATGACACCTGAGGCTCGTTGTGTTTGCGCAGACGAAGGTAGGCCACTTTGCGTCTCAGTTCCTGGGCTACCAGCAACATGACAGTCAGGAGCTGCTCTCCTTCCTGCTGGACGGCTTGCATGAAGACCTGAACCGGGTCAAGAATAAAGAATATATCGAACTGCGAGACGCTGAAGGACGTCCGGACCAGGTCACCCTCATTCTCTCATGTCGAGTATTAAGTACATTTTCATTTATGCTCGCTAACACTAGACTAGTGTCCAGCCTCAGCGTTCACATTCACACTTGTGGATAATATAGAGTCCTCAATTAATGTACCATGCATGGTTTTGGAACACAGGAAGATACAAAGAACAGAGCCAAGATTCAATTGTAGAAAGTGCATACCACTCCTCTAGGCTGACAAAGTTAACATTTTTGATCCATCTTATGTGTGTGTCGACTCAAGCAGGAAGTGGCTGAGGAGGCGTGGCGGAACCACAAACGGCGCAACGACTCAGTAATAGTCGACACCTTCCACGGCCTTTTCAAGTCCACGCTCATCTGTCCTCAGTGCCACAAGGTGTCTGTAACGTTTGACCCATTCTGCTACCTGAGCATTCCACTTCCTGTCAGCAAGGAGCGTGTCATGGAGGTCTTCTTCATCTCGCTCGATCCGTACGCCAAACCCATGCAGGTCAGCCTCTGCCTAATATTTTTTAAAATTTGTCATCTTAACTTACTCCTAGGAAATAATTACATTTTTATTATATTATAATCGATGTGACTATTGTGAGTAGACATACTAAAAGCCTTGTTGAAGTCTGCCATTTTGGTTTAGAGCAGGTTGTTTTGGGGTCATTTTGCCCACTTCCAAATTTTAAGTACATGGGATGACTAAAATTCAGGAGCTCTACTTATTTTGTGGGTACTGGCTGCAGTGGGGCAAGATTTTGAAGCTGGAGTGTTTAATTTTTTCTTCGTTAAGATTTGCTCTTTGTGGGAGTTGGCAGCAACGTTGTAATGCTCATCATCGCCACCTACAGGACTGGAGTTTAACAACAAAACATGGTCTTTCAATCACGAGTTAGACATTTACTAAGGTCATAACGTTGTTTGTGGGTGTAGGACTGTAGGCCATAATGTTTTGACGCTTCTCCTGTCTGCATGCTTGTGCGTGTGTGCAGCATCGCGTTGTAGTTCCCAAGGCGGGGAAAGTGTTAGACCTCTGCTTGGCTCTCTCAGAAATGACCCAAGTTCCAGAAACTCAGGTGAATATAAACTTAAATCAGTGACAGTTTTTAAGACAACTTTGATATTTTTCTCCTTGATTGAAAGTCAAATATAAAATACAAAGATGTTCATTTTGCATCCAGACCCCACTTCATTTTAGAATATGCAGCAAACTGGGCCAGTGAAAATGAGACACCAGTCCTTGGGTGTGTTTGTGTTTCAGATGGTGGTTGCTGACGTGTTCAAACATCGCTTTTACAAAATCTACACACCAGATGAATCTCTGAGCTGCATCCTGGACCGAGACGACATTTTTGTGTACAGATAGCTCTTCGGCCACTCCCTATGTAAGGCCTATTCCGGCGTCATGTGAATCAATTGTTTTTGTGCCTAGGTACGAGTGCAGTGCACAAAGTGACCAGCAGGTGCTGCTGGCGCTCTACCTGAGAGAGCGCGCCCACTACAGAGACTACGGCTCTGTCAGCACCACGCTCTTCGGACATCCGCTGCTGCTTAGTGTGCCGCGCAGCAGCTGCAGCCCAGAAGCGCTCTACCAAATTTTTCTGCAAAGACTGGCGTGCGTAGCTCTCAGCACAGCCATTCACAAACTTTTCACCAGCCTTGCTGCAATTGTTGCTTTACCGTTTGCGTGTGTTTTTAGACGCTACGTGCGAGCACCCAATCCCTCCGGGGAGCTGGAGGAAGATGATGACGATGACGACGAAGAGGAGCTGTATAAAAGTCAGACCAACGGCATCAGTGACGGTAACAAACTGACCTCAGACCCGCTTTCGTACTTTATCTGTGTATACCTGAGATCATCTTTGGCCAACCTCGCTGACAAGTAATTAGTGGAGGAATGATTTATGACATTGTCTCTGTTCTATGTCCAATTGCCCGCATAGATGACGAGCAGGACGACGCGGAGCCGAGGGGTTCCTCGCAGTCGGAGGCGTGCTATGCTGACGGGCCGGCAAACAGTCGGCACCAGGAACCCATCGCTCTATCAGAGGTCCACATTCGCCCGCCACCTCCTGAGGAGGGCGACGTCCACAGCATGTGCACCGGCGCCCCCAAGCCCCTCTGCAGCGGCGACGCCGGTCCAAGCGACGGGCACATCCACGCCCGTGGCGAGGAGAGCCGGACTGAAGTGGATGAGGAGGGGAATGATGAGGCGGAGAATGAGGAGGAGCCGCCGCAAAGTGATGCCATCGCGGAAGATGACGGCAAACAGGAGGAGGCGTGTTCTCCCAGCTCACCAGTCAACGAGCAAGCGGCCAAGACAAGGACGTGTCGCAGGAAGAAACGTCTGTTCGACATCCAGGCAGTCAATTGCAACGGCCTCGAGCGAGAGACTGGCCCCAATCTGACCCTCAGCTGTGAGTTTAGTGTGCGCACGCACGCATGCACATCAATTTGTCATTCCGACACGCACGGATTATGTTTGATATGTGTGTTGATGCGCAAGCAGCTCAGCCGTACGTGGCTCTGGACTGGGATGCCGAAATCAAGAAAAGATTCTACAATGAAAACGAGGCGGAGGTCAGTGTGTGATTGTGTAAAATAAAGAGTTCAAAATAGCAACTTATTGACTGTAAAATATTACAGATCACACGTATGTAAATGTTTTGACCAAAATTTATAACAGGAAGTATAATAATTGTTGGTTTTGTTCTTCGAGACAGTCAAAGTATCACATTTGAGTCAATTTAACAACGGAAGAAAGGGAATTTTAAAAACACCACTTTATAGTTTGAAACCTTTTTCTCTAAAAGAAAAAAAAATAGCCCTTTCTTATTAAAAAGGAAAAGTGTTGATACCTGGACTTTTTGTCATGCGGAGAGGTCATATTTATGTGAAAAAAAAATCACAAGCAAATCAGAGCTTTTACGTCAAGCCAAGGGAGGACTAGTTGGGTTCTGTTTTTATTGTCTACCTGAACAGTCTCCCTGGTTCCAATATGTACTTTTTGAAGTGATACAATATAACTGATTGACAATGATGTTGCTGACAAGCGCAGTTTGACTCGTGGTGTCTGGAACCTGAACTCACTGGCAAGCTACAGCTGACCCGCCTTGCACTGTTCTGCAGTCTGATTGTCCACTCTACTCTTTCCTGTGGTTGTGCTGCAGAAGTACGTGAAGCACAGCAGCATGGACGTTCCTCTGCAGCAGACCACCGTCCAGCTGCAGGAGTGCATCCAGCTCTTTACTACTGTGGAAACACTGGAGGAGGAGAACCCATGGTAGGCACACACACTCACAAAAACACGCACATACTTACAGCGTGTGTGTTCACAGGTACTGTCCCGTGTGCAAGAAACACCAGCTGGCAACAAAGAAACTGGATCTGTGGTCTTTACCAGAGGTCCTCATCATCCATCTCAAGCGGTTCTCTTACACTAAGTTCACCAGAGAGAAGCTGGACACCATTGTGGACTTTCCCCTCAGGTACACAAACACACGCATAAAATAGCAAGAATCCCATACCCACACAGGGGCACCTAATGATGGACCTGCAGAGAGCCGGCACCACATGTCCAGACCCGTCTGAAGTTTGACATTCCATATGACATTCTCCTAGTCCTCTTCTGGATCATCCAAATGCTCTCCACCAAACTTCAGACAGGCCTGGACATGTACTGGCTTAAGCAGGGGGACGCGTCTGGCACTGCAGGATTTGCGTCCCAGGCGACGTAGTGTGTTACTGATGGTAGTCTTTGTTACTTTGGTGCCAGCTCTCTGTCTGAAGTTGGGATGAATCCAGATGTCAAAATGTCTCCCTAACAAAGGTTGCATGGTCACGCAAATACTTCTATGCTGTAGGAATTTGGACTTCTCCGGTTGTCTCCTGAGGAAGAAGCTGTCCAACGGGGAGCCTCCGAGCCGCTACGACCTCATTGCTGTGTCCAACCATTATGGGGGACTCCGAGATGGACACTGTACGTGTTTTGTGCCCCCCAACACTTAGAACACTTGACCTACTATCTAGAAACATCTGTTAATTTTTATGTGTATTTGTGCGTGCGTAGACACCAGCTATGCACGTAACAAGGACAATGGTCAGTGGTACTACTTTGATGACAGCAAAGTGACGTATGCCACAGAGGAGCAGATCATGGTAAGTCATTGTGAATACTTTTTGGGGGGATGGGAAGATTTTGATTTCAAATGGTTTGTATCCAAGACTTTGAAAAGGAAGTCCCTAATGGATTGTGATGTGTTGCATGTGGCAGACCAACGCCGCCTACGTGCTCTTCTACCATCGCCAAGACAAGATGAGGAAACCTTGTGTGGCCGCATCCTCCCCGAGCTCGGCCATTTGCACGGCATCCTCATCAAGCACGGCCTCGTCCATGCAGCCCCCCGAGGCGGACGTGTCTGCAGCAACACCGTCGTGCGCCTCCGCCTTTGCCGAGCTCACCATGGAGACAGACTGAACGTCAGATGAGTTTAGTGGGTAAATTCTGCTGTAATGTTTTTGTTTTGTTTTTTAAATCCCAGCAACAGTTGCATGTCTCACGATGTGTAATTGAACACTTTGATCGGACTTTTATTGGCCAAAACAACCATGATTTTATTAGACGGTGGAAATCTATGAATTCAGACACTAATGATGAAGAAAATCTATGGATTAAGAAACACTAATCGGATTGGCTGATGATCATGGAACTCTGAATTCAGAGATGCTGTATTCTGATTAGATAAAGAAAAATCTATGAATTCAGATGCTAACTTGGTCGGACCAAGAGAACATGTATGAATTCAAACTCATTTGCTTGGATGATGAGAATCGATGTGATTCCAAACAGCCACAGTTTTTGTTCCTCAGTTCAGGTTTTCTTCACCAAGACTTGAACCCACCCCCCAAAATGACTTCAGAGACTTATTTAACTGGAGCAGGAGTAGGCAACTCCTGTCCTTAATGTTTCCTTTGCCAAGTTTGTACATGATGACTTTGGGCTTCTTTTTTTTTTTTGTACATTTTGCTTGTGCTATTTATTGTGCGTCATGTGACCTGGTGAGGCCATAGAGGCGCTTCTTTATTTCCTCCAAAACATTTGCTTGACAGCCGTGACGCTGTACAGTATTTTTCTAACAGAGCTTCTTTATATGGAAACTGGTCAGGCTTTCACTGGTCTTCCTGTTTTGTCAAATATGCAGATTTTTTTTAAGAATTTTGAAATAAAAGGACACTTATGTCAACGCTGCCACCTTTTCTACTGCGCTAGCAACATCCCAGTAAAACTCAAAACCTTTATAAATTAAGAAAGAAAAAGTTGATCAGATTATTTATCTCTGATTTATGACAACTGAGAGGTAACAGCTTCAAGAACGGGGCTGGGCAAATTTTTGAGAGCCAAATTTGATTTTGATAGTTGGGCCGGCTCATTCCTGCATTAAGCCCCCATTTTTAAAAGCACTAAAAAAAAAAAATTAACATTTTGTATTTTCTGAAGTTATTAAATAAAATCCTTAATTGACTCACTGTAAATGAGTCTTACCCATTTAGTGTACAATTGAGTGTTTTATCAAAATAATTTAGGCTCATTTAATTTTATTTTTAATGAACAAAAAATAAAAGTTCATTTCACATATTTACAATATTAAAAAAAAAACTTCCATTGCTTATATTTTACACTTTTATTTTTTTACAAAATAAATAACAGTGAGCCAGATGAAAGAGAGCACCCAGGCGACACTTTGCCCAGCCCTGTTCTAACGCCTTCCTCTAAAACACAGTGGACTTCAAGTCCTGGCTGAAGACATCTGCAAAGTTGAGCTCTCGGGCCATGAGCTCCTCCTCCACGTTCTCTAGCGCCCACTTGTGCTCCACAATCTCCAGCGCCTCCCACTCGCTCTGCAAGCATCCAGTCAACAGACCAATGAGCAAAACTCCCAGGAGAGATGCAATAAAAAGCAACACGTTACCTTAAAGGCCTTGTTGGGGTCCGGGGGCATGGCCATGGCGGCACCCGTCATCTGGTCCTGCATGACACGCGATTGATCGGCAGCTGCGGGGAATCAAGGCATCCATAGTGTTGAAATGTGCCGGTTGCGATTTACTTTTTTTTTTTTTTTTGCTTGTGTGGAGACGAACCATTGTCTTGTCCCAGGATGAGGCTGTACATGCTCCGCAGGCCAAACACGTTAAGGAAGTACCAGGAGGCAGAACTCACCCTGCATGTCAGAAATAAGCATTACGCAGGAAAACTCAAACCTTAGAGGTCAAATTGAGTTCACCTGAGTTCAACATTACATGTCATGCTGAAATGTCACTGACTTGTGAGTGTATTTGTATTGATTGTCATACGAACCAGGACGCATCCAATGTGAGCAGGTCAATACCGCGTTGCAACATTGGTTTGAACCGCAGTGTCAGCGGGAACGGAACCTTGGCTAGATGGGAGGAAAAGGGTTGGCATAGGTACTTTGTCTGACATGGGCGAAACACATGTAGCGGTGGAGCTGACTTATGACGAATCCGGAGAAGGCCCAGTTGATCCAGCCGCCGATCACGATCATGGGCAGCACATTAGTCAGGTTTCCTTTCATCATGTCTGTCAGCATGCTCGTATCTGCAACATGGCATGGTGCAAGTGTTGAGGCACAAATGTGGAGAGACAAATAACACAGCAGCGGCTGGAGCTGGGCCATTAATCGAAGCATTTGAGTGACCATTTAATGAGCTGGTTTACAAAAGCACTCAGTGATAACAACTTGAATACTTTTCTGACTCGTCTGGGGACTGTTTTTTTTAACTGGCGACTTTAAAAGTCATGTCATTTGCTTTTTCTTTTCAGTTTTCATGAGCACGTTCTGTAAAATGCATTTTAAGACACACCTGTCATTGGGTTTTTGGGGACGACTTTCCTCTTAACCTTCTTGAAGAAGCCCGTTTCAGCATTGTTAAAGTAATGCTTCCTCATTGTGAACGACTGCACACACAACAAAACACACTTGGGTTGGGGTCATTGCAATGGCGTTCCTTAAGGCCAATTCAGCAATTTACAGAAAATATTGATAGAAAATATTGAACGGCCGTTCACCTGTCTGGGGATATATTTGCCGTTTTCTCGGAGGATGCGACTGCGCAGGAGCACCTGACTGAAGGGAGACAAACACAATCATAAATCAAAATAAAAAGAAAATAACGGCATCTGATCCCACCTGTCAGAAACCTGCTCCAGGTCCACCTTCTTGTCAGTGTGCAGCAGCTGGGTGACATAATGGCGGATGACACCCACCAGGAAAGTGATGAAGACAATGGGTAGCACTACCCACAAACGAATGCTGGAGTCCAGCAGGAGCTCTGGGCCGGCCATCGCACACTTTGCAGATTTGCCTGGATGTTCTGAAACCAAAACACATCAGCATCAAGAGACGAAACATCGTGCAGACAGTCATTTCTCATTCAAAATAAAAGCATGCCAGTGTTACAACAGGTTGTCACAGAAACACGTGATCCATGTCAACGTCACGCTCTAAACTTCTATAAGGACAAGGAAAGTCAAATAATCTACACTTAGCCACAATTACTGATACACAAAGTTGATCCTATATTTTGACTCGATATAATCTGGTTAACCCCTGAAACCGCAAACCAACACACAACAGGGAGTTGCAGTACAAACTTAGAGAGACGAGCCGCTGGGGGTACAAACCGGATACACCTGTTTAATGTCAAATACTACACTGTTGTTACTGCGTGTTCAATCGACATGTTGAGACACAAGCACTGGGAAACTAAATATGGGGTCGTTCGTTTTCGCTAGTGACAGTCAAGCATACACGGACGGACGTTTCTCGACACGCTAGTTAGCATTAGTTTGGCTAGTTCCTCGGTCGGCACGTTTCGTTTCTTGGTCGTTTCATGTACCCTTTCCAAAACATTGGCCTTCTTTCCACAAACAGACACATTTTAATTTGTGTGCGTCAACATAGAATGCTACGAAATTAATGTCGGCCGCGACAGACTAGACTTACCACATGAATGAAGTTCAAAATGTTACGAGGCGCCAGAAGTCGCAGAACGGGGACTCCGGTCAGGCCACCCTCGACACGTTAAAGACGAAGTCAAGTCAGCCGCTACAGAGATTGCTCATACTGTGCATTACGGTAAACTCCGCCAGCGAGCGGCATTGGTCGCCTTCAAAATCAAAACAACTGGTTTTAAAACGTTATAATAAAAACCTTCTCCAGAGTCAAGCTGTCAATTAACCCAAACAAAATGCTGTCTCGGGATTGCACCAAGAAACGTTTTAATCTTGAGTTTGGAAAAGGTTCATGTTAAATCTCCATCAATGACTGCAATTACACCTGATTAAAATATATATGATAAAACAATAACCCTGTGGTGGTCTAGTGTCGTTTAAAACTGGTCTGGTTCCGGGATAACGAAAGAATAGTTTTTAATGGATTTTTAATATCATGTTAATTGCCAACAATCATTGAGATTAATTTATTTTTCCAGCCTAACTTTAGAACGTTTCTTGGTGCAATCCTGAGACAGTTTGCATTCTCCCTTGGTGAATTGGTTGCCTGCCTGTAGAGACTTTAAATTCTAACATTTTAAATCCAAATCCCAAACGTCCATTCATTAGTTATTAGCTTTTATTTTGAAGGTGGCCAACGCCGCTCGCTGTTTGGTTTACCGTAATGCATAGTATCCAATTGCTGTGGTGGCTTGCTTGTTCTTCCCTTTCCGTGTGGAGGATGGCCTGACTACAGTCAAATACTGCAGGAAGAATAAATGAGAACAAGAGCTTCCGGTTCATGACAAAAGTTAAATGGAATTACATATTTGTGCACATGAATATTTATAATAATTTGAGCTCTTCACTTTGCGTTCAAAAAACAATTCTGACCAATAAAAGGTCGCTAGCAGTAGGTTGTCGTGGCCGAGTGGTTAAGGCGATGGACTAGAAATCCATTGGGGTATCCCCGCGCAGGTTCGAATCCTGCCGACAACGTGTAGTACACTTTTGGGATGACTCTCGGGCTGAGAAATGACCATTCACACATCTACGAAATGCATGTTATTTGAAAAGTGTGGTTCAATTCTCAAATTTGATAAAAGTGTACGAGTGCACCGCTTAATTCTTACAAATTTTAATGATTTATTAAAGAATAACCCGGGCCTGTTTTGCTCTCCTATTTGAGAAATGAGTAGAGTATAAATGACATTTTCAATTTGCAACAATAGATATTGTTGGGCCCGACGTTAGTGATTTTTTAAAAATTAACGGTGACATCCGTGAATCGATGATGGTAGGGGGCATTAGTGATGTGCATTCCAGTTCTTTTAAGTGAACTGAACCTTTAGAATCAGTACACTCAAAAGATTCGTTCAAACGAATCGTTCAACAAATCGTCACAGTGAACGAGAGAACGAATTCTTTTTTCAGTTCATATGACTTCAACCAGTAGATGTCAGTAATGTGCATTGAAGCTAGTGCCACCTCGCCGTAAAACAAAACGAAGAAGAAAATGTGAGTGTCCATGTGATTCCCTCGCTAAGCGCACCTGCGTGAAAAGTTTTTGGTCACTTTCACGTTCTGCAGGAGCTAAAACTTTTCACGCAGCTGCACTTAACGAGGGAATCACACGGACACTCCATTAGGTACACCGCCATTTTCATGTGTACCTAATAACAGGCCATTTTATTAGGGAAATATCATGGTCAAAGGTCACAGGTGTCAAGCTTTAGTCCTCGGGGCCGCGTTCCAACGTTTTCCAAGTGACCCTCGTTAAGCGCACCTGCGTGAAAAGATTTTGGTCATTTCACGTTCTGCAGGAGCTAATACTTTTCACGCAGGTGCACTTAACGAGGGAATCTTGGAAAACATGTTGGAATGCGGCCCCAAGGACTAGAGCTTGACACCTGTTACCTTTGACCATGATATTTCCCTTATAAAGTGGCCTTTTATTAGGTACACTTGTGTCCAAGTGCTTTTTCCCTAATCAAGTGGCCTGTGATTAGGAACACCTCATGGACACGGCAATAGGTACACTACACGAGGTTGAAAAAAAAAAAAAGAAGCTCGTATTGGGAATTGAACTCGGGGTCGCTGGGTGGAGAGTCCAGAGCACTAACCACTATGGAACCCTCGTACTTCTAACGTGGAAGGCACAGTACATATATGGTTTTATGAAGCAGCTCACGCGAATAGTATAGATCAGTGGTCCCCAACCCTGTTTGCATATGCGTACACTTATATGTGTGTACGAAGCGAGCCTTCAGTTGTAAAAGGACATTCAGACACTTGCCCACCCCTGGGATCAAACCAGGTTCTTACAGGTCAGAAGCTTGTGTCACTAACCAGTCGGCTATTTCAACCTGAATTAGGAACACCATTAACCTTAACCCCAACCCTAGCTCTAACCCTAACCCTAGCTTTTCCAGGATAAAATGTCTGGGGACCCTCTGAGATTCGAACTCAGGTCGCTGGGTACAGAGCCCAGAGCACTAACCACTACACTACAGAACGCTGGCTTATATAGTGTGGAGGATATACGGTTTCATTGAGCAGCTAGCAAGTGAATAGTCACGAATAGATCAATGCCAAAATGGTTTTATGGGGACGCACCAAGTGTGCAACTGTGCTGCAAATTTTTCCAGGATAGAAAATTTGAACTCTCACTAAGATTTGAACTCACATCACTGGGTTCAGTGTCCAGAGCACTAACCACTACACTATGGAACCCTGTCTTAAGGGACTTGGAAGATATATGGTTTCATGGATCAGGTAACAAGCAAATAGCTGGATAATAGATCAATGCCAAAATGGTTGTATGGGGGAGTACCAAGTAACGTAAATTTTTCAAGGATAGAAAATTTGAGTTTCCACTAAGATATAAACGCTCATCTCTGGGTTCAGAGAACTGACCACTACACTGTGGAACCATGATTTGTAAGGCTTGGCAGGTATATGCTGGTGTACCAACCACATGAATTTGAAGCTTATTTTCTCATATTTCTACTTTAACCAAGGCAGAGGCAGAGAGTTTTCTCCTCCGAGCGTCTCGTCTTCGGTTTTAACATAACCATAAAAATTCTGCGATTTTGGTTCAAAATGATACAAAACTACTGAAATTAAAAGGAAAATGTCTTTATAATATAACATTTATAATAAAACCAATTTGATGAATATGACAATTGAATTTGTTTTTTCCCGTTTTCATGATGGTCTCCCTTGCCTCCCCTGACTGCATGTCCCTGCTGTCGATAATCCATCTGTGGATCTGAATGATTCGTTCTCACTTCAAGGACTACAACAATGCGGACAGCAGATGGCGCTAATTCCCCTTCGAGTTTCAGACTTGCGCTTTACCCAACCTTTGTTGAACCAATGCAACACATTTACACACTAAAATGTCACACAAAGTATGAATAATGAAATAATGATGATTTTGTTTCGATTTACCCACAAAACTGACTTAATCAGTGAGAAATGTGACCCTTTGTTTGAACGCAAAATTGATGTACGTACAGGAAGTTGAGACTTGCCCAACACATGGATAAAGTACCTAATTTCGCTTTACCTTGGGCCATACAACAGAAAGTAATTTAATTATTTTGTCTGGCAAAGATACAGTTAATAAAGATACAAATGTAATTCGTATCAGTGCACTTCAATAGTGATTTGTTTCCTGCACATGAATTAACAACCCACAAATGTTGACTTTTTTTTTCTTAACATAAACCACGTCATTAATGTACATACAGAAGATTGTTGGCAACAATCCAACAAACCCTCGTTTAGTTTTATGCCGTGAGCTCACACGGAGATGTAGACAGCAATGATTGGAATGTGGAATTTGTCTTGCAGATTTCAACACATAAAGCACATCTGCATGCAGACACTTGCCGCAGTGTGCGTGCATGCGCGTCTCTAATCCCTGCAAAGGCTGCCAGCCACTGGCTCCAAAAAATCGGATGTTTTTTTTTTTTTTGCCCAGATCCCAGACACTCCCCTTTCTCACAGCTTCGAGCGACTCACCGTTTCTCGTCTTTTGACTTTTTGAAGTCTCGTCAGTCCTCGTTGCGTGTATTTCCCTTTCCTCACCTTGGGAGGGCGGGAGTGAAAGATAACTTCGAAAGTCAGGTTTATGGTGTTCACGTTTCCTCCGGGACACACATGCCCCCAAAAGCCTTGGGGCACTTGTAAAAGTATGCAATGTTTGACCTTGGATACTACAAGCAGCAAAGGAAGAAAAATGTCTGACGGCAACTTTTTTTTTCTTCTTTCTTTTTTTATTCGGAGGAAGGACAGCAGCAGAATGATGTAAAGCAGAAACCGTGAACAGACAGCAAGTACTATTAGCGGCCAATAAAAAGGCACTTAAGAGCCCGCATTTATCACCATTTGCTCAACTGAGGTGAGCGCACGAAAATAAGTCTGAATGGAGTAAAAAAAAAAAAGCAAAAGCTTCAAAAGGAATGCGGGTTAAAAATACTCTTGACAGTAAATGTAGATATTCTTGAAGGCGCGCGATGGCATAAAGGAAAGACTGTTATTTCTAGGGGAAAAAAGAAAAGAAAGCGTGCCAGTATAACCAGTTATAATGCATAAATCATCCTTCGGATACTCGGCTCCGCCCACAGGCAACAAGCTTTCCACTCTTGTATTCTTTTTCATTTACTCCACCAGGACGTCTGGCTGCAGCTCCTCTATCTACACTTCTGCTCACACGAGGGCCTTTGCCTTTGTCACCATCTCCATTCCTATTGAAAGATTTGGGAATCTCTCCGTTTTCCCCCTCTCTAATGCTTTTCTGACAGATATTTTTTTTTTTTTTTTTGAAGAGCTTTGCCCTGAAGGTTCCTTGGGCAAGAAGCGGATAATCTGAGCAGAAGACAGACGGTGGGAAGAGCGCAGCTGCTGCGTGCGGAGCAAAGAATAAAAAATAGAGATAAAGGCGGCGAGAAGGTGTGCAAGTGTGAAGGGCGACGAGGCCGGCGAGGACACAGAGACAAAAAAATCCCAAAACAAAACAAAAAAAAAGAACCCGTCTTTCTCATCCGACGTCCACCTGAACGTGAACGGCGGGAATGCGGCGAGACGAGACGTCACACGCCCACTGAAGGAGCCTCGCTACTTTCCTCATCATGCTCGATTCCGCTGCCTTCCCAGAATCGAACAACCTGCGCCGGAAGAGCAACTTCGTCCCCGGGTAGAATGACGAAAGGACACCTGAGAGCTTGTGACACCCTGTGACAAACCTTTTTTCCTCCCTCATCACCTTCCTCTGTCCTTGCCTTCACTTCAGCTCGACTCTCTCCTCCTCACTATGTTGATACCAGCTGTCCTCCTATGGATTCTTAATGTCAGCAAACTGTGCTCAGGACAAGACTACATGGACTACTACTCAGCAGGAGACACGGGAACCCAGGTGAGAGCTACAAAACATGGATCTTCTAGTTACTTCTAATCAGGGTTGGAGACACTATGTAATCTAATTACAACATTTACGTCACTAGTGTTATATTACTCATATAAAGAATGTTATTTTAATTACAGCTGCTGTTGGAAAGTTTGATGATCACAATGTGAGTCACATGTGAGAAATCACCCCAAAATCTCATATTGAAAGTTATAATAGTTTTTTTTTTTTTTTTTTACTTTCGCCTTTGCCCTATCTAATGCTGAGGCTTGTGAATCTCAAATTGCGATTGGCTATCTCTGGTCATGTGTCTTCACGCCGCTGTACTCAAAGCGACTAGTTCTTGGTATAGCAGTCAGCTGCAAGTTTGCAACAATGTCACAGCCGTCCAAGACTTGTCCAGTTGGAATTACATGAAAGACTTCAGATGAGGGATGAACAATCGGGGAAAATAACCTGATTGTGAACCCCCCACCGCCCCCAATACTGTGATTTAATATGTGATTTTTCCCTCCAGGTAGGCTACTCTTTCTATGTTTTTATCTTTTTTACAAACACAAGCAATAAATTAGCCTGTCTGGTTTTATACATTAGGATAATGCCAAAATAAAGGCGAATGAACCATGACTTAATACCAAAATCAATTTATCTATTTCAATTTAAATTATTAACTGTATATTAAATATACGGTCAATACGGCTATTCAACTATTGCAGTGAGGTCTGGAACGTAACCCTGGTGATAAAAAAGTGACTGCTGTAAATACATTTTTAGCCTTTAAATGTATTTTGCACAGTTGACTTTGACTTAGTTGAATTTACCAGTTGCAGTCTGTTCCCTTGTTACCTCAAATCCAGCAGATAGTAGAAGTCCAGAGTTTATGTTAAATATCTGGTTGGCATTGGGCAACTGACTGCAGTTATCAACTCCAAGAAGATCTCTTTGCAAATAAAGAAGGCCAACATTGTGCTGAAAGACAACAAATCTACATATAATAGTGATTGCGAAAAAATGCTGAGGCCGTATTAACAATTTGGTGCCTTGAGATAGCAGTGAAAGAAGTTTTTGAAAATATAAGATGTTGTTCAGACAATTTTTTTCCTTTGACTTGCAAGCAAAAACCTGACAGGAGTGCTTTATGGTGGCAGTGAACTCAACTGAACTTACTCACATCAAGCTGTAGTTAACAATTCTTCAAAAGTCTGCTTTATTGTCAATTTTTTACTAATATTCCTGGAGTTGACTGAATCAGTTGTGAAATTCTTTGATTGTGTGATTCATGTTCAACATGTATCAGAACTACAAATACAAAAGTATGGAGAAGGAAAGTAATTTGATCTAAAGCATAACGCAATATGTGGTCAAACATGATGGAGGACATGTGATATACAGGACTCTAGTGTACTTACTCCCTGCTCACTTTCAGCCAAATGCTACAAAGTTGATCGGACTACATTTCATAGTAATAATAGCTAATGACCTTAGACGTACTCTGAATGCAACTGAGATCTTTGACAATTGAATATCCCTCACTGGTCAAGTCTCAGGCCAAAATTTTTGAAGACAAAAGTAAAGGCACAACCACAAAGAAGCAATGGGTCGAAGCTAGCTGCAGTGAAGGCCTAGCAAAGCGTCTCCGGGAAGAAATCTCGAGGCATACACCAGCTTCTATAATAAAATTAGTTCTATTACAACAAAAGACTTTGTGATTGTACTACATAAATAAAGTCCTTTATATGTATATACATGGAGAGTGGAATAATTGAATAAAATAAATAGATCTATATTTTTTAAATTGTATTTATTTTTTTTAATTAAAGTGACAGTTTTTTTAAAAAAGGGTTTTATCCAGTGCAAGAAATAAACTACTAAAAGTGATTGTGATTAAAATCCAAAAGCATCAACATGACTTTGTTTACTGTTTTAGACTAGCTCTATAAATATTGCGACAATAAGAACAAAGTCACGTTTAAAGACGCTCTTCTGTTCTGGCAGCAGCTGAGTGGTGATCACAGTCAAGGTGTTACGGCTTGACCGTGTATTTTAGGTTGGTGAAAATGACCAATCCCGGTTCTCCGGTTGAACAATATGCTGGTATTTCCGTCAGAGGGTCACTGTTATCAAAAGCAGACAGCAGCACACACGTAAACTAAATATGTACCGATGCAGCACAATCAGATCGACACAACATGAAATCTCGAGATTCTCCGATGAGCCGCACATGCGCCATTAGCAAGTGGCTGACCAGTGGTTTGGCGATCCTATCTACAATTCGTTCTGTGATTCATATTGGATAATATTAATATTGCACAGCTGATTATTTCTCACATCTGCGGCACAGTGGTTGGGAAACACTGGACCAAACAATAGAAATGTGTCTATTCGTGAGGAAATGCAGTGAGAGCAGATCTCAGGTTCAGATTCCCATGATGGTGCAAGAGTTGGACTCAGTTTGCTGCCCTTGATTTTGCTATCCTAAGGAGAAGAAGAAGAAGCAGGAAAAGGGCTTTGAAGTAATTGAATACTGCTGCAGCTGGGGTAATGAAACAGCCATGAATATTATTATTCCATGTTCCTGGGAAGAGGACACACCCAGCACTGGACCAGTCATTGCTCCGTCATGACCTCACAGTCCCACAGCAATGACCTCATGTCCCAATCACAAAGACCAAGGGGAAAAAAAGAGATGAACAGTTAAGTTTTTTTTTATTTTGGTGGGGAGGGGGCTGGGGGCAATTTAGTGTGTATAGCACCACGTGCAGGCTTTAAAAACAAGTCCACTATTATTATTCTTATCTTGTTAGTATCGCATCCATGGATAGCTTCAAGCAAGAACGACAACTATGATAAGAATGTTGTATTTGTCTTGCTTCCAGGCTCCAGTGTTGTCAGATGACCAGGTCAGTTTACAGAGCGTCAAGAGTGTGGATCAGCTGCTGCGGCTTCTCTATCCTGAATACAATCTGCTTCAGCAGTGCCTGAGGAAGAAATCATGGCACGCCTCTTCCTCCCCATTTCCCAGCTCCTCGGCGAGCCCGGCGGTTCATTTGAACCATGACGATGGCTGGGTGCAGCTGCGGGAAGAGCCTCTTTACAAAGTGGACAGTACTCTCGGAGGTAAACGCCGCGCCGTTGTGCTTTAATGCTGTCAAAGTCACTTGAACTGAATCGCTGGCTAATGCAATCGTACATGAACAGTCATCCTAGAAGAGATCCAGCGCACTTCGTGTCAGCCCCGGGAGGTGTGCATTGAGGTTACCAAAGAGTACCAACAATCCACCACCAGTCAGTTCTACCTCCCCCGCTGCGTGGCGCTGCATCGCTGCGGTGGATGCTGCACCAACGAAGCCTTTTACTGCACCAACACGAGTCACGTGCTCGTCAACAAGACGGTGAATATTAGCACGCCCGCATCAGGCCTCGCTCTGATGAAAGCATCATTTCCCAAACCCGTTTTTATCCATGTCGGGGTTCACTTCCCCTTTAAGGTACTACTGTATACTGAAGTAAGGATCATCAATGACACTTCTGTTGCATGAATGGCAACAAGTGGATACACATGTTCATGGCACCTCTCGCCATCGCCTGGAAGTCATTGTGCAGCTTGTCACTATAACTGTGGCTGGGAATCACTGACTCAAAACAAAACTCTCACCTTCCTGTGTCCTCCTAGCTGATGGAACTATCGCCACCCAGGATGGAGCGCTCCGTTGTCATGGTAACCTTTGTCAATCACACGGTGTGCGAGTGCCTCCCTAAGCGGCCACTTCACTCCATCATCAGACGAGCCGCAATGGATCACCTGTGAGTGACATTAAAGTAGGCATGTGTCATGGTGCTGTGTCCAAGTGGTTTTCAATACAAATACATTAGGAGGGTCTTTATATTTAACCAACAAAATTGGGGTACATTTCTAGATAAAAATGTATAGCTAGACTAGTTTGTGTGGAGGAAAACGATAAAGGTTTCAGAGTTCTGAGTGTAGAAATGGGATTCGGGACTCTCTAGGAAAAAAGGTTGGACAACCCTGCCTAGTCAAGTTTGACATTCCTCGTCCCATATTTTAAGTGTGCGTTTGTGTTTGTGTAGATGTTCCCCTCCCTCGGTCCCCTGTGCTCCGGCGTTCTTGTGGGATCCCGTCAACTGCATGTGTGTGCCAATAGATGCCATTAACTACTCTGAGAAAGAGACAGGTGAGAGATTTTTTTTGTTCTCTGATCATGAACCTCTTTGCTTTGAGATGTTCATTAGAAATCTAGACAGTTTCAATCCAAGATTCAAAGCCAGGATCTCTGAACCACTATGCTGCCAAGTTAAGGACATTTAAGGAGGCGCTCACATGGATGAGTCAAATGCACCTGTGTATACATTCTATAGTACAGTGCATTACATATGTATTTGTTATTATACTTTACGAACTCTTTAACTGGTGTGAATGTTTATATTCGGTGGATCTGGAATCCAACAGTCAACCATCCCCGAGGTTTACACTGTTTGTCAAGCAAGTGTTTCAATGGGTAGAGAGTCCCGTCCAGTTTGTCTGCGAAATTTAGGTTTGTAGCTCGCTGTAATTCCTTGTAGATGGCGACATTGTATTGCTTTGGATTTGGGACCAGCCGATTTTATGAGAAGACGTCGATTATGAGGGAAATAAATGGTACAACGTTGGAAGTCGGACAAAGCAACTCACATTATATAAACTTGGTGCGTCACGATCATGAGAAAAGTTGAGATAGTCCATGGAGTGAATAAATTAGGTGTTCAACTTAGTTGTAGTATATCTGTAATAATTTATGAAATAATTGATTATTTTACCATTCAAATCCCTTTCTCAGTTTTTTTTGTGTTGTAGCTAGAGGTATAACAAAAGCAAAAAAATTGATATTTTCTTTTTTAAAAGGGTGCTATTCCAACCATTTCCCCAATTAAGCTATTTTTCTCTGCTTATTGGTCAGATACCTGTGTTTTTGGTGAATCCAACTTACAGCAGACTACTAAAGAATGGACAAAGGCCAGAAAAGTATTTTTTCTTTCATGTGCGAGAAGGGTCTCTCTTTTGGTGCTAATTTGTTATGGAACACAATATCCTCAGGGTCTTGAAAATCTGCTGAAATGGATGAGTTCAGAGCGAATCGTAAGCACATTTCCTAATTCTTAAGCAGATACATAAACTTGAGCTCCTTGTGTCCATGCTGCCTTTTTGAAATATATTGCATCATGTGCCATTAGAAATTGCATCCTCCGTGAAATCGTTGTCTCTCGTGCTTTTGAAAAGAAACAGCTCGGTTGTATTTACTTAACAAGGCCTGGATTTTGCAACGAACCGCTGGTGCTATTCCAACAACTTCTCGTTATCTCTGTGGCTTCCAGAGGCTTTGGACTCAGGGCTGCTTGCTCTCTGCGGCCCCAACAGGGTTCTGAAGGAGCCCAGCTGCGAATGCGTCTGTCGAAACGGGCTCACCGAGGCCAGCTGCGGTCCGGGCTGGAAACTGGACCACAACACATGTAAGGGGGGGTTAAGATTTGCATGCAGATACAGAAAATGGGGACAGAACCCTGTCTCCAAAAGCATGAAGAATTGATCCTCCCACTAAAATTGTGTATAATTGCCTATGGCAGTGGCTCTCAAAGTACCACAGGAAAAAATACTTGGCCCTACAAGTATTGCCATCATAACCAACATTATATGAATCACAGTAAATATGTAGTACAGCCGTTTAGTAGGCCTAAGCCTTCATCAAATGTGAGATTCCTCAAAAGTATATTTTATGGTAAGCCACTGTAACATGGCATACTCTTTGAGCAATACCACTGCGCTTAAATATATAGGGAAAAATTGCTCTTATATAATTTTTGTTGCAGGTTTTTTGGGGGTATTTAGGATAATTATTTTATTCAGCATTTTATTGTTTTAGTTTTAAGTTGTAATACCAGCATTCACCACTAGATGGCAAAAATTGTATAGTTGCACTTAGACCAGATTTTGAAATATAGTATGTAGCACAAACATTGTACCTCCATAAAGATTCAAATTTTGAGTTTATTTTTGTGAAAAATGTGCACAAAATCAGCTTTTGTACTTCAGCAGTTTTGCACCATCTTTTGTAATATTTGTGCAAAACAGCCCTTTGTCCTGGAAAGAAAACAAATCTCACCATGTGGTATGTGTTTTTGGTTTGCTCCAACTCCTTTGTTGTTGGGTTAGGATAGTGGATATTTTATGCGACGTAAACAACAAATGTTAATGCAGAACACTTCAAACTTATGTTACATGACCTTTCAACTCAGGTGACCTACAGATGATATGAAAAAAGTGCACCGAGAGTGCAAATGTAGCAGTAACATACATGCAGCTTTCATTTTACAACCTAAGTCAAACCTGTTGTAACTTCTCACAATCCTAAAAATATTTTTGTCTCTCAGTTGGTATGCGTCGCTTCAACATACTCCTTTGACGTCAATTACTAATTTCCTATTACCCGGGGCTTTGCTGCCATCTACTGGCATCTTAGGGTGTTACAAAAGGACCAGCACAAAAAAAATTCAAAAAATGGCAACTTTTCAACTAATAGTTGGGGATGGGTTAAAAAGAAAAGCACTAAAAAAAGGTGAATTTGCAACAAGTGAACTGCAAATAGACAAATAGAATTGGTGAAATTTGCACAGTACCTAAGCAGATTGTTTCCTGTAGGTGAATGTCAATGCGAAGGTCAGGACGAGGGCAAGTGGTGCCCCGTCGGCCAGCGCTGGAACGAGGAGCTGTGCGGCTGCGTGTGTGCCGCCCAGTGTCCCGGGAATCAACCTCTCAACCCCGACACCTGCTTGTGTCAGTGCAGAGAAAGTCCACAGACTTGTCTACGGCAAGGCAAGAGGTTCAACCCTAACACCTGCAGGTAAACTGAAAAACCCATACTTGCTTTTTACCTGCTGGTTTAGTTGCCATTTTTAGTTTTAATTTCCGGTGAGAAAGTCAACCATGACTAATTGACGACATCTTGAGTTCTAGCAAGATGGGGAGAAAAGTGAACGAGGAGCATTGAAATAAATCAGAGATGCAAGATATCCCCTCTTCCATTGACTTATTTAAGAGTTTGGTGTTGTTGGCCCAAAGAATGCTTCAAAGCTAATAATAATAAAAAAAGACTTGCCTCGAAATTCTCAGTATAAACTGAAAACATATACGGGCTAATTTAGCATTGTTTTCATTACTCCGCTCAAATGTTAGCAAAGCGATGGGAACATGTTATGATAGTGTGAAAGTCGAGCCAACAATAGCCATTTTTTCCTCAGTATGAGGACTTATTAAGCTGTTCGAGAGAAACTATTTTCAGAGGTTTATTTTGTTCTGCCAAGTTATCATAATTCCATCAAAAACAGTAAAAGTCCATTTATACTTTACAGAAGTGTAATGCCAGTATCTGTACTACTTCTGTTAAGCATTCGAGTACTTTTGCAACCTGTCACTAATTTAGGGACAGTCTAAAACACCTAATGTGTGTGTATAAAATAAAAATAAAAGCATAACACAGCTAATATTAGAACGGTATGCCACCAAAATTCATAATTTGACATCTCCATTTATCGTACTGCTATTTCTGAATATTTCAAAACGATCACCATTTTATGGGCATAAAGAAGTGACACTCTCCTCACCCGCATGGGTTTTTTTGCGACTTTTGTTCCTCAACGGTCATCCCCATCCCCGCATTAGTAAGAAACCCCGAGACCACTTGTCTTGTGAATTGCCCCTTTTGATTCACCTCGTCACTAAACATGATTGTGCTGCTCTCAATCATTTCTTCCTTAATAAATATGTAAATAGGAGGCACTCAGAAGAGAAGCAAAATCTAAATGAGCGTCAAACTTTGGTGACTCGAAAGCTTCTCCATTGACTTTTGTTTGGATGCTTCCTTTTATGGACAAGAGACGTCCCCGGCACCCAACCGCGTTCTTAGCTGCGAGCGTGTGGTGCGGTTCCCACAGCTCGCACGCAAGAGGCCTCTGACCCGAGAGGCCTGAGCTTGCTGACAGTGAGCAGAGCACAGCAACCATCAGGCCGCCGGGCAGCCACAGAGATGGATGGAGTGACAGGACAAAAAGAAAAACATACAAGGAGACGGGAGCTGAGCCATGAGGGAAAGTTCAGATGTGCGGGTGATTTGTCACAGTGGACGTTCTCAGGCATTTTGTGAGGGAAGAAAGGAGCGCATCAACATGGATTTGCCACAAAAACATCAGCTTGTACTTTTTGTTATGCATGGGTTGAGGGTTGCAAAATCCTAGGAATTTTTTTGGGAGGTTGATTGGCAGGAATTTATGTGAATCAACCAGCAATTTTAAGATTGGCTCTTAACGGGAAACTGAAACGTAGTTGGCTAAAATGTGATGTTGCATCATCTTGACAAAATCAAGCTAATTTATTGCAAATAGGGTCATACCTTGCATTATCCCAACTGAGAGGTTTTGATTGACTTTTAAATAAATTTGCTGAACTGTAATTTTTTTTTTTTGTATTAGGTATCCTGTATATTGACCCAATTGCATATTCAATACAATTGAAACAAACTGACAACTTTGAAAGCATAGCATATATTATAAAATATAAACTCTTTAGAATTGTTTTATTATCCGTCAACCAAACAATAATTTAAAATTTCAAGAAAAACAAGTTTAAATTCACGCTTTAGAGACCTGAACACATCACCCCCTTTGAAAAATGTGGAATATTCCCCAAGTCAGTGGTTCACAGCCTTTTTTCAGTGATGTATCCTACTACCCCTTGTGAAATATTTTTTCAGCCAAGTGCGCCCTCCCCCATGCAAAGCATTTTTGCATGGGAAAAAACAGTGCAGTGCCATCAGTGTTTGATTTATTCAACTTTGGAACTCCATTTGTTGTTGTATCTCTTGAACTATTTGGATATATATAACCCCAAAAAGAAGGAAATAATTGACTGAATTGTAAATAAATGTGTGCGCATCAAAATAATTGTCAACATAAAGCATCCTCCTTAGGGATCCTAGTACAAATCTGTTCCCTAATGAAATGTCAGAGATGGGCTAACACATTTTGGGCAGTTCAATGTGTATTATCAGATTCAGAGTGGGGGAAAAAAATGTTCGAACAGTCAAATGTCAATCAGTGAAATGTGTGAATCTAATACCTTTCCATTAAATTGCCTTCAGTTGCCTTGTAAACTTTACAGTTTGTAATATTTCACATAATTGGCTGTGAAAATCAAACACATGCTTTATAAAGATTTCCCATTGGGAGCCCAAATTGGGACTAATGGAAGGTTTTCCCTTTTTCCACTATTCCCAAGTTGCTACAGGTTACCCTGCAGGACCCCCAAACGCGCCTGCCTGTCTGGCTTTTACTACAGCCACCAAGTCTGCCAGTGCATCCCCAACTATATGAAGCCTGCGTGGAATTAGCCGGTCACAGAGTAGAAAAGACAAGATGCCAGCCGAGGACGCCGTTTAAACCTTGGGAAACTTGTGGCCTGACACTACAGAAGAGACCAAGGGGTGGAGCAGAACAACAAATGAACACTTATTGGATTACAACAGACTTAAGAAGTATGATTCAAGGCGCTAAAAATGCTTGGTCCCACGGGCGGATGCAGTAACAGAAGAGGAAATGGGATATATGTGACTCACATGTGTCTGTGTACGGGTGGGCTCTTGTCCAATCGCACCTGGAGAAATGTCAAAAGGCCAGATCAGGACCAATCCATTTCAGAGCCAGCTTTGGTACCTGCTGCAACACGCTGGCGCAAGTGCGTCGACACTTTTGTTGAAATGGAAAGTGGAAGAAGATAATGACAGAGTAGACTAAAGATGAAATAAGCTCAAGGCAACTTTGCTGCAGGCTGTGAGGTGGAAGCTATGGGCCTTGCGGAGATGTCACAGCAGTATGAACATGACACCAAAATGCTTCCCCCCCCCCCAACTAAACGTTTGCATTCCTACCAGAGGGCACACACTGTCCATCTTGTAAACCCTGTTTTTTCTTCGTCATTCACTTCAGAAAGGTAATACAGCTCCTGCTGTAGGGCTGATCTACAGCTTTTTACTTGTAATTTAAATGATCCTAGGCAATATAAAAATGTAAATATTTAATTTTTTTGTATTTAAAACGAAATTCCTCTGTAGTTGTGAAATACTGTATTCAAGAAAATCACTCTGCCAAAGTCCATGTTTTGATTGGTGATGCTACCAACAGTGCTAAAAGAATGAATCCTAATATTTTAGAAAAAGAAAGTCTGAAATGTTTCATATTCCTTTCTGAAATATTCCCCCCCACTTTCAATTAAATGATCTACTGACAAATGTCTGGACATTGTTTATTATATTTAAAACATTAGAATTAATTGAAATAATGAAAACCTTCCCATGCTAATATTTGTGTAACTATACAACACAAACAGACCTGCAGAGACAAGTAATTTAGGTGAGCCTCGGGCAACACTTGGTGGTGCAGGCGTATTTGAATCAACATTTACTTCTATTAAAGAGAATTAAACAAAGGCCACAGGAAATTTGCTGGAAACATACTGACAGCCTGCTGTAAGAGAAATAGAATCAATAATGTGAAATACGTTTTATTTCTTTCCCGAAACAAATATAAACTGCGCTCCAGCAAACCCTGACATAAGCAATTGAAACTCTAATATGTACAATATAAAAAAAATAAAATAAATAGAACCTGCTGCAAAGTTAAAACTGTGGTTCTGCAATTCGTTGAAGCCTAGGCAATGTATATAGTAGATACAGTTCATGACAAAGATGCAATATTTGTGAAATAGTCAATGCAATGAAGCAAACCTGCAAACAATAACTTAGGGTAAGAAATGCTGCAGCGACTTCAGAACTATGAGTGCAAGCTGACCCCTAGTGGCAGCACCGAGAAAAGATCATGAGTTTGAAATTGGAAATTCATTTCATTGTCCAATGTTAAAAGTATGATGACCTTGTCGATTATGACAAGAGTGCAAAATGCAAACAAAGCATCTTTTTTTCTTTTCCTTATGGCTTACTGATGGAGAAAGAGTATCCTTGCGGCAGTTCTGTCTGTGTGTCGGTTGCGGTCGACTCTGGCGAAACAGGAAAGGGTGGATCCAGGGCAGGCACTTCAGTATAAACGGTTCAGCAAAACCAACTGGGCTACTGCAGGCCTTTAACTCACCGACTAGCCACCGGCCTTCATTAACAAATATCGCCATTATGGCGCTTTTGGTCTGTACATCATACATTATTAAGTCTTGAAGTGGTCTGGTGGACTTCGATCCACCCCACAGTCCCATACAAGTTCCACCGGCCAGTCACTTCTGCATCCACAAGGTCCGCTCACTTAGATTCAAGTCAGGTAGTTCAACAATTCCCTGCAACGCAAAGAATACAAGTGACTGCTTTTAGGTTCCGATGAGCCACAAAAGCGGAGAGAAACTCAACATTCCGCAAAGACGTCATAGGTACTTCTCCGATGGAAAAAAGCGTGTCATTTGAACTAGGCGGAGTGATTGAGAAAACAGGATGATTTTACTATTGCTCGGGATTAATGGAACTGGATCTTTTTTGGATTTAAACAATAACATACACTCTATCCTCAGGTCAGTCTAACACGCATACATAGACCTTTCTTCTGTTTTGAGGGGCAAAACAATCCCAAACTTTGGACACTTTAGACTTTTCCCGACTTTTGTTTTACAGTAACATTAATCTGTGTAAAAAAATGATCCCTGCGATGATCATTTAGTTACATAGTCGACAACAAGGTGACTCATTGTGGACTAATCGTTGATTGATCATTGATTTTTTTACAGTCAACAACACGTATGCGCCTCCAAACAAGCTTGATTGCACAGGCCCCAAGCCCGGACTCGTTCATCCAATCACCTTCAGACACCTTCATGGTCTTGCAGATTTTTGGAACCATAGCACAATAGCTACCCAATAAAATACATGCTTTTTAGAAGCAGAAAATCTACAGATGTATTACATGTATTGTTGCAAGAGTTTGATGAGATCTTAGTGTCAGTGAGACCTTGGAGGCATCTGTGACTTGTGTGATTGCATGAGTTAATCGGTGGGTGGGGCAGGTGGAAGGAGGAAGAGCATCTCTTGGAGCAAGGGTGAGTTGAGAGAAACTGGTTCAATTCTAGCTTCAGCAACATTAACTATTCATTTTGTATAGTAAAAAAAGGTTATTGATTGACCAACATTTGTCTTCTAAGCCGATCCCACAATATATCACCTATCACCAATCGGTTGACTCACCTTCGTCATCAGAGTCAAAGCCAAAGAGGTTGGTACAGTGCTGTAAATGGTGGTGGCGCTGCAGCTCTTCTGCACTGTTGAACGTCGTGAAGCAATTGGCACACCGATGTCTCTGCTGCGCGACGGTGACAGGAGCCTCCTCCAGCGAGGTGTGGATGTCGGATGCCGCCTCCTTCCTTTTTTTGGGCATGGCGGTGAACTTCTCGTCGAGGTAGGCCGTGGGAGGCGCACGCATGTGCTTCTTGCCGTACTCGGCCAGAGTGTCCATGCACAATGTGGATCCGTCGTACTCTTTTGCTAACTTGGACTTGGCTTGACCACGCTTGTCTTTGAGAGACTCGGGTGTTTTGTTTACGTGTAGCTGCTCACTAGCACAATTGTCCGCTTCTCCCACCTTCACTTCACTGCCGATTGAAGCTTGAGTTTTCGACTCGGTTGCTATTTTAGCAGTACGTTGGTCTGGATGTGGTCTTTTCCTGCTACTCTTTACTTCACCTTCTTTAATTGCCTTGGCACCTTTGTTTCTCCGAACATGCACATCCTTTTTTGAAGAAGGTTCTGCTTGAACTGTTGACGTGGTTGAACTGGAGTCATCACTGGTCACATAAGATGGTTCTTCCGTTGTCTCGCTCTCTAAATTGGGCATGGTGGCAATGGAGACATCACTTGTCACATGAGAAGGTTCTTCCGTTGACTTGCTCTCTAAATTTGGCATGGTGGAAATGGAGACATCACTTGTCACATGAGAAGGTTCTTCCAATGACTTGCTCTCCAAATTGGACGTGATAGACGTGGAGCCATCACACGTCACGTTAGAAGGTTCTTTTATGGACATTTGCGTGGTGGGACTGGGGCTATCACTCGTCACAGCTGAAGGTTCTTCCACTGACTCCAAATTGGACATGGTGGAACCAGAGCCATCGCTCATCACATTTGAAGGTTCTTCCCTGGAGACTTCACTTGTCACGTCTGAAAGTTCTTCCTTGGACGTTCTCTCCAAATTGGACACGGTAGAAGTGGAGCCACTTCTCGTCGCATCTGAAGGTTCTTCGTTTGATTTTTTATTCCAATCGGACGTGGTAGAACTGGAGCCATCACTTGTCACATTATGATGTTCTTCATCTGACTTTTTTTCCAAACTGGGGCAGATTGTCCCGTCGACTTTTTTGTCACCAATCTGAAGCATCTTTCCTGTTTTTTTCTTTTTAGGTCGAGTTTTCTTCACGTTCACCTTAGTGGAAGCAGGAGTAAGATCAGCTGGACTACTTTTGGAAGAATGCGTTTTCTCTCCCTTTTCATCCCCAGACCTCCGGGCTACATGAGTAACTGTTGACGCTGCAGGCTCCCTTGAAGCTGCCTGCAGGCTAGATCGTCTGCGGGGACTTTTTCTAAGTGTAAGCCTTTCCTTCTTTGCCCTACTGGCTTCCAAAGACTCGCTGCTCCTTGAAGCACAGCGCTTCCTCAAATTAAGAACTCTTAATTTGAGTGCATGGACAACTGAACTCCGAGATGCTGCAGTTAAGGGGGAGCCTCTGTGCAAAGAAATCTTTTGCTCAACACAACTGCTCACTCTTTCTTGGGAATTTGACTTCTGGTGTAGAATCTTGTCATCGTCATTGACTTCCTCTCGCTTTTCGTTAATTCCTAACTTGTTACTAACCGTTGGAGACGTTGGCGTCTCAGGACCGTCTGGGGTTTCACTCTTTAGACTTTGACTGTTTTGTCCCTTAGTCGTGTTTTCGTCATGTGTTGCTTTGTTTGCCTTTCGTGGACGGCCTCTTGTTTTAGGGAACATTTCAGTTTGGTTGACATGAACCTGCTTTTTCTTGAATTTATGCCTCAGTTTGAGCCTACGTCTGGAGAAGGGTAATTCCCGAGGCTCTGATGTTTGACCTTTTCTTAACCTCAGATTCAAACTATGATTACTGGACTGTGCGGTGGTGTCCTTGTTGGAGAGATTCTTCAAAACATTAGAATGCTTGGATTCATTTCTGGTTTTTAGCTCTCCTTTTGCCATGGGAGGAGGAACACTGGCAGATTTCGCCGTCACGTCTCGAGATGCATGCCGCCTTAATACACGAGTGGACTGGCTCAAAGACCCTTCCGTAGCAGAGGTTACTGCTTTTACCTGCATGCAGTTAGGTTTGTGGTCTGTCTGCAGGTCCACAGTCTTAACTGGCTTGATGGGTTTGGAAGCATAGTGCTCTTTTTCATGAAGGTTCAGTGCCCAGAGACAAATAAATAGTTTGGAACAACCAGGCAAGCAGCACACTGCCTGCAGTGGACTGTGTTTTCTTGCATGTCGGCTCATTTCATTTCCAGTTTTGAACCTGGCAGTGCAACCCAGATGAAGGCAAGGATGGCGAGGACTGAGCCGGTGTCTTTCCACATGGTGCTGAAAATGTTCAAAACTCCATAGAACCCTCTTGCAAATACTGCATTTGTTGTTTGCAACTTTCAATGACATTTCTAAAGGTTTGATGTCACCGTAGTGATGCTCTAGAGCATGGTAGAGAAGAGCAACACGGTTTTTAGAAAGGTCTGTGGACCAAGTGCATCCATCTGCTGGACAGTCAATTTTCACTTTGGGCTCTACCCTTTTCTCCTGAATAGCCTTCTTCCCGTCCTTAATGACATTATTCTTTAAACCTTCAACGCATTTCCTCTTCTGAACCGAAGATGCAAAGGAACCACAAGTGTTGGGCATCGCATGAGTCAACTCGCGGTCGTCTGCTTTGTCTTCCGTATCGTGTGTTGGAGTTGCCTGGTTGTCTTCAGCTTTTGAGTTGGCATGTTTCATTTGGTCAAATTTATTCTTTTTGTCAAAAAGTCCATTTACCTTGCTTCCGGGAGATTTGCCGTCAATGCACTCATTTGGCTCGTTTTTCTGTACAAATTGACTATCGACTGCCTTGTCATTTGATCGCAAATTTCTTGATTCTAATCGCAAGTCTCCTTCTGGATGACTAAGAGATTTATTGCAGACAGAGGAGTTCCTCAGCTTCCTACTATGGTGATGACCAGATAGGCTGTTGGGAACATTAGCTTTGGCAGAGGTCTTGGGTTGGGAGAAATCTTTGGTTTCTGACTCACAGGTTTGTTGAGCTTTGCTGCTGGCTACCTCCTTGCTTCTTTTGAGCTTCTCAATGTGATCAGACAAGTGCATCATTGCCAGGAGGTCATCTTTGAATGTGGTCCCACAAAACATACACTCATCCTTACGGAAGTGGAACATAGCATGTATTACTACGCGTCTGCCCTTAAAATCTTTGTGACAAAAAGTACAGCAGTACTCCAACTTGGATTCCTCTGTTTCTATTGACTCATCATCCTCAAAGTCATCCTCGTAGTCGTCATATTCGGCTGGTGTTGCATGGTTATTTCCTTGCGTATTACCAGTGGTGGATGGTTCTGGCACTGTCTGACTGGAGGCATTCGCAAAATTGCTTTCATTTTGGAGCACCGATTGCTTGGAGTTAGCATCTGTTGGTTGTTTGCAATTCTCCAAGTCTGGGAGAACTGGCGAAAACTGAGTCACCATCTCTGTTGCTAAGGCTGAAATGTCATCCATATGGTTAGAATGTTCGTTTTGTGCATCCTCTGTGATGTGTTTGGCCTTGTCAATGCATGTTTTGCCATTTTCAGAATGAGGGCTGAGTGGCTTTGGATTTTGTTCTTCATTTGTGTTTACAAGAGCTTGTCTCCCTTGGAGAGGCGTGTGACACGTAGAGTCAGAGCTTTGAGAAGGTAATGTGTTGGACACTGACGGGGTGTATTCTGTGTCTTCTATTTTTCTGCTTAGCGTATCGAAGGTTGGTGAAAAGTCAATGGAAGATGTAGTTGGCTGTTGTGTGACTTTCTCCACTGCAAGGCTTTGTGAAGCTAAAGTCACCTTCATTTCAACAGAACGTTCATCACTGAGTTCTAAAGATGCAACCGTGGTATGGACTTTGTCCGTCTTTAAAGAGTGAGCAGTTTGACCTAAAATACAACTTCCTGTTCCTTTTAATGCAATTATTTTTTCTGAATAAACTATTCTTTTTATCTCTGTGCTTTCTAAAGGCTCTTTTGCTAACGACTGTTGAACCGGGCATGTTGTTTCTGGGTGTTCAGTTGTAACTGCATCCTCCGAGCTCAAACCAACCCTTGTCTCAGCATTAGGTTTCTCACAAAGCACGCTCTGTGGTTCTTTGAGGGAACTCCCATGCGCAGAAGAGCGTGTGATTGTTGATACAGATCCATGAATATTTGACCCTTTACCCTTTCCTTTAGGCCTGCGAGCGTAACAGTGCAAGAGCTGCACAAGCATAGTTTCATCCCTTGCTCGAAGGATGACCTCTTTTCCATGCAGCACCTTCACAGGATGGGAGGGGTCAGGAAGCTTTAGTGTTGGCTTATAAAAGAGCATCGGAGGGCATCCTTTCGGTTTGTTGCCGTCTTCGGCGAAAGTTCCCAGCAGCTCGTTGTCTGGTAGCGACAGCTCCAAAATTATTTGTGGAGTAGAAGCTGGTTCAACAGCGTTTGCTGTCTCATGCTTTGCGCAAGAGTTTTCCGACGCCTTGGCTTGTGTGCTGTTCTTGGGCCGACCATTTTCAGACCTCTTTAGGGCAGACGACTGATGCACTCTTTGAGTTCTCAAACTGCGTTTCCTAAGCTTTGACTCTTGTAGATTACCAGAATCTTCCAGGAGCCATTTGGGTTTTTGAATCCTTCGTTTTGGAGGATCTTTTGCAGATAGTCGAGTAGCTCGTCTTAGCTGCCCAGACCCAATGTCATGCATCCTGTCAAGCTGCCAAAATGAGCGCCTCAAAGGTTGCGATGATGCTTCCTTTGTAAAACGTGACCTGTGGTTAACCTTTTTTTTCACAGCGTCACTATCATTCAGTCTTGTTTTGCCTTGAACCAACTTGAGTTTCTTGGGTGACTCCGCAGAGCTAATTTCTTTATGCCTCCCATCGTTAGGATTTTTTGCTGTTCCGTTATCAGGAGCCTTTTTTTTCACGGCATTGCTGTCATTCAGTCCTGTTTTGCTTTGGACCACCTTGAGTTTCTTGGGTGTCTCCTCAGAGCTAATTTCTTTGTGACTGCCATCATTATGACAAGGCCTTTTTGCTGTTCCATTATCAGTATTTGCTGTTGATGTACTACACACAAAGGGAAAGTCTTTGGCACAGTAGGTTGGGACCCATGATTCCTCCATGAGTTCGTCGAGTGAAGCGTCAACCACTTTCTTGCTCATCAGTTTCAAACAATTGGTCCGCAAAGCAATGAGGTTCCAAAACTCTGGATCAAAATAAAGGTCCTTCTTCAAAATCTGCCAATGAAAAAACCCACAAACAAAACAATAATACATTGACACGTTATTGTATTGCACGGATATAAATAGTAGGGCCTGACCAATTAATGGGCCGGCCAATTAAATTGGTTGATTATAGCTAACGTCAGCAAAAAATCATCGCCAGAATAACATGACTAATAAATACTGTAGATGAAGATAGTGCTTTACCTGCAGTGTTTCAAATCGGGTTTGATTCCTGATGGGACTGTGCTCAACATGGTAGTCCTGGTCTGGAAGCATATACAGGAAATACACCATCTTGTAGGCCCCAACGCTGCGTTCCAAGAAGAAGACAAGCAGCGCACAGGCCCGACACACTTCCAAATCGTTGGGCAGCAGGCCAGCAATAGTTTTATAGATCAGCGACTTGGTGTTAATGTCACATGGGAGACAAGATTTCAAGGCATCTGCACAAAGCTCCACACAAAACTGGACCCCGTCTGCACCAAGCTAACAAGACAGAAACCGTAATAATCAGTTGCATGAGATGATCTCAACTGATTTGTGATTTGGATAAATAGCCAAATAATTTTGATGAGTCGTATTCTCACCTCTTCAATAACAACTCTGACAAATGGGAAGACAGAGCTGACGTTGGCAGCAGACAGCATTAGCCGACGGCTTTCTTCCAGAAAAGTTTGCTTGGAAGTATTCAGCCGTTTGTGAAGTTTGCTCCACACAAAAACAAGTTCCCTGCACAGGGGCATAAGGGTGGGACATTTATACACCATATATAGCATTAAAAATTAATTTGAATTCAATGGATATTCACCCACCATAAATAGTACATGTCTCCCCTGCAGAGAAGTTGGGAAAGGAACACCTGGCAGAGAGCTAACAGCAGTTGATCTGTTTCTTCATACTCTAAACTGCAGATGATGTGCACTGCATCTTTACCAGTGAGGTCAGCAACCTGAAAGAAACAGTTCAGGTTGGGGCTAAAACAGAGCATCAACCAATTACAGACACAGAGAGAGAGCGATATACGGCCATTAATGTTCAAGTGGCTGCCTCCTTTGCACCAACCTCTTTAAGCAGCTGATTGTATTGCGTCTTGTAAAGCCATGTGAGGTAGACCTGGAGGAAGAACAAGTGTTTCCCTGCCATCGGATGACGAATACAACACTTAGCCAGGGCTAAAGCCTCACGGACACGCTCACAGGATAGAAGGTAGCGCACCCGAAGCTCCAAGAACACTGGCAACTCAGAGCTGAGGAACCTGTCCACTGAGAAAACACAGAATGCGTTCCCAGTTAAATGTATATACACACTAATTAGCACATTAACCGCAGTACTTTTGAACAGGTTTTTTGTTTGTTTTCTGAGTGAGGAAAAATGTATTTGATGAAGTGAGAAAGACAATGCACAGTATTTGCAGAGTACATTTTGTATCAATTCAATGAACATGAGGAAAAGAAATTGACAACAAATACCACCTACCTTCATTCTGAGGTAAACTGGATTCGCTGAGTATTGCCTTCAATGTTGTACTGGCCCAAGCGCCTCCTGAATGAAGCAAAGGCTCAACCTGAAGTAAGTGAACATTCTGATGCTTTAAAAGGGCAACATGACATTCCTGAAATGATACAAAAAAAAAGACAAGACAAGTTAATATTCTGTTTATATAACAATGTAGAGTGTTACGATAACGGTGAGGTTTCCATACAGACACTTCTAATTTTTTAAGCCAATTTAGTAAATATGAACATGCGACGTATCCCTGTTTCCGTTTCTTGCTATTTTGTGAATACCAAAAAGAGAGGAGACGGTACCATGGAATAAGTTCATATGAGAGCGTCTCTGTCGACTGCCTGTCAGCCTAATTAGTAATTTTTGCATTCTTCATTAACAGTTGAACACAATTTAGAGATGGCGGTACATTGACATTTGTGGCAAACTATGACGACAGTATAAATTGGCCACAGCACTTGTAACAAAAATATTTGTAACACACATATTTGTGGCATTGTATTTGGTTAAAACATGCAACATAGTATCTGGTCCTATCATCGTTTATTTTGCAAAAACTATTTCCATAGACGTGCAATGGTAGAAAATAATGGAAAATATATCACTTGAAGTCAAACCAAAGTGTTCTCAGTCTACAGCAAATAATCGAAGTGGCTATTTGAATGGTGTAAATTTGCAATTGTTGAATTGTTGAAAAAAAATACAGTCAAGACTATTCACCTGAAATTTAATAGAGAAGTGCTTCATCGGCTCTTCGTGGAAATCTTGCTCATTAAAGAAAAGCAGCAACTCAAAAACACTCCTGTGTGAAGATAAAAGGAAAAAAACCTAAGACGGGTCAAGAAAAATTTCATTAAGAATTTCTACACTTTAAATGAATCCAGATATAGTTATCACTAACATCAAATACGCCTGAAGCTGTGCAAAACCCATTCAACCAAATAAGGAAAAATGGCCTTCGACCCTGGTCATGGACACTGCAGGTCTTCATTTGGATTTTTGTATGGAATCCTTTTTTTTGTATGCAAGCATTCACATTCCATCTTAAATGCGAACTCGGACCATCTTGTGTGTGAAAATATGACCTGCTCATACTTACAAGGCCAAACTACTGAGTGTGTGAAGCACGTGATCACAGCTTGATGTGAAGAAGGATGAGGCCCGAGTGAAGTGGCACAGTGCCGTCTCGAGGATCCTGAGCCGAGGGAGCGGCGTCCGACAGCACGAGGCGTACTCTTCCACCAGCTGCGTGGACATACCGTGAAAATTGATTTAAATCTACCATTAATTTAGTCCACCAATTTGCAACCCGAGTGCTGTGGCACCCTAATCTGCCATGAGAGATCATCAGGATCGTCCCGAAATGGGTCAAGTAGCACCCATTTCACAGCCACTGTTTCTTGCATGTGTAAACCGCCAATGCAGACCAAATATGAAATATCCCCCCGGCATGCCGCGTGTTGGCCGTGTTTGTATGTTGGATGGAGTAATTTCAGTTTGCTTCAAGTGGACAAGAGGAGAAACACTTTACATGAGAAGATAACATTGAGCTATACAATGGACTTCAGTTACCCGGTCAACCAAACCTCATAATGTTATTACCATCTGGTGGACTTTTTGTGTCATTACAGTGTCTTAAAGTTTAAAAAAAGTGACTGTCCATGAGCTAAACGGATCTGAATAGAAAATGAACCCGCTCATGAGGTTTAAATGTTTATCATTGTGTATTATGAAACCTTGGATTTGATTCTAACGTTTGACTACAATGTAGATCCTGGTTTAAGTAAGCCATTTCAAACTTCAAACTTTGTGGCGTTCCAACGTTGCATATAAAAATAAGTGCATGTGAGGCTTTGAAATGCTATGCTTGACTCCAAAGCTCATAGCTGATGAGCAAACATGGAGTCATTAAACAAATTCTTTTTGGATAATAGGCAGTCCATACTGCCCCTCTCCCCATCATCCAGGAATGGGTCCATAGTCTCTTTGTTTCTCTTTGGTTTTTGCACAGTCTAACAGCACGACCATTGTGAATGATAAAATAGATGTGTTGTTTGAGAAGGCCATGAGAGTCGGCGCTAAAAAGCACAGTGAAGTGGGTTAGACGACTGCATGGACCAGGAATATCTGTTGGAGGACCGCTGTAGCTTGTTTACTTTCAAACTCCGCTGGCAGTGGGTTATGTCATGCACATTGTCATTATGACATCTATGATCCAGGTACCATCATACTGGTCAAGGGGTATGTTGGATGTATTATTTTGTGCATATTTGTGTTTTATGTATTAATTTGATGTGATTCTTGTGTACATCACATTATATAGTTTGCTGTAAACATCAATTTGTTCAGCCAAAACACACCCTGCTAAATAATACTCCAAATAATACTGATATGTTCTCTACATTTTCTAATATTTTCTTCTTTCTTTGAATAGTTTGGGGAGACAATATAATGACAGTTTATTTGATTGAATTCTGTTAATGACATGATATTAATGGTGTTTCTAATAAAAGATATGTGCTTTGGGCTCAATAAACGTTGGGAAACAGAGATCATGTCCTGATTTAGTAAAATAAGGATATTTCAATCCATATATGAGGACAGATTACAAACTTCGGCTAATTGATAAGTGTTTGAAATGTATCAACAACCAGCATTTGGAACTAAGGTCTGGAGGGTGCAGTAAATCTGTCACCAAGTGCAAACCACTTCCAAATGCCAACTCCGGAGCCCAGCAAACATTTGACTGAGTTTGTTTGTAATTTCGTGATCGGTTGCTCAGGCGTAATATTTAGCAGGATAGCTAAAAAACAAACATAGCCAGAATAACACTTGAATGAACGTTTCCTTCTATTTTTCTACTGGGATTACTTGGATGTTGGGTTACAAAACCACGTCTGTGTTTTTAAATGGAATCGACTCGTTTTACTTGCAAATTCTCACAATCATAGCAGCTAAAGCTAGCGATTCAGTTCTGGGGGAGGGGAGTCAGCCAACATACATGCTAACACCTTCGACTACAAATATGTCATCAAATCGGGTTACGGCGACCTACCTTACAAAAGTCCGAACAGTACGTTTTGCTGTCTCCATGCAAGTCGTCACTTGAATGAGAGCTTATGAGTGACTCCAATTGTTTTTCTAGCCCCTCCAACTCGGGGAAACTGCTCTCCTCCGCCATACTAGCTGCTTAGGCTCGCTCGTAGCTGCTTGGCCCAGCCAGCAGCTAACACAACACGGTCCGCATTACCGGGCGCTTATTGGCTATTGCAATGTATACTGGAGCGCTTGGTTAGATAGTCTGGCGAGTGCCGACGTGAGCTCGTCAGGGCGGATAATAAGGTTCACACGCCAAAAAACGTAGTGCCGGTTAAACAACGTTACCATTCGTTTTATTCGATCGTCTCCATGGAACCTGTCCTCCGTTATTCACAATTTTTTTTATACCTTTTAATCAATTGCCAATTAAAAAGAAAATGTGGATGAGTGTGGCTTGCATCCTTTGCAAACTCTAACTCTCGTTTAAAACCCTACTTTGAAACCCTCACTCTAGTTTAAAACCCTAGTTTGAAACCCTAGTTTGAAACCCTAACCCTAGTTTAAAACCCTAACTCTAGTTTAAAACCCATTTGAAACCCTAACCTAGTTTGAAACCCTCACGCACAAATTAATAAAGGTGCTTGGCAGCGCCGTCCAGCATCTCGGTGGCATGGAAGTTGAAGGAACTATGCCAAAGGTTTCAATTATACAAATGTATACCTTTACCGCCACCGTCTGTAACTGCCCTCCCCAAAGTAGGGTTTTTAACTAGGGTTAGGATTTCAAAGTCGGGATTTAAACTGGGGTTGGGGTTTAAAATTATGGTTTTAAACCAGGGCTGGGGTTTCAAAGTAGGGTTTTAAACAATAGTTGGGGTTTCAAAGTAGGGGATTTAAACGAGTTAGGGTTTCGAGTTAGCGCAAAGATGTTACAGTGGCGAAAAGATGATAAGTCATTTTCAGTTTTCATTTCACGAAATCCGCTTAACTTTGACACATACAACATGGCGGAGGAGTTGATGTACGAGCCGGCGTTAAAGGCCGTGTTATATTTTATTTCTATGGTTAAAGCCTCGGTTTTAAAGAGGAGCTCCAAACGAGGTCACAGTTTTGATTCTAAATTCAGGTCTACACTCTGGCAAGACTCACATGGTTCCAGCTGATCCCTCATTTCAGGTACTTCCGTTTCGCTATTAGGCGAGTTGTGCGAAAACAAAAATAGACGTTCACGTTTCACATTCTTGACCACGCGTAGGTGTTGCTTACGTGGCTTATTTGATGTAGATTACTTTTCAGGCGCTGAAGTTAGGGGAAACTGAATGTATACAAAAAATACATAAGTAAAACTAAAAAAGTATAAACGTTTCATCATTTCTACCATTTAATCTTTTTTTTATATACAAGCACCTGTAATTCTACTTAAATACAGTTTCCACCTCTGCCTAAAATACCGATAACAATTGCAAAATATAATAAATATTCTCAGTAAAGATGAATGACATTGGTACCTGTGTAATTCTCATCATTTTAGTCACCTCTCCTGAATCATGGCTCAAATCTTCATCTATGGCACTCTGAAGAGGGGGCAACCAAATCACTTCCGCATGCTGGACAAGAGCGTGGGAGCTGCGCAGTTGCTTGCCTCTGTCGTCACAACTGAGAGATTCCCCCTAGTGATCGCTGGTGAATACAACATTCCTTTCCTCCTCAACCTCCCGGGTCAAGGTCACAGGGTTCATGGCGAGCTCTATAGAGTGGACGAGCCATTGCTACATTTCCTGGATGATTTTGAAGATATTCCCACAATGTATCAGCGAACGCCGGTGACGCTGAAGGTGAAGGAGTGGCTGGGGCAGCCCGACAATGAGGAGAGGTTTGTGGCGGGGAGTGTCACTGAGGCCTTTGTGTACAGTACGACGACGTACCAGCCGGATTGGCCCTCGCTGCCTCACCATGAGAACTATGATTCCCAGGGCGATCACGGGTTTCGGTATAAACGCCACTAAAGCTGTTCGTCCCATCGTGCTGAATGTTTATGTACTGGCGTTTTCTGTTGTGTTTCCTAACCTTTATCGATAGTATGAATGAGCTTATTGTACACTACATACATTATGGATATGGAATGATATACGTGGACACATTAATATAGTTGCAGGCATAAATAGCCTTGTGAGGGCAACCATAACTGCAATAAAAAAAGTTTGACTCTCCAGTATTAGTGCAACTGAATGTCACCTTTATGCTATTGTTTTGGCCGAACAAAATTGTACAATTGTATCTTGCTCATGATGATTATTTTCTGTACTGTGTTGTTCTAAATACAAAACATAATTCCTCCTGAGTACAAACAGATTGTTGTCTTTATTTAGAATATAAAAATGTCAGGGTTGTAGAAGAAAACTCCTTCTGAAGATTGTCTGTATAAGTGAGGCACAAAAATGTGGCAAAGTACTGAATTGAAAAAATCATGCAAAGCAGATCGTTTCACAGTGTATCAAAGAACTGTACAAAAAGCTGCTGCAAAACAAAAACAATAAAAGATGTGTTCTCTTTGAAAGTGGCACTGCAGTAATGTATTTAAATTGTCATTGAAAATAGATCGATTTACAGCAGGGGTCACCAAACTTTCTTAAGCCGAGGGCTACTTCCTGACACACTTCTGAAATAGCAAATTTGCTTAATTTAGCTTTAACTATTTTATTATTAATTGTCATTTTCAGTTCACATGTAAGTGTGATTTAAACAAGAATAGCTCATGTATAATAAATAGATGCAGCTCACTGATAAGTGCCGCTATTTGGGCTAATTTTAGAACAGCCCTGCGGGCGACTCACACGGTCCTCACGGGCAACCGTGTTGGTGACCCCTGATTTACAGGTATATAAATTATCATCTCTAACCTGTGCATGAAATGATTTTAGACCAACACAATGCAAACACTTGTGGTAAATGTTGGGTCGGGTTTGTGATAAGAATGTGCATGGCTTGCCAGGAGAAGAAAAAATGGGCAAATGGCATCATGAATACAAACAAGCTGTGCGGAAAGTGAGTGGTGGCAGTGAAGAACCTCCCAAGTGTGTGTTGAAGGTGAAAGTGAAAAGATGATTTATTTGCGGATATTAATTAGTGCAAAGTGGCATGATTTGGTGTGTCTTTTTGGCTTGAAAGCAGCTGACAATCCAGATCTTCACCCGTGGGGTATCAATAAAGATCTTTCCTGTTGCTTGGCAGGGAGCGGCTCGTGGAGCATGTGGCACTGCGAATCACCTCCATCCACCTGGTGAAATATATATCCAAAATTCACCGCCCGCCATTGATGCTTACAATGTACAATATATGGATATGTTTTTGAATTTATTAGTAGGCGACTGTTTACCGTTCAAATGTGTACTCGCTCTCCGATCTGAAATAGTAGACGTGGGACTTGAAGTGAAGTTTGAAGACATAGTCCTTGTGGATGTTCTCCGACTCGGATGGAACGGTAACAGAGTAGCCTAGCAAAGGAAGGCTGGCCAGAGGGTAGTCATCCTGTCGGGAGACTGCAGTTGTTACCTTTATTCAGTGCAATATATGTTGTAAATCTTAAAGTGTCAACCAAGTCCTAAGTTACTGTGGCAAAAGTCAAGTGGGCCCCCCTGACTAAATTGTCAAGTCAATTGAGTCTTTAATGGGTTAAGAAAGTTCAATAAGTCAAATTGTGCGACCTTGCACTTTGTATCATTACTTATGTTAGTTAGCTGTACAAACCCAGGATGTATTTTTTATGGACTCAAAATAGTCTCTGTATTGTCTTTTGGTCACTTAAATGACTAACTGATATAAAGTTAATGTTTGACCGGCAGTGAGCTGAACTGTGGGGATAGCGTAGCTTGGCTTGTGTTTTATAGTTACGGATCAAGTTAGTTGTCGTAGTACATAGTTGTGTTGCCATTCTCTCTGTCCCAATTTGATCAATAGCAATGATTAATAATTGACTCGTAATATTCCATGATCCTTGCTTTATGAAATGGCCTCGGTACTCCAATCAGAGCCACGTGGTGGCTTGCCAAGTTTGCAAATGATGACCTTCATACTTTCAAGTCATGTATTTCAAGTCTCAGTAAAATCTCAAAGCATAATATTCAGTTCTTCATAAGGTTGTGCTAAGAAAGCTCCAAGTCCTAAAACTGGCACAATGAATACAATTAATCATGACTTTTCTTTTTCTATTCTCAAACCTGGTGTGACTTGTAGAAAAAGAGGCTGAAGTTGGTGAAGACCACCCAGAGTTTCTGCCAACCATTACTGTTCTTGAACTTTCTCAGAAGGTTCCCCGAGAGCTGGTTCTGGAAGAAGGGCAGCAGTAATGTGAATGTTAACAAGAACCAAGAAGGGGGGAAAGGGGGGGTGGGGGGGGGGGGGTATGCCGAACCCTACATGCACTTGACGTACTCTTGCATGGTAAATGTACACGTACGTGTAGCAATAGCGTAGTAGGAAACCAGCAGGAAAAGATTGTGTACCTCCACAGCAATACTGAAGTCCACCATGGACACGCTGGTGTTGCGATGCCAGCACACATGCACGGTGGTGTTACCGCGCTGAGCTTGGCGCTCTAGAGATGAACGTGAACCACAGAGCTCCTCCTCGGACTCGTGCTCGGCCCCACCTTCCTCCGGCAGCTCTGAGGAACAACAGATACGACTGCGATGAAAACAAATTAGTACACAATGGTGCCTTGAGATTTTGTCCAAATCAGAGTAATTTTTGTTATGGTAGCTTTGAAACTTTTCTTTGTGTTGAGTTGTACTGCTCCCCCTGGTGGCCAAGTCAAGCACATCAAAAGGAGCCTAATTCATTCCTATGGCATTCAGTGGTGCACGGAGACATTATATTTGGAGATGCTGCCATCTTGTGGCGCAAAGTCTCAAGCTCAATCGTGAGTGATCTCATGAGAGAATGACACAAAATGTTTTTTAAATTTCACGTAGATAAAATAACTTTGTTGAGCTTTCCGTTTCAGGCCTGCAAAAGTTTAGTACAAAACTGAAGTATTTGAATGCGTCCTTACTATTATCACAAGGGCTGGTGGAGAGGAGATCCATGTGAGGGCCGTTGCTCTGCTCAGCCAGGTCAATGGCCATCCTGATGTCCTCCAGCCACCGTTCCATCTCGGCAGCACAGCTGAGAAGGAGGAGAGGAGGATCTTCATTGAACTCTTGCAATTAGGTCAATTACCTTTTTTTTTGTAATCAGCGAGCTTGCAATATGAGGTGTTTCAAGAAAAGTCCATAAGATTTGGTAATTGGTTTGGACACTTAAAATTAACGAGTTGTACCTGGCTGCCACCACCACCGACTGCCGTTGCCCATAGAGGGTAAAAGCATGAGGGACGCCCCACTCCTCTTCACTCTCAGTAATCTGCACATGCACACACACAGAAAAGTGGTATCATGTGGTATCATTCTGAATACATTCTGATATTTTATCTGGATTTCAAAACAGATAAAGGTCCAATCCAACAATATAGAAAGCAATACCGTCATGCCAAAGAGGGGTAGCTGGCCATGGACTTTGAATTGGTTGGATGAAGTCATTCCCCGACTAGTATATACTAAGGAATCGCTGAACTATAGAGAAAAAGGCAGAGAAAAAAAAGCATAATGATTCATTTTGCACCTACATACATTTAAGATAGCTCTAAATCATCTTGCATCTTTGATGTCATACCAGGAAGAACATCCTGTGCTGCAGGCCTTTCCCAGAAAGTTTACTGAGGCATCCAAGTCTGATGAACTCCTGTCAGCCCAAGAAAATCACACATAGATATAGAGGACAATAGAATTATTGAAGTCCGCTAAACCAGGTGTTTTACCCTGCCGGGGATGGCCAGATTATCAATGCCAGTCAGATCTTTCTTCAGCTCGAGAAGCTTTTGAAAATTCTCCATCTTCATCATGGTGCCTTGCAGCTGCAGCACCATCTCTGTGATGTCCGCCAGGGCCGCTGCAGGAGGCAGACAATAAGCGAGGATAACATTTTGAAGCAGCCTGTTTGAAACTACAAAATATTTTCCCTAGAAATTGCATGTGAACATTGAAGAGCTGATGCGAAACTGGAATAGTGTATATTATACGTATATTAGTAAATATTTTTCATCTGCTTATTCCTTCAATATTCACACATGTACAGTCATTTTGAAGACAGCAAAGTAGCGCTAAGACTCGTTACCTCTGCAGTCCCTAAAGTCTTCATGAGTAGGCGGGTAGTGCTTGCAGAGTCTCTCTAGGATGAGCTTGTAGTGAAGCAGGCGGTGGAGCGGCCTCAGGAGGAAAACGTTCAAGGGGAGGTAGCACACCTTCTGCTGCTCCAGTTCTCCACACAGAGCCTCCGCCTTGCGACTGGACCTGAGAAACACAAACGGAGGAGGGGCTTAACCCATACCCACCACTCAGACAATATTGGTTTGTCAATTTTGACTTACCGACAGGTTCGTTCCAGCTCAACCAGGCACTCAGAATGTTTCTGCAGATGAGTCGTCAGCTGCTGCAGATGAAATACAGAATGTGGAGAATTGCAGGAAAAGGTTTATTTCATACACAGGCCACGGTAGCAGGAGTTCAATTACCCTCAGACTCTGAATGTTCTTCAACAGAACATCACCGATTCGTTGATAGTCTCCCTTGATGTGCGCATTGGATCGACCCTCCCTGAAAGAAAAGTTGACATGATGACATCATTTACGGCTCACTATTCATATAATTTGGAATATCTTGAAAATATTTTTGAATTCAAGCCTCCTTGGAGTCTGATGTCAATACTGACCATTGTGCCAGTCTCTGCTCCACCTCCTTGAGGAACCCTTGGTGGAATTTGTAGATTGGATCATAGTTGCCTGATATCAGGTTGCGAACAGCGACTGGAAATGCTTCTTCATCTTTCTCCGCAATACGTTGGAAAGACTGGGATGGACACAAACAAAAAGAAAAAAAGAGGGTGAGGGGAATAAACAGTGAGACAGTTCAGACAAGCAAAGGAAAGGGAGGAAGGGTGGGAGGCATTTTGAAAGTTTAGTTATGCCAGCCAAAGAAAATACTCAAGAGTTTTAAAAAGCACTCAGCACACGCCTTTCTCTCCCACATCAAAGTAGCTAAAAAACACCCTTGGGAAGCAACAGCTGACTGAGCAAAAAAATCAGATTTGGACTCATTTTTGTCCCAAACCAAGGTCAGCAAGACTCTAAAGTAATTTCCGCTAAGTAAGTTGTGCCATGAACCTTCTTTGACCCACTGCTGATCTTTATTCACTGGACCAGCTACTGTATGTTCACAGATGGTAAATGTGAAAGTCCATAAAAAAAAAATCAGCAGTCACAAAACAAGGCATCAGCAGCATCCAAACATTTAGGTCTTAATGAGCAAACAATTTACAAGTTGTTGAACTTTACAAGCGGCCAGTTAACACTTAGACAGCTGGAAAAGATTAGGTGGGAAGAAAGTTTTTTCCATCTATTGGCCTCCTTACCTCGGTGACGACCTGCAGTTCCTTGAGGTAGGTCCGCTCGGTGGTCAACAGTTCCTTTGCGATGAAATAGGCCTTGTCTGTGGGAAACTTCTGGACACAAAACAAAATGGTGGCATGAAATCATCTGGCCGACTTTTATGCACTACTTTTCTCATTTATTGTTTTGTATGCCCACCTTCCTTCTGGCTTCATCCTCATCCTCGTTCCGAACGTATCCGGCGTCACCGAGGAGGGGGCTGGAAAGCGGGGACAGCTGACTCGGGGGCACCACACCGATAGGAACCTCTCTGTTCAAAATGCCGTTTGTTTTCAGCGGGGATGCCTCAGAAGTAGGACTTCCTGGGGGAGGTAAATGGAGAGGAAGATTAGGGAGGGCCAGTAAGAGTTGAAAAATAAAGTAAGTGGTAAATGTGATGCAACACAAAGTACTTCAACTACTGTGGAAAAACTCACTGGCAACTTGTGTACATCTATCATCACAACTACTACATCAACAGAAACACTTGAGCAACCAGGCGATGAATTTCCAGATGAGAGAAGATCCTCACAAACCAAGATACAGTACGACATGTGTTAGTAGTGAGAACAGGGTTAGTCGCAAGCCGAGGCGTCTAAAAGAAAACACATTTCAAGTCGTTCATGCTTTGCCATGGCGGGATTGCAGTCGGACTCGACGTCACTCTACTCTACAAAAGCTAACGACAAAACTATGATGTCATACTTGCCCGGGTGTCAAGTTCCAAGGGTCCACATGCTGGTGGAAAAGCACTGAGTCCGTAACTACTTACCGGTGTGCTCGAAAACATACACAAACACAAGCAAGTCAAAACAGTGCAGGAGCCATCGAGCAGAGCACATGCACACAGCGGACCGACACAAAACAGGTTGTGGACATCTTTTCTGTTCTGGTGTTTAAGACAGAGAATTCCCAATGATTATTTTTCTGAATCATGCACATTTTCTTTATTATTAGATTTTTTTTTTAAATTGATGCAGGTGGAGAAAAATAGGTTACAGTGTTAGGTTACAGAGATGAAGGAAGAGTAAAGCAAGCAGATTTCAATTTTAAGGTGGAAATAAAAAAGGTGACTGAAAAACAGCAACAAGAGTGAAACCCGGAGTATCTCCAGCACACATATTTTGTGTGTGTCAAGATTGAGGACTACATGTTTAACAGTTCTATGGGGACCTTTGCAAATCTAGTAATTACTGCAAGGTTTAGAATTCAGCAGAAAACAAATAAATATTAAACACAAGCTAAGTCATGTAATGTAATTCAAAAAACAACTAGAGAAACATTTATATGAGCAAATTAAGCTCTGATTATCCCGAAAAAGTACAAAATCACAATCTATCATGTCACGATCTAGCTGACGTATGTACAGCATATTATAATGAACACAGTGTATGGGCTTTTTTTTTTTTTGATGAGAGGAAATAAAAGAAGACTCAACTCCAGTATGTGCGTGATTGTACATCCGTCCTCGAACAAAAGAAAAAAATCCCACATGAACAACTTAGAAACGTGCAGTAAGGTTCAAATATTCGTTTGCACTTACATTACTTGCATTACATGTAACTTCACTTGTATCCATCCGTCTGTCACCCCCCCTCCCCCCACCACCCACTGGAGTTGAGAAAACTTTGTTTTGCCCCTTGTGTGCACAGTGAGGAAACATAGGACAAATGGTTCCGAAATGTTTGGAAACATACAGCAGTGTAAAAGTAATACAAGGCGTTGCCGTATATCAGGCTCACTAAGCTTCTCAAACATTCTGGAACCACTTGAAAGCCTTTAACAGTGAAAGCCAAAGTGAGCAAGAACAGAACTGAATGACAGAAAAGGTGCTCGTCTGATTAACATGCATTTTGAAGCGGGGTGGTGGGGGCGGAAAAACATGCTTAAAAAGAGTAACAGTGTCCACATTTGTATCACAACAAGCCAAGGTCACTCAGAGTCAGCAAGGTGTCAGATTGTAATAATATTCGGCTCTCTTTCAGAAACATCCTTTGGTGATGTAAAAACAAATAGCAGGTTGGGACAGAGTTCACTAATGTGGCAACACCACAATGGAAACTTAAGCAGGCCGGGAAATTTGACTCCAAGGAAAGAGGACACACACAGTGCGACGTGTGCGTGCGTGTTTGTGCGTGTGCTTGCATGCCAGGAGCCAAGCCAAGCAGACAGCATGAATGGTCACAAGTTAATGGGTTCACGTTGAACTGGTGAGCGCAGACTGGAAAAGACCCGTCAGCCATTGACGTGACCGAGCCACACTGATCAAAAATGCGCTACATAAATGGATATAAAGGTTATTGGAACTGCCACTAATCTATTCAAATACGTCAGTTCGGCATCTCTAATTTGAAATAGAAAATACTACAAAAGTCTGGACCACAAAAAGACCGTGCAAGTATGAAAGTGCTCCAAAAGGCCAGTGAGCGCTGCTACCCTCTAACAAGTGCAACAAGTGTCTAAGAAGGACGATTATCCTAAACAGCTGCCCTTTCGAAAATGTTCACAGGTGACAAAAGTCAGGACGGGCACAGACGCACTAAAGACAAGTACCTCCTTCATATCACTTCAACTAGGAATCTAATGTATTACACAACATGAGAAAGTTTAAACCAGGGATGTCCAAGCAGATCCTGATCAGGTGCGTTGGAGGAGGGGAAACATCCAAAACATCAGCGGCCTTCAAGAACCCGAGTTGGACAACCTTGGTTGAAACAAATGACCGCATTTCTATGCCTAAACATAAAAGGTGGCAAACACTTAATTTCACTAAAAACAACAACAACGGGGTTATGTAGGCTGTTAGTCCTTTAGATTTAGAATTCTTGTATTCTTCATAAAACGGTGGTGTACAAATATAAATATACAGTGTGGGGTTATGGCACATTGTTAAACCTGCGAAATAACAACCTTGCTGGCAAGATCGCCCTGTTAACATGATGCCAGGCAACGGCTTGAAAACTTAGCCTTCGTTGTAAAACTCTAATAACTACGCCCCCATGCAAAGTCAATTTGAACATTATCATTATTCCTTAATTATGCCCATGAATTTCATGATGTCACCCACCGTCTATTACAGTCATCAGAACTTCACACACACACAGAGCAAATGGCAAATCCGGCATCCCATAGTGGTCACAACTTTACATCGCCAACAACCACCTTATTAAATGTTGAGTGAAACCCGTATTACCCTAGAACAGAATTCTGGCTCCCGTTATTTCCAGAACTTCCAATCTAAACTCGCATTGATAAAGGACTTCTGTTCTAGGAATCAATTTCTTACTTCCAATCTCAATTGCAATATGGATAAGAAGTCGTTGGGTCATGAAAACATCAGCAAAAGGCTTGGTGAAAAAGTAACGCCACTGGTGTTATTTCAATTGGAAGACACAATATTCGTCTCGGTTGCTTTCACTTTGGAGCTCCATGCTGGTTATTGCCAAAGAATGGGCCAAAATCCCTCGTGAGCAATGTGCAATCCTGGTGACCACCAAGGTGCCACTAAATCACATTGGTCGATGTGATTTTTATTTATAATCTATCACCATAATCAAAAACAATTATAGACTAAATTCAAGCAAATACTAGTTCTGCTTGCAGTCTAAACTGCGCAATAACCCTTAAAACAAGCCAAATATCATTAAAGTGAGCAAGAGAGCTGCGATTGGCTGACATTGCCCTTAGCAACTGAAAACACGGCCGCCAACATCTTCTGCATTGAAGTTGTAGCAACCTTGCTCCGCCTCTCCATCATTACCGTCCACCATCTGAAGACTCCCAAAAGAGAATTTACAGCGCGGAAGCGGGGACGAGCTCACGCCGTTGGAGTTGACCGAATTCATGGAACTGACAGCGGCGGGATTGCCAAACATTAGAGGGTGGCCGTACGTGCTGCTGCCCGTTTCCGACTCGGTGTCGCTAGTGTCGCTGCCGCTGCTGGTGGAGCCGTCGATCATTTGAACCGTTTGATTTAGATTGTTACGATTGTTTTGAGCCGCTGGGCTTCCGCGCTGGCCGAACAGGCGCTGCACTGTACTGGAACGCGGCTGACCCGGAGCCAGGAGGTTCCCGCTATGATTATTGTTAGTTATAATCATTCTTCGCTCCAGAGGGGCCGAACAAGGGGTCTGAGCGGGTAGCTTGGCGTGATAAATGGGAGTGGACGTGAACTGGCTGAGAATGAATGGATCGGTCTCGGAGCGATTCCGCATGTTGTTGTTGCACTGCTTGGCTAAATGTGCAGGCGTGCGGTTGGAGATGATATTGGCAGGCGAGTAGCCGCTATAGTGGTTAGGCGGCAGGGCAGCGGGCGCCTCGACGGGGGCAGCCCCGGGACGCTTACTGAAATAATGCCCGGCGTCATCCCATCGAGAGTGACCGTTTGTGAGCTCGCTTTGACCGAGCGAGTTTGTGCGATGGTGGAAGCTGCTCATCACCGGGCTCGAGCACTGGCTTTGAGTCCCCGTTCCGAAGGGGCGCCCCGGCGTGGCGCCCCTCTTCTCGCGAGCCTGAAAGATCTCATCCAGCAGCGTACTATGGAGCGGAAGGCGGCCGTGATAAGAGCCGCCGTTAATACTTGACAACGTGTCATCGTCGTTGAGCTCGTAGGTCCCGTTAACCTTGCTGGACTGCGAACGGTCGCTGCCGTTTCTGTTGGCCGGCGTAACTTGCCGTTGGGCCTTTACATCCTGCTGTTGCATCAACCCCGGATGATTAGTGTGGTAGAAGCCGTTAACGAGCCTGAACAAGTTCCCATTTGGGCCCCCGTTAGAAGCGTTACAACCGGCGTGCTTATTGTGCTCGTCATCATCGGTTTGGCTACAGCCCGCGCTGCTCTTTGTCACATCGCATTCACTGTCTACGTCGCTGCAGTCTATGTAAGGGATGGAAGAACTGCTGCCTTTGTTTGCCCTGCAGGATGGACCTGGATTGAGGAGACGCTTGTCCGGCGGCAAGCCTGTGCCTTGGTGATTGTGCCTGGTATCTGCGCTGTTATCAGCGAAGCCGTTGGTGGCAGACGTGGTCCCTGGCAGTTCCTGTGCATCCTTGTCCACTTGTCTGGCCGAGTCTGGCAGATCTTCCATCGGCACGGATGTGGCAGTCTGGAAGACAGTGGAGGACGTTTTTTTTTGTTTGCTTTTTAATCTCCTCTAATATGAATCCGTTACCTCCTTTGGCACTTGCGATCGGAAGGAAGAGGACTGATGGGGCATGTTGCTACTGGACAGAATCTTACTGTGCTTCCTGACAAGGGTTGACAATTGAGGTCAAATCACATGCAAATATTTGGCAAAAAGTTAAAGCGAGGACAAAAGTCTCACCTTTCAAACGGAACTTTTTTCGGCTCGGAATCCTTCACATAATCAATGATCTGCTTCTGAGTCCGACCGCTGCGACAACAAGGCACAAAAGGATGAGCCCACCCATCCAGCCCATCTATCTAATCGTATTCCTCTACACTATGTAAATGTTTCCAAAGTTGCTACCTGAATCGAAAAGAGGATCCTCTGGTGAAGAGGATGGGCTTGGGTTTGGGCTTGGGCTCCTCGAAGAGTCTAAAGAAGGCGTGATACTCCACACAGATCTTCCAGAAGATTTTGCAGCAGTCCCTGCTGGCCATTGCAAACTCCAGCGTGTCATGGTGACCGCTTTGCTGGAAGAACAACAAGAGGTGGGCATAAGGAGAGCTGGAGTGAAAAAGCAGCCTCACAACTGAAGGAGCTAGGAATAGAAATAGCTTGGAGGTCACATGAGTAAGGTCAGGAGGAACTTACAGCGGGGTCAGCCCTCAGCTTGATAAGAAAACGTTTGCGTTTGAAGCTGAGTTTGCGAATCTTGGACCAATTGAAGGCATTTATTTTGGTGTAGCCCTGAAAAGAAAACAGTCTCACTCCATGGAAAGATTCCTTTGTTCATCTCTCAATTTCTAAACAGCATTTTGGGGTAAAATGTAAACTTTCTGCTTGGATAGTACCTGGAACACTAGCACCCCAGTGTGGGCCACAGCCAAGCTGAGTTTGGTGCCCTCACGGTCCTTGGCCGGGTGCAGACGGACGCCATACATTTCAAGTCGCCGGGCGATTTCCAGCAACTGGTAGTCTGACTCTGCGGGGGTCTGTCCGCTGAAGACGAGAGGAATGGGTTCATCGAGCCGCTGGTTAATCTCATGCTTATCTAGCTGATGCCTTGTTTAATAAACAAACTGTGGTTAACATAACAACAGAGTGAAGTTGGATGATGTGTCAATATTTGGAAATAGCGTGTTTTAAGTTTGAGTGTTTGCATGAACCTTGAATTAGACCACAGTGATGAACGAGGTGATTGGAAAAAACAAACGCACGCTTTAAATATGTGATGAAATCAGATGGCGCTGACAAGCTTTGTTTCCCTGCAAATCGGAAAATATCTTCCTGTTTCCTGTATACGCTGCTGAATGAGCCACTTCCTTCCTGCCTCGGCTGAGCGATGGGGGAAGGGAAAGTGGCGAGGAGCGGGCTGCTTGGGCATTCAGTGCTTATCTGCCGACACTTTTAACTTTTAAATGACGTGTTTACGCAAACAGTGGAATAATGCGTGTATGTTCACCCAGGTACAGTTTCGGAAAATATTTGTGGATTGATTGGGAATAAACGGATGTGTGCAATGGAAAAAATGTGCGGGAGTTGGGATGGGTGGTATAGAGGGAATGTGTGTCAAAGTTTCTGTGTTGCTGGTCACTCGGAAAAATGTGCGTGCGTCTTGCATAGATAGTGTAGTGTACACAAATTGTGCAAAATGTAAGGCGATAAACGCAGGGGTGCACTAATTACACTCAGTCCTGCATGAGTGTGTGTTTATATGAGAAAGAGAGAAAGATAGAAATCTCCTGGAAGGTCATGATTGCGAGGTGGGTGTGTAGTGTGTGTTTATAAATCCTGACACCCTTGTGGAACGGATGCCCAGTCAGATTAGGGCAGCTCAGAGTTTAACAAGAAGCTCAAAGTGTTACAACTCACACATGTTTGCGGTGGCAGTCGGTGATCTTGTCCCGGATGGCGTCTTGGTCTGGCAGGTATTTATTGTGGAGGAGATGCTGCCAGCTTTGGGTCTCATCGAAGTCTCCTATCTCCGCTGATTTTGGGGAAGGATGGGAGACAGATGGAGATACGGAAGTTAGCTGAGCGGAGAAGGCGGGGTGGAAAACGCACAGTGCAGCAACTGGCTTCATTTTGATGACGATATGAACAGAGGAATTGATCAAATAATTTATTACGACTTGCCACTGTTAATTAAAACTTCATGGACATTTAGGCGAAGTGAAACGGTGCTCAAGCCGTTCCAGCAGATGGAGCTGCACCAACAAGTGATTTTCCAATCAAACGATTTTTTCGAACTTGGCAGAGGTCTGCGCTCAGCTGGTTTCTATTCTAGTTCTACTTTTATTCATCTCCCCATGCGGTAGTGCTGTGTGGACACAAAAATGACGGTTGCTCTGGCAACCATTAGACTTTCCTTAGCCTGCCGCGCCGCATCCTTCTGTCGACACCATGACTACATTCATGTGGTCAGTGAAATACAAATGGTACCATTCATACTTAACATCCTGTCTAACCTTGTTAACATTGCTACCACAGTGTACTGTAGTTCACTAGATAGAATATTCTATTTTTATGGATGATTTCAGTTTTTTTTTTACATGTGATGCTTCTTGCTCTTACACTGGATAATGTGGGAGACCATCAGGGCGGCGCTCGAGTCATTACAGATGAGATTACCGCAGGCCAGGTCACGCTTGATCTGCAAAGCAAACAGGTACCTGTAGGCAAGCAGGAGCAGATGGAAGAGGGAGGAAGAAAAGGAAAAATGGAAGATAGGTTACTGGCCAAGAATTCTCAAAGTCAGTGTAAGTACTTTGCTGTGCTTACTATACACGCATAAAATTTGAGAGCATCATGAATAAAATGTTGATGTCTTTAATGTCTCTATTTGGTCTGCATGTCCCAGTAATCCAGTGATTCTCAACTAGTGTGCCATGAGAGATTAGCTGTGCCACACAAAATCTCATAATTGGTCTGAAAATGATTATATCCTACAAATACTGCATATTCGCTCATCTAGTTGTTGACATAGCGTGACATGCCGAAGAGAGAAATGTTCTTCCAATAGATAACAGACGGTACAATAAATCTCTGTAATCCACCTGCTGCTATTCATACAACAGAATAAATCTGGGCGTGCTAAGTACATCAGATTTGTGTTCCACTAAATAAAGCCAGATTTCACACAACAGTCTAATAAATGCGTGAGAAAGCGGGATGGGATCTTCATTTATGTACTATCGCTACATGTAAGGCTATGTTCAAAATCTGTACCTTGGCTCAATAAAGTTTGGGAAACATGGAAATGCTGAAATAGTGAGAAAGGGTAAAATAAGGGACAAAATAAGAATTTAACTTCCTGCCTGTTGTTGAAGTCAGCGGGCCTGCTCTACAACAACAGTCTGAGTGTTCAGAGAAATCTCGCGACCTAACTAGCTAAGTTTTGTGCGCCACCAGTAAATGTGGTTGACATTTAAATTAAAATGCGGAGCAGACACAATTTAGAATTTATCACTTCTTCGATGTGTGTGTGCGCGCGTGTATGTGTGTGTGATTGTGTAACCTACTGAGTCAGCTCCTCCATGATCTGTGTGTGGTCAGGAGGGAAGAATTTGACCACAAAACGAAGAATGGTGTTCTTTGGCCCTTGAATGAGAGGGGGGAGGGGGGTATAAGTTTAGAAAAGCTGCCGTATACTTTTAGTCATCTTATCTTTTTGAGTCAAATTCTGTAGGATAGCTAACATCAGACCTTATATTAAACATTGAAATGGAATGATGGGTTCTTTAGCTTAGCTTGATGATGTCACAAAGAAGCCTAGGACTACAATTGTAACCTGCCCTATTATTCTTGATAATTTATAGTTTTGTACATTCATGCTTTAGCATTTAAACCGTGGGCATTGTCAAGAACTTGTGTAAATAAAAAAAACGTTTTTTACAGAGGTTCCATGCATTATAGTGTCTTAACAAACATTACACTTCCTTTAAAATGGTAATACGACACATTCATGTAACATACGTTGGATCTGCTTCATCGTTGGCTTCAGCAAGTCCAGCCACACCTGTGTGAGAAGGTCAGGGTGCAACATTGAAGTGAAAGTTACAAAGACATGTTTTCAAATGAGTCTCAAACGTCATGCGCATCTCACAGTCATCTTGCGTTGGTCCTGGTACTCCAGGCCAAAATAGTCTCCCTCCGCCAGGTTGAGATGGACACAGATTAGGTCAAAAAGCACTTTGCCGGGGGAGCGTTGCTGGAAAAGAGATAAAATGAAGGAATTAGTTCTTACTGAACTTGTGGCCTGAGGGCATAAGGGTGGGGAGAAGAAGTGGAGATAAGGATCCATCTTTGTGTGGGCCTAATTAAATGCTTCACAGCAGAATGAGGCGGCAACCCCCCACATAATGACGTTTTCCAAACGACAAACTGCTGATCTTTAACCCGACTGACAAGTGTAGGCTTTAGGTTTGGGTTTGGGTGGACAGCTCCCCGAGTTTAGAAACAACCAAAAGACCACAGGAAAAATCTGCGAGTCGTTCGTCCAGTGGTCTCAGCTGTGCTCAGGCAAATGTGCGATGCCAAAACACACTGAGCTGTGGAACCAAACCCAAAATTACTGGGATATTTTTTTTTCTGTGACTGGGCGGCAAACCAGTAGAACAGAGATACATACTTAAAATACATAATCAATGTCTGAGAAAATATTATTTCAAAAATCAGAAGCTTGATGCATAATAAAACCACAAGCATGAAAAAAAAAAAGTTAGCTTCTCAAAGTCAAATAAAAATGGTTGAACAGAATTATTTATTTTGATTTGGTTGACGCACAGTTACTGAATAGCTCCCGAGATCCCATGGAAAAAAAGAAAGGCAAAAGGAAGAATCAAAGTGGCATAGGTGTGAGGCAAGTAAGTCTAACACCATCTGGCTACCGTGTGCGTACGACCATCTGCTTGTGTGTGGGCAGCCTGCTTGGACAAACATGTACTGACAGACAGACAGACAGGCGCGCCTACAATAATAGTGAGCACCACCATGCTGCTGACTCAGTCAATGAAAATTCACTCATAAAAAAAAAAATCATGACATCACAACCTGTGTATGTTGGGATGACAGAAAAAGATGCCTTACAAAAAGCCTGCGATTATCTCTTCCTGAAGGTCCCAAAAAAGTGTGCTTGCGACATCCTGATGGAAAACAAAATATCAACGTACTGCCTGTTTTTAAAGGAAAGGCAGTCTCAGCGGCTGAGATTTTTACAGGAGCCTTCAGGAATGCTTCAGGGCGATATTATATGTCAAAATGACTGCGGAAAGAAATATTTGGGAGAAATGGTGGGATGAAATATCAATGATACGACTTTTATCAACACATACCGTATCACCATAAACATTTGGACAACCGAAAGACCTTCACTTTAACTGTGAAGACTTTTGAGAATCACAACAAGGAAAGCAACAATATCTCCAAGCTTAACGTTACCACGAAAAACAACATCCAGCCAGTGAGTGGATTCCTCTTTCAAACAGAAACCCAAAAATAGTTCCCTGCATTGTGGAGCAGAATTTAAAATATGTGCAAGTGGGATTATTATTTTTTTTTTTTCTCGTTTTTGTTTTCTTTTTGGCAGAGGTGGTGGACTTGAGTCACATGACTCAAACACACTCTCCTCTCGGGCTCTCTCCAATACACAAGCGCTGTCAGTTCTGTCATATTTTTAACTACAATTGCATACTGAAGGATGAAGCAGATAAACCAGGATTAACCGACGATTAACCAGTGGAAGTATGATTTCCCTCACTCTGACTGAACCTGGCAAGCTGTGGTCAAGGGAAGCTGGTTTAGGTTTCACACAAGCAGAAGTGGGACCCACACCATACCACCACGGCTCATACCATTTAGAATAATTAGAGAGCTGGAGAAGTGGGCCGGGCCTCAACTGTCCAGCCGACTGTCCATTAGCGAGCCAAATGGGAATTTGGCGACATGCCTGGAAAACATCATACAAATGTCTGGGACTAAAATATCCAGATTTAGCACTCAAAATCTCATCCAGACTTGGATAAAAAAAAGTCTGTCTCTTTGAAATGGACTTTCTTCCTCAATGGTCCTGTTGTGCAAGAAGATACAAAGAGGAAGGAGAAGTCAATAGATCATTTTCCATCGCAACAAGTGGCCAATAAACAACCGCTGCACGTCATTTCCATGCAGCTTTCATGAAGTGACTCATGCGGCTTTTGCAGCAGACAAATTATAGTGATCCTGCTTCTCTATTCAAGGAGGCTGCATAAAATACATGTTACAATGAGCTAAAGAGTATGAGCTTTAAAAGAGTATTCCAATTTTTTTTTTCTCCACCGTCACATACACTTCATTGTTAATTCGAGACCAGCCTGTTTCATCCGCAAAGTCCCAGAAGTCATATTGTCAGATTTCATATTTCAACCAGCTGTACAAAGTATGAGTTTTCTCCTTCAACAGGGCCAGAGATCCTTTGGAATTTGCCAGCTTCACTTTTTCAGTAGAAATATTTTAAAAGTAGCATAACACTACACTCCGATCATTATCATCCTATAATGGCACTTTGTTTACATACTGTGCATATTATAATTTGATTTGTCGAGCTCAATAAAATAGCTTACATTCTTGCAAACCAATAAAAACTCATCACTTAAAACAAAATGTGGGATCTGAAGAATTCAACTTGCTGAAAGCACCTTGGCGTTCACCCACCTGCCCTCTGTTTTCATAAAACTTTTATTGGTTTATTTCCAGCCAGGAATCATTTTGCTATTCCTCCAGTATTTCATGTCACGCTTCACCTCGCAGCCAAGTAAAATATTCTCCCCATCTGTGCTCGCACCTTTGTTTTTATGAGTACCAGCCTAAAATTGCTCCATTGAGACGATCATGAAAAGGGAACGTTTTGAATATGCCATGAAGTGTTCCAGCAGCTTTCATCTGGATTTGTTTCCTGCCTTTTAGTATTTTAGTACTTTTCAAAACGTAGTGAAAGAAGATTTGGAAGCTTGGAACACCCCGTGATCTGTGAAGGGACGAGCACAGATGGAAACCAGATGGGTGAGTCTGATGATAAGAACCCTCTGAGGAAGAAGAGGAAAACTAAAGAATAAAAAAAGAAAAACATCTCAAGCGCTACTCTGGTCCCCTGCTGCGAATTTTCACTGCAGCTGCTTATCGAGCGCACGGTACAGGATGGTGTGCTTTTTGTTTTGACTTTAAACATGACCGTTACTTGGCCGCTCCACAGAAGAAAACACTGGAAAAGACTGCAAAGAAGCTTTACCACTTTGGCCACATTAGTCGCAGTCAAAAAATGTTCTTGACTGAGCTGTTATGTTCAAACGTTGTACGACACTAAACAGAGGTCGAACTGACCACACTGCATGTTTGTGCGCCAGAAAAAAAAAAAAAAAAAGCTAAATATCTTTGGTGTATAATGAAGGAGAGCAACATTTAGCCAGACAGCTGGGAGAGGGTTCCTCCTCCCTCGTTCGTCCACCAATCAGAATCTCTCGTTCAGATTAGGTTAACCGGCTTAACCCTGTTGGCAAGATGTCAAAGTCACTTCCTCTATCACACAACCAGATGGGGGAATAAACTCACCTACACTCCAGCATGGCGACCTACTGTACCTGCTTGGACTCACAGCAAGTCATTATGGGCAATCAATCTGGCAACGTAATGAAACTGCCTACAGGTGAACGACTGCGACGTGTTGGTGTGCATCTGGTCGCTTGTGTGATGCCTCGCAGCACAAATGAGAACAAATTAAGTACATGCACAACCTTGTTCAATTAGAAAAAGCAATTAGCGTGCTATGCCTGACGGCAGTGGTGTGTCGTCTGCCTCCCCCCACAATAATGAGCCTCGTAAATTTCATGACTCTCAGAGGGAGACATATTCATCATGTAGCAGGACGACCATCGGGCTTGTTCTGAAAATCCAAATTGTCAAGATGCCAACTAACCAAATGGAGTGCATTTTCTTTGTTAATTGACAAAATAATTATAATGAATACAGTTCTAAAATGAATTATTTTTGCATTATTAAAACAACAGATTTATTTTCCATAAATATTCACTTTAAAAAACGTCTCCAACTCAATTTAAAAAAAAAAGGCTAAATTATTTGTCCATCTTTAACAAAAGAATATGATAACGTCCATCCTTCTTGTTTTGACAAAAAAGTCCAGTTATGTAAAATATTTGCTCTCCAGCATATAATCTTCCATGACGACGGAAATGAAATGAAATTGTCCTGAAGTGCCTCCTCACTGGGGGACATCATTCACAGAATTAACAAAAACAACAAGCGTCTCATCTGCAGCCATGCACACGGGACAGAGTGTGCTGGGACCACCTCCATGGGGGACGGATACGTGTGGCGAATGCCCTCGCCTTTTGAATGAAAGCGCTCTATTTCTCCATGACAGCAAGCGGAACAACGCTCAGGCCCTTCTGCTGGGCCCCATCCCACTTTGGTTCACTCAGAAGCCTTCAGATACAAGTTCCTCAAAGCCAGCACGTCCCCCTTACTTCCACGTGGCTCGATGTGCAAAACACACGAGATAAATGGAAGCTGTCACGGGCCGCATTGCTATTCCGAGCGCTGCTTTAACGGAAGTCTCCGACCACAGGAATGGGGCAGGCATTGCCGGCTATTGCGTAAGACAGAAACATTTGTGTGTGTGGGATGCTGGCATGCTGCTTCCTTCCATGTGATCAATTGCGACGGGAAAAACCAAATCCGATATGCTGCACTTGCTACAATGTTATTGATTAGTATTACGACTTTAAACCCGTGGTTTGTAATCTTCTCTCCTGTCACCTATCATGATTTGATCTCTTTTGCTCCACCCATCTCACATAATCATAAATCCACAATCCAATCATGCAACAAAGACCCCACACAGTAATCCTGTTGGGCTTGAACACGCACACCCGCCTTGGACTTTAAAGCCACTGGCGTCCACCAAAGCACGTGATGATGAGCACGTATTGGACAGTTTTATAGGGATTTAGGTCAAGTAAGATTGCCGGTTGAGAAGAAATTATTGACTAATTAGGGACTATTCTTTCAGGAATCAGTAGTTGTGGCTCTATGTGCGTTTCGACGACACAATTGGGACTCTCCGAGGCTTGGGGGGTATTTTTCAAAGCGAGACTTCACTGCTCCAGAGGGAATATCATGTCTGCAGAATTGTGTGTGAGTGCAAATTAGCAAATGGGAACACAGATTCAATATTACAATTTATCCGGAATGTCCTGCCGTTGCAAAGCAGCTAAATAAGATTTCAAGTAATGCGCCTTCCATAATGAACACCATTCTCCCTCATGAGTCCGACCGAGTGCACATTCCCAGCTGATTTTATTAAAAGCAGAAATAGCTTTTCGGATGACTGCCTGCATGTCCGAAACCTGGACTGTACTGAAAGGAAATGCAACAATTCTTCGAAGCAATGCCAGCCAGCTTAATCAGTGTGAGCTGCTTATCTTTGCATTCACATGTTAGGTGGGACAACTGCACAAACATGGGAGAGGACATGATTAAGTCAGACAATGGATGCCTTGTTTTCACAATCAGTGGTAATAAGAGGTGATCCGTTCGTTCCCTGTCATTTGAGACACTTTTTCTCTGACAATTTAATCAACAGAAACGAGCAAGCTTAAATGAAAACAAACGTACGCCACTATTGGGCAGACAGAAACTTGTCGTCTTCCTTCCTCCAAATCGTCACCATATTTGAGACAATGAGTGATGGAATTTCCAGAATATAGATAAATGTCAGGCTGCATTCTTTGAGTAAATGTCATCATTATACCTCCTGGCAGTCTCCCCGAGGAGCCTTTTCACCAAACAGCATTACATCAGACTCTCATCATTACAATACAATTGGTTTCTTTGAACGAGGGTTTTCGATACAATTGATGCGAGTGACTTCATGAGGGTAGAGTTACATACAGCCTAATATGTGACTAATACACTTTGTGAGATTATAGGCGTGAGTAAAGCAACTTATTATGGTATATGTTCATATTGTATGTTTGATATGTTAGTAATAGTGTACAGTGGCACCTTGAAACACAAATTTAGTTGAAATGAATGGAAAAGACAATATTTTCCGCCAGCCCTGATTCCTCCATAATATTTTTTGATAAGTAAACAGCACTCTATAATATTGTACATTACAAAAAAATAGTTTAATATAATTAAATACACTAATAAATAGATCAATAAAAAGGCACATCTCACATTGCATTGCAGCCAACTGTAGAATCTGGGTCGGTTATTGCTCATGTTGATGTTGCAAAATTGTGATAAATATCGATTATTAATATGTCATTGTGAATTGAATGAGTGAAGGGATTGTGACTCATTTGTACACTACTGTCTACATGTGCTGCTCCAGTATTTGTGTTCAAATATCCGATTGTTGCAGTAATGCTATTTGTTAGCTTGTCCATGGCGTTTTGCAGTATTTGTTGGTGTTTAGATAAATCGACTTTCCTAAGCCAAAGCTACTTACATATATGCTTGTATTAAATTAAGCCTGTTTAACTATAAGCGTCAATGATGTAATTTATTTGTGTATACTATACTGCATATGCATATAACTCTTTTCTTAATTTTCTTTCTTGCTAGAGGCAACAAATGGAAATTCGGACAGTGTCGCTATGCTTGAGTTTGTATTCTGTACATGGTTCCTGACAAAACCAGAAATAAACTTACTGAATACAAACAAATAAAAACTCTTCCTGTTCATTCCCAGGAGAGAGTATGAAATAGGCCTCAAAAGGACACTGCCAAAAAGAATGGAAACACAAAAGGAGAAGCAGAAACGGCTGCGCCCAAAAGGCTCAACTAACAGACAATAGGACGTCTCAGACAGGTGTTAGCAGAAACAAGTCAAATCTGAACACTTCAATTCCTCACTAATTATGAAGTTGACTCAGAGTAAGAACCGCAGACTTTACTCACTGATATCTGGAAGACTTCTTGTGTGTCATCCAACATCTGCACCCTGATAGAGACTTTTCTTCCTGGTGCCTGTCCAGGTGGACTCAGACCAGGCTCCAGGGTGGACACCCCAAAACTTTCGGGAGCGCCCAGCCTATGTCCGGCCGTGGATGGTCTGTCGGCTGGTTCGACCATGCTGCCTGCTGCTGCTGCTGGTGCTCTCGATCTGTTCCCGTCTGCTGGAGAAACAGAAGAAGGGCTGTTATTCTTTTCCAAATGGCTGGCAGATTGTGTCTGTTTTTCCAAATTAAAGCGGCTGTGACCCTCCCCAGTCAGTCGTTTGTGTATTTTTATATTCTGGTCTTTAAAAAACAGGCACATTCCACTTGGGCATTTCCGCAGACAACCAACATTTTACATTGCGTGATATTTTCTGCCATCTTTGGGTGAGTCAAATGCATAATGAAAGATCTTTTATTGTTATCCTGTATTCTTTGGTGACAGTCTAAATTAGTAGTGAAAATGTGGAACAAATGATACAAAAATATTTTGAAAAATTCACGGGGGATTTTGTTTCCGAGTTGGGCCGATGGCATGTGCGTAAAACTGCGGTGAGACACACACGGGTGGGATTTATGGCGTTTTCCTACAAACCAACCAGTCCAGACTTGTCAAAGCTTCACAAGTAGGGCAGATGAGACACGGTCTGAGAATAGACAAAGACACAACCCCCAACCAACACACAAACCTTTCAGCAACCCGTCCCCCCCAAGACATCGACCCCACACACGATAAACCTCCGCCTCAGACAATAAATATCCTCTCAGACCGTCGGTGACATCACGTCTGAGGAATGTGAGAGGTCAATTCCGACACATGTTTTCATCCGCTAATTTACTGAAGAAGAAATGAAAAGAGCTTCCTTTTCTCTCTTCTTCCTCCGTGATTCCATTTGGTGACATGCAGACCGGAAGAACACCACCCCATCCCAAGTCCTTGAGTATTAATGCTTGACATACAGTCTGAATGAACCTCTTAAAAGAAACATCTCAATTTTATTGCACAACCATTTGAGGGCAAATACAATCAACCGATTTCTGTAACACCCAATGAGACTTTGATCGTGTCACGAGTCTCGACAGGTATTTTGTTTGAAGGGTGCCTTCTCTTGACTTTTAGCTTCCTTCACCAACGTCCAATAGTATTTATATCAGGACTCTTCATATTAGTAGTCTGATGTTCTTTTGTGTTTGCTGTCTGTTTTTTTTTCCTGTGGGAATCATGACTTGCAAGTGTGACTAAGCTTTCCCCCCAGAATGTCTTGATACTTAGTAGTTTTGAGAATTCATCGTAACCAGAATAGATTCAAGACACTCTATGCTACATTTAGCAGGGCATAGAATTTGTTGGTACTCTTTTAGACGTCAAGTATCCATTTTAACTGTGCTGGCAGTGAACGAGTTAATCGAGGAATACCAACAATTTTAACCTCGCACTTATTTCACCCAGTGAATCTTCCTTTCGGCTTGATTTCGACAAAAGTGCATCCCCCATCAGCGGATCCAAAAGAATTCTGAATATTGCAGTTCTACTAAACATAAGCAGATGTGTTGGTCCTTGTCTTGTCCTCTGTGAGGTTTCAAAAAAGAAAAAAAATCACAAGTGGTTTAAAGGCATCCTCAACTAGGTGACATTTTATGTAAACAAACTTCTACAAGCTAAGCAACGAGTCTACGAGTTCAATAGATTCCGATCCGGTATCAGTCAGGATCTCCTCTATGACGGCAATAATAATAATAAAAAAAACCCTTCACTATTATTGCGGATGACTCATGCTCGTTGTTACTTTGACCCATTTGTCGGATCAGCGGCTTGAGTGAAGAGAGGAAATGGGGAGGTGGTGAGAGGCGATAGGGGAATACTGAGCAAACTAGTCACATGGGCACAAAAGAAACTACTGTGGGAGCTTCCAACAGCGACGCTTTCACAAGGAGGGACACTCACATAGCCTTTGAACTGGTGTTTAGTAGAACTTTTCCCAGGGGTTCGAGGGATTCAAAGCCAAACGCTGGGGTTCCCAAGCAATTGTGTGGGAGGGTCGACTTGGGAGCCACAAAAAGAAAATGCGGAAGGGAAGAGTTGCATTTGACAAGATGAAGTGACGGGACTTCCACTACACATCTTGGCAAGCAAAACGACACGCGTTCTTCATGATGTAAGTTGAAGGATGCCATAAAATGCACAAACGACACAGCCACAAAGAACAACAAGTCTGTCTAGAATGGGGCGTCCAAACAACCCTGTGGACTCGGTCTTAGCAGCCATGGGCAAATGCTAAAAATAACATTTCACACAGCTTGCAACCCTGCTTAAGAAAAGGTTGGGGTGGGGGGTTGTTGTGAAACGTGTGGGTGTAGAAAAAGTGCATGTGCGTGAGGGCGGGGGGTGATGCCCTTGACGACTACTACTACGACGACTACTATTAATAATAAAGTGGGGCTTTGAGAGAGTAGACGTAATGCATTTACGTCACTAAGGGGGTTGGGGAACAATGTGGATACCCCCCTTCCCCAGGTTGATGCCCAAGGCCACCGCCCCATTAGCTCCACCCCTTGCAAGCCCCTGGAGTCCCCACCCCCACAAAAAAATGTTTGTAATGATCTTTTTAATTAAAAAAGGCCACATATAAGTTATATAATTAAATATATTTTGTAGTTTTCAATAGAGGATAAAAAAGAGGATGGATTTTTGTACCAAGTCCAAGTCACCCGATTTTGAGCCAATACTGAGTCCCAATCCGATTTATTGGCAATGTAATAAGGAAGAAGTCATGTCAAAATTAACAATGTGTTCAATGCAGCCCCACAAGTCGAAACACAGTTTTTGGATTTTGCACCAAAATCCATGCATTTTATCCCTCCCTTTAAATTATTTTTACCTGAAACTACCACACGGCATAGACATCAATACATCGAGCTTTGATTGCGATGATGTCTTTGTTAAAGCCACGATTGTATAATGACACGTGGCTTGTACCCCAACTGCATGTCAGTTGTTTGTAACAACCCAATCCAATCAAAACCACAAACTAATTCAATGAGGTAGAATGAACAGTGTCAAACACAAACACTACCTGAAGAACCTTGTAAGCTCACCATCCGGCGTTTGCCACGATTACTATTTAAAACTATTTTGCAACACCAACCTATGCAAAAACCGACTGAAATTCTACAGTTGGCCATAATGCAATGTGAGATTCTACATGAGGTAAACCATTCGGAACACAAAAAAACACACAAAACAATTCCACAGTTAGACTAAAACAGCAGCTATACGTCTGCGTAATACTTTTTCAAATAAATTAATATCAGGATTATGCCAATCTAACTGATAAATTGAATATTTGCGTTTAAATCAGGTGTGTTGAAGGGAGCAAGCATCTAAAAATCATGTTGGATAGGGGGCTATGGAGGAGCACAATTTTGATGCGTCTGAATTCCCTAGCAGTTTTTAAGAATTACTATAATACTGTATATATCATATCAATATCTAATTGCAGTCGAAGATTGTCAAAGTGGCCCTTGCATCCCAATATTTTTCTGTACGGGACGCTTGGAGGAAAAAGTTTGGACAACCCCCTTGTTGTACACCGTTATAATGCCTGTTTGCAGAGTGAAAGGCCAAGATGTAGGTTAACAGAGTAATCCTTTAGGCCCTAGTAAAGATGTAAGTAGGCTAAGGATTGCGACGTGTTGGCCAATATTGATGTTGACGTTTTGACAATGACAAGCCTCTTTTTTTTTTTTTTGTAGGGGGGTCAGTAGATCGCCAATGGAAACTCAATTTTGGACAAAGTTGTGAGAAAAAGATGTAAAATGATGAAAGCAATAGAGGAGCGCTACAATAAAGCAAAGTGGTTGCACTACGGGTTCGGTGAATGAACAGACCGCAAATTCTACTCCAAAATGCTGGGTCATCAAAAACGTCAAATCACACGCGGTTTCGCCACGAATAGTCTCAACGAGTCGCCGGCGAGAGTCTACGTGTAACCTGGCTGCATAATCCGGATAGAATGATTTCCTCACCCCACTCCTCTTTACCGGGTGCTCCGTTGGGTTTGAGGTATTATCCGTCACCGAGCGGCGGCCGGCCGGTCGGTCGGTCGCGTTCCCCGTAGTGAAGCTTTGCTCTCAAGTGGGACGGTGGCTCTGCGCAGCAACCATTTGGACAAATGCTGGAAAACATGCAGCTATCCGTGCTTTCTTTAGGAACAATAAGGAGCAGCGTACCGCCTCCAGAAGCCGCCCGGTGGGACAGCGGCCACACTCGTGGAGCGGCGCTGTCACGCCATCTCCTGGAGAAAAGGAATGTTTGACATACTGTACACTGCATGGCAGGCGATAACAAACACAGTCTGGCATATGATCTCCATGTTTTATAATAAAACAAAAGCTGTGCTCTGAATCATTCATTCATTCTTCCTACTCGCTGTATAGACATTTGTATTTTTCCCCCTCCAATTACTTTTTTAGTCAAATGAAAAAAAACGAGTTTCCAACACGTAATTGCTGTTGCGCAATTACTAAAGGCTCTCCCTTAATATTGAACACATGAATACATTGTATGATAATATGCAATTTTGTATTTTTCAAAAGTAATCGTTAAATTTACGTCACTCCGTGATGTGTTATCTTTGTGCCCCCAACTCATTAACTGGCGCAATGCATTGTGGGATATTTTCTGCTGCCCCTAGTCAAGGTCCGTTGCCATAGTTACCACAGACAGCGGGAGAGGGCGAGACAGCTTCACGTGACCAAGCAAGATGGCGACCACATTGTTGAATTGATGCTAGTGTGTGAGTACTTTACTTCGTTTAATTAGCTAGCCGCTACGTTGAGACGCCCGGTGCGTTATTTCAGATTTAACAGCCGCATTCTTATGGTTTAACACAACACTATCCAAGGAATTGGCTTCCCCCCCCCCCATTCCAGCGAGATGCGATTTTGCATGTCAAGTGAAGTAATAAATCTGCTAATGTTAGCTTACTGCTCAACTTGGGCTGCAGCTGCTTTATTTGTTGTTTATTCGGCTGGGTGTTTTGCAATTCATATATTCTGGTCGTTACCCATTCCATTTTTCTTTTTCTTGCAGGGTCTTGAGGGGTCCGGAATTTGGACGTGATTTTCTTTTCTATTGTTCACCATCATCGTCATCAGAATCACAATGGCCCTCAATGTCTTTGGTAAGATGATGATTTACCATTATAGCCTAATCCGAGTGTTTTAATTATGTCTTGTCGTTTGTGTTAATTACACGCCTGACCAATTCATACATTATTTGTTGTCTTCCCATCATGTGCATTGAATTAGAGGAAGCCAGTGGCCTCGATTTAGCGATTTGAACACATCCCTACGAGCTAGTATATAACTTTGTCAAATCGACGTAATATTTTACAGTTACTAAATCAAACTGTTAATTCACGGATTGTTATTGCTGTTATACTGGAACTGTTGCTGGTTCAGAGGTGGAATTTGATTGTCTCCAGAATTTGAAACAAAAGCTACTTCTGATTGCCATACGTTTTGATGCAATTCTTTTCAGGGTTCTTATTATAGGAAAGGAAAGAACCCATACAAGTTGTAATAGTATTATTTTTGATAAAAACCTTGTTACACAGTTTGATGTTTTAAAGATGCGTATGAAGTAAATAAAAAAAAACGCACCCAGACATACAATAAAAAATATCTTTGGAAAAATCATCACACTCTTACCCCATCTCAAGGCTCTGATTTTATTTTAATTCACACCTCGACAAGAATAGCCTATCAGAGACAGAAGGCGTGAATGAAGAGATTGTATCATTTGTGGTGCACACATGTAGCCTCGAGGGAACATTACGCAGCCTCGCACACCTTTTTTTTCTTGGCTGCATAATGTTCCTCTTGTTGGGAAGAAAAGTTTTAAATTAAGTGTGGGTTTTTTTTTTTTTACAATCCATTTTAAGCAAATATTTTTGTCGTTGTGGAATTGTCATATTGACTCCACTTATCTGAAATGTTCTTAAAATGTATTTTTTAATTCCAAATGATCAATTTTGAATTAAAAAAAAAAAACAGCAAACATTTTCTATTTGTCTTCTCAGATCATGATGAATACAGGCCACCGGTATGGAAGTCTTACTGTAAGTACTTACTAATAATTTGTGGTGATATCGTTTTGTACTTTTGAGTATTTGTGTGTCTGTGTGTCGCTTAAAAACTGAGGTTCAGCTTGTGTTTTCTGCCGCAGTGTATCAGCTCCAGCAAGAGGCGCCACACCCACGTCGATTGACCTGCACTTGTGAGGTGAGGTTCCGATTATCCTCTGTTGACAAATAGGATTTAGAACACATCATATTTGTCATTCTTATTATTTTCTTGTGACGCTTGAATGCTGGTCATTAAGCCACTATCCCACTGGGCGGAGAACAAGTGTGAGTGTTTTCAAAGGCAGTGAATGTCATGTAGTCACATCAGAGTGTTTGTCAAGGTGCATTCACAGTTGCAAATATTAGCAAAATATTTGACAGATGCTCATCAGTTTAAGTGATTTTGTCTTGTCGCAAAGAGATTTTGAACAAGTTCAAAATTCCCTAGCCAGACAAAAAGTACAATACAGTGCAGAACATCTGGAGACCGTTAGACGACCTTGAACGAACTTTAACAAGAAGACAATGTTTGCTGACACTCACACTTTTTCACCGCTCAAAGTGATAGGGTCGTCACTAGTTACTTTTTCCAGCCAATTAAAAACCTTGCTGTGTTTCCATTTAACCTCTCACTTGGCTTTATGTTCCTTTACTGGTTTTCTATTCCTTACCAATGCTCCATGTTCAGAAATACAAGACAATTGGAATCAATGATGATGAATGACTAATTCCAGTCAGCACACTCATGCTTGCTGAGCACGATTCTGCCTCCTGCTTGAGCTAAAAAGTACGAGATTAGCTAGCTGACGTCATGCAGCGTTAAATGTCAGGCTGTAAATTGACTTGTCAAGTAGTCTGTACAACCAACACCATATAAATATTTGCCATTGTGCTAATGTGTTGGTTTCACGTCATATTTTGAGCTCTGTTGCGCTCTTAGTTTGACTCATTCACTCCTCTCTGCTCCCACACATACGCCGACTCACATGCTGGTCCAGAATAAAATGTTACCGTCTCACGAATCATATTGCCTGTGGGTGGAATTCTCCCGCTAAACCTTTGATGGTTTTCAAATATGTGTATTTCACCTGTAGGTGGACAATCGACCCAAATACTATGGAAGAGAGTAAGTAGCTTATTTCATCGGCGTGTCTTGTGAGAATTGTTTGATGTGGACAAGCAGACCTACTGTGTTCAGATATCACGGGATGATTTCTAGAGAGGAAGCCGACCAGCTTCTGAGTCAGGCCGAAGGCAGCTACCTCATTCGAGAGAGTCAAAGGCAGCCGGGCACATATACACTGGCGCTGAGGTAAGTGCATTTCCGTAAAAGGTGTATGTCATACGGCAAGTCACTGTTCGTGCCGTCGGTGAATATGAGTCGTCGTGACGGATCTGATCGAGCTTTATCCAAAGTGGAGCACCACTTGTGTTTTGGGTCGGCATCAGCTATTCATAGCTGTGTTCCACCTGCCCACATACGCTTGCATGTTTCCCCTGTGGTTATAATTACCTTCCATAAATACTACTCTGTGAATGAAAATTTGATTTGGGGTTAATGATCTCAAAGTGTCCATCCACTGAGGCCTAGAAAAAGTGTTGTCCCAGTTTGGCGTTTGTGTGTCACAGTTTGGTTGTATTTGATCAGATCTAATTAAAAGTCATTCAAGCGACGGCAGACTTTGCCTAAGATCTTCTTCCCATCACCCCATTCAGGTTCGGGAGCCAGACGAGAAACTTCCGTCTTTACCATGATGGGAAGCACTTTGTTGGAGAGAAGCGGTTCGAGTCCATCCATGACCTGGTCACAGATGGCCTCATCACACTTTATATTGAAACTAAGGTGAATACTCAGGGGGCACTTTCTATGAACCGGTCCTTCTGTCAGCCCAAAGCATTCTAAACCTTTTGAAACTGTGACATTTTTTTTTTTTTAGGCAGCAGAGTACATCGCCAAAATGACTATCAACCCTATCTATGAGCACGTGGGCTACACTACACTGAACCAGGAACCCACACTGAAGAAACACGTGCCACACAGCATGGAGGCCCCCGATGGCCCGGTTCCCATCAAAGATGATCGCAACACTGAGGAGAGGGTGAGCATTGATTGATTGATGTATAACATGCAATGTACTTGGTGCAGAGTGTCACAGATGAAGCTGAACAGTGATGTAACATGCAATGATACTTTCTCTCCAAGGACCGTTTTTCTCAAGGATTTAGTGACTGTGAGAATCACGGTGCTCTTATTGGTTCACTCTCCTCTAAATGTGACCTGCTCAATCCATCTCTCCCTCCCGCTCTCACTTGCTCAGTGTAGCGGCGTTTTAGCTCCCTCTCAGTCGTGTGGATTGCAGTGTGCAGAGCGAGAGCTGTAACGCCAGTCTGAAGGATGTAGAGGACTTTTGGATTTATTTGCAGATCCTGTGGCCGATTTTCTGATTCTTTGGCCCACTTTTGTTGAGCAGCCAACTTTGTCTGGCTGACTGTAGGGGCTCCATACAAGTTGCTTGCAGATCCAGCTTTTCTTTGGATTATACAACTTATTTCTGTTTCTTTGTACGATTTACCGGAACGTCTCTTTTGACTTAAACGCAGTTTTATACGACAGATTCCATAATGCCAAACAGCAAGGCTCATGTTGTTAGGAGAGGTAAGAAGCAATCAGGCCGGCGAGATGAGAAACGAGCGCGTCAAAAGGGTTCTTGGTTTGCTGCTGCCCTTGGATTGGATGGTGGCAGTAGTGGCTCAGTTCTTCATCTGCCAATTGCTGGCAGCTCCTTAGACCCCATCATAAAGAAAGGGACCCGGCTCGACCGAGGCCCGGTTATGTCCAAACCAACATCTCCTGCCTCCGCCTTCTGGCAGCCACTAAAATCTTTGGCCATTTCACAGCTCACATCGCTGGTGCGACGAGCCACGTTGCGGGAGAGTGACATGGTGCCAAAATATGAGAAGGTTCACAACTTTAAGGTAAGACTCATGTGCGTGCGTGCTTGCGTGAGATGTCTTGGTCATCTTCTGCCACCATCAACAGGTTCATACATTTCGTGGCCCTCACTGGTGTGAGTATTGCGCCAACTTCATGTGGGGGCTCATCGCTCAAGGTGTCAAATGTGCAGGTAAGACACCTAAGTGCACATTAGGGGTGGGACTAGGTCATGCAAGTACACATCATAAATATGTCATGTTAATCTTCAAGTTTCAAGCAAAAAAAAAAAAAAAATCTTACAAAAACAAATCTTTATCTTGAACATAGACTGTAGGTTTTCAAATGTAAACAGGCAATACTAGCCAAGCCATGTAGTTCAAATCCCAAGTCAGTCAAATCTTTCATGATGTTTATCTATACAAGTCATAAAAAAGCAACTTAAGTTTGACTGAAGTTTCACACGTACACATGCACAAAAAACTAAATAAGCTCCTGTTATGTGTCAGACTGCGGGTTGAATGTCCACAAGCAGTGCTCAAAGGTTGTGCCCAATGACTGCCAGCCAGACCTTCGTCACGTCAAGAAGGTGTACAGCTGTGACCTGACCACCCTGGTCAAAGCGCACAACACCAAAAGGCCCATGGTGGTCGACATGTGCATCCAAGAAATTGAAGCCCGAGGTGGGTAGTAGCGAAAAGTGGAGCCTGCTACCGCTCATGGTTTCTTTTTAACTGTGGCCTTCCTCTGTTTCCTAGGTCTCCAGTCAGAGGGTCTGTATAGAATATCCGGCTTCAGCGAGCTAGTTGAAGACGTCAAGCTGACGTTTGATAGAGGTCAGAATCACACCTAAAGTTGTACATTACTCTGTAATGATCCCCTACGTTGCATCCACAGATGGCGAGAAGGCAGATATCTCATCAAGCGTATATGAGGACATCAACATCATCACTGGCGCGCTCAAGCTCTACTTCAGAGAGCTACCCATTCCCCTCATCACATATGATGCCTACCCACGCTTCATCGAGTCTGCAAGTAGGCGCTCTGATGTCTTACACAATGACTTATTTAATGTCTATATGGATGGTCTTCCATTTGCTCTTTGCAGAGATCACAGACCCGGAAAAGCGGCTGGAATCCCTCCACGAGGCTCTCAAGCTACTGCCGCCAGCTCACTGTGAGTCCTTGCGGTACCTCATGGCTCACCTCAAAAGGTAAGCGCCTGCCGCATCTATTTTTGTTAGGTAATGTCATGAACAGTCAAGGCATCTATTGTTTACAAACATCATGAAAGGTCTGCACTAGTAGTGCACCGTCCAGTAAAGTGCAGTACTTCAGCGGTTGTTGCAGTGTCAGATGGTTTGGGTTGTATATTATGGGATACTTTGGAAATAGACAAAAATGTCTTTACTCAACTGAACTCAAACAAAACATGGCGCTTAGGGGGCAAGGGGGCTTAAATGAGCACTTGTTTATTTTAAGGCCTTTTCCAAGACATGAGCCCTTCCCTCTCTTTCTTCAGGGTGACCCAGTACGAAAAGGACAACCTCATGTCCAGTGAGAACCTTGGAATTGTCTTTGGACCCACATTGATGAGATCACCTGACTTGGATGCCATGACGGCACTCAATGACATCCGCTACCAAAGGCTGGTGGTCGAAATGCTCATCACCAATGAGGACATGTTGTTCTGAGAGGAGGCGGAATGAAGAGAAAACGGACAAGAAGATATTTCACCAATGCAGGGCAACTTGTCCCACCTGACTGGCTGTTTTTGTTAGTGCACTTGCCAGAAGCAGAATGAATTTTTTGAAGAAAGTCATTGAGAAAATGCTATCACTGAGCCACTCGTGTCAGTGCAGTCAAAACAATGCTGTATTTCCCGTTCTTGTTTTTCATGTTTAAGCTTTGTTACAATGAGCTGAGAGCTGGCCATCATGAGCCAGAATTAATAGAAATGTGGCAGCAGGGCTTCCATGGCAACCACAAGAACAACCATGTAATTACTCAGTTTCCTTGAAAGAAAACCTGATTGTATATTGCTAAAACTGAGCATAACTAATGTCATAAAGCGCTAGTGACTGTAACATGAAGGATTTTGTTTGCAATGTTCATTTTTTTAATTACAATAGTGCCATCTGAAAAAGGGGCCAAGTGAAGTCAAGATGAGTTTGGTTTGTGCTGCCTTCTCCGATAGCACATACAGTATAAATGAGTCTGACCCCATTTCTGTCGGGGGAAAAGGAGTAATGATTAAATCTTACTTGAATGTTTTCATGAAGTTAAATCAGAATTTAAGGTGGTAAAAAAAAAAAAAAACACCCTTGGCTGCTGGGCTGGCTGATATTGTAGAGATGTACCATAATGTTTCTGGATTTTCTAACAAATCGGTTTTGTTTGTTGTGTGATGTAAAATATATATATATACTGTATATATTTTGTTTTTGATTCCATCATGTACTAACACTATCACACTCTGCTGAACCATGAACCACTTATGAGCCTTCCGTGATCTGTGACACTTCTTCAGCATCCTAATTTTCTTTTCTTTTTTTTATATTGTCGTGATGTTGATGTAAACTAAGTTCTGTATAGTATGTATGCATGGAGAAATTAAATTATTACATATGCTTATCAGATTTGAAGTTGTTTATTTTAGAGTACTCATAGCTGTGTCTTGATTTTTTTTTTCCATTGACCTAATGAAGAGAAACGCAATTAGCTTTCGTACTTTCTTGCGTGAAAGTACTCTGGAAGTCACGCGTCAGCGGAGAATTGCAGGCATGGCAACTTAACCGCGGAAATTAAAATTCTCGCATTTATCAAGATGTTTTATGTTATAAAGCATATCATTGCCGTCTTCTGACAGGCCTCGTTGGCGCAGTAGGCAGCGCGTCAGTCTCATAATCTGAAGGTCGTGAGTTCGAGCCTCACACGGGGCACGTATTTTTTCCTTTCAAATTTGGAGGAAGGAGGTATTCATTTTTTCCTGACTAACTGTGGTGCATTTGATGAAAGCATTTTAAATCACATGAAGTTATAAAGAAATGAGCACACCGGGTAGCAGTGTGCCGTGGGACATCTGGTCTTCTTCATGTCACTGTCCAAAAATTGCCGTATTACAAAATCAATCAAGCCACACGTAGAATAGTTTAGACAGAATCCAAAAATCTAAAATGAAAATCTAAAATAAACATTTCTAGGTTTTTCTTTTATCCGGCTTTCTTGATGCCTTGAAGGCAACGCCACTACGTCACGTGACTCCGGAACTCCTTCCGTCCAGCAAAACATTACTGAGCAAGCGAGCACTTGTAAACAACTGAGCGTCGATCTTGACAGTACCTCAATTTCCGAGCGAACAAACTCTCAGCCTTTCCCCACCGATCGCTTACCTGTCCAGTTGACAGGCCGACTCAATGCATTTCAGAGGACCGAAAACACCGAGACGATCATGGACGTCAACGATTTATTTAGTAGTTGCAGAAAGGGCGACATTTGTAGAGTCAGGTAACCATTACATGCGTACAAGCGTATTTAGTCCAATAGAACGGTTTCTTCCGATTCTTACCGTAAAATGAATTCCGTGGGAGCTTTGAGCTACAGCTATTGCTGAACTAAACGATAGTTTCTGTCGTTATCCAAAATGAGCTTGATATTAACTGAAGCTCAGTTCGGCTCACTTTGCTCATGCAGCATTAGTAGTGATCATGAGTGTTTTGGCGTCATAATACTGCAGCATGTGGGGCATTCTGCAACACTATGATACAAATCGGGTAAAACACATACACAATTCAAACTAAATGATGATAGCACCACCAATGATTATTTTAAGGCATTTTTTTCAAGACTCACAGGATATTCTGTTCTTTGTATACACTGAATCTACCAAAAGAAAGAATATATTTTCTCCTTTCACCGAAAAAGTTTCATTCAACCTTTTTCTGTTGTTATATTATCAGCAATAGAACAAAGTTAGGTTTAACAAAATGCAGTCAGTCAGATCTCCCAAACTGGATGCTTCTCATATAAAAAATAAAAATGGTGCATTGCTGCCATCTATTGGTGGTCGTGCATCAGTGAAGTGCTTTCCAAGTTTGAAATTTACAGGTATCAATTATAGTATAAATTCTTACTCATTTTTGCTAGCTTTACCGGCTCGACTGGGGCGTCTTGACCTGAGTTAATTGATCGTCGATTAAAAAAAAAAAAAAAAAAAATCTGTACGGCTTGGCGGCCCAGTATCAAGTGACACATGGACCAGTACCGGTCCATGGGCCGGTGGTTGGGGACCTCTGGTTTATAGAATAAATCAAAATGTTAATTGTATTCTAATTCTCATTTTGTTGTGGTCTTTTGATGTTTTTGACAGCAGTATATTCTGACTCCATTATACTAGAATTATAAGCCACTGATTTTGTGTCTTATAGATACCTCGTTGAACAGCGAGACGTGGACCTCAATATAAGAGACCAATGGGATAGCAGCCCCTTGTAAGTATCATTCTTTGTGGTTAACAGAAAAGTATCATTTCCCATTTCTAAGATGACCTCTCTTGTCTGCTAGATATTATGCTTGCCTCTGTGGCCACGAGGAGCTTGTCCAGTACCTGCTGGCAAGTGGTAAGCAAGTGCTGTCCTGTCATGTTCCTCGTGTGACACAGCATTCCAGAAAGATGCGTCTTTTTCCTTTTCTTTGTTGCCATGTAGGTGCCAAGTGTGAGGCCAACACATTTGATGGCGAGCGGTGCCTGTACGGCTCACTGAACGACTCAATCCGACGCCTGCTCAAAGAGTACAAGTGTGTCAGTGTCCGTGCCATGAAACGGGATGATTTTAACTACTTCCTACACTTGTAAGCTTGTAACTATATTTCATTATAGTTTTTTTTTTTTAATTTGGATTTTTATTTTTTGAATTAATCCATCCACCCATCCATAGTTAGATTAAATTAGATTTTAGAGAAGTTAGTATTAGTTTTTATTAAAAAAAAAAAAAAGAGAATTGTGGTGCTAATCATATCAGTTAATGTCATCTAATAAAGAAAAGTTGTTATGTTATCCTAAGATTTGCTCACTCCTCAGGTTGCTGGAACAGGGACTCCACAGTGATATCACGTTCCTCGTTCACGGGCAAATGTTCACGGCTCACCGATGCGTGCTCGGTGCACTCTCGGAGTACTTCAGCGAAATGTTTGCGACCAAATGGAAAGACAAAACCTTGATCCATCTCAAGCATCCTCTGGTAGGTCCATTCCATGGTGTCATTGGCACATTTTGCCTGCTTCTGGTATGAGAATTCAACTTTGTACCTGTTTTCAGATCAACCCTGCAGCTTTTGGAGCCATTCTGCAATATTTATATACGGGTGAGGATATTTTGCAGCTACTAATTCTCCAGGGGAACGTTTGACTGCCTCATAGTGAACCATGTTTACTGGATAAGAGAGTAATGGAGAAAAACTATCCCAAAACTGTCTCGTTTGCTTTTTTTTTCAGTCTTACTAATTGGGTAAATATTTTTGTAATTCAAAGAGGGTTTGTCCAAAAATGACGTAACTGTTTTTATTGCTAGTGTGTCTGAATAATGTAAATATTATGATCCTGTAATGTGACAATCCACAGTTTATATTTGTGGTAAACTTGAGTAAATAATTTATAAAACTGGCTATTGGAAAAATCATTGAATGAATGAATTGTTAACTTTTCAATATTATTTTAATGGGATTGGGGATAGTCATTGAGACCAATAACATCACCCAGAGGAATTGCCATGTCTCGGATATCATGTTTTACGTTTTCCCCATTTGCTTCAAAACGTAATAAATCAATAATCAATTCCACATGATCCATCTAATCACAGATGGATTATCATGCCCATCCTTAATTTGTGCTTTGATGTTAAAGGACGTATGGATATTGACGTAAGCCTCGTGGACGACTGCAGACGGCTTGCTAAGCAGTGCAAAATGACAGATTTGATTGAGGAGCTGCAGATTAAATGCCGACAGGTGTACGACTTTGGTAAAATGCCATGTCATGCTTAGACTGCACTCATCTGTTTTTCACAGCTTGAATCTCCTTTTATTTCTTTTTGGCTCTCAAGTATCCAACAAGCCAGGCATCTGTGTGAAGGTCCTCAGTCTGGAGCCTCATATCTGCCAACTCCAGGAGGACATGGCCCAGTTGGCTGACTGTGCTCTGCCGCCTCAGCTCAGAGTAAGAATTGAGTTTGAGGTTTAACGCTTCCATCCTGCCCAGGCACAGAAATATAGAACGGATTATTTCCTTATTAGCATATGTTGAGGCTAATCACTCAGAAGCAAGTTAAAAAGTCATATTTGGGCATTGCTTTCACCTCAGGTCGGATACGGTGCACTTCCCTTCAACAATGTCGACCACCTGCCCACCTATCCTGATGTCTGCTTCAGAGTCGATGGCTACGATTTTTTGTGTCATAAGGTTTGTTTTTGTTGCAGACCGGCTTTGACTCCAACTGAGAGTTTTATTGCTTGTGTCTATTTCTCCAGGCATTTTTCTGTGGGCGGAGTGATTATTTTAAAGCCTTGCTGGAGGACCACTTCTGTGAGGGAGAGCAGCTCCAGTCCCAACCTAGCACTCCGGCCATAACTCTGCACAACATCTCTCATCAGATTTTCATCCATATCATGTATTACATATACAGCGATGACACACAGGTTTGACATTTGTATTATTTTTATATTATTATTGGCGAGCGTGAACTCAAAGCTATCAGACATATACTTTTGACTGTTACTTGGAATGAATTTGTTCTTGTAGATGTTGTAAATTCTTGTGGACAACCCGCGACGCTTCTTGAATGTCCATCAAGCTGGTATGACCACCAACTGGTTCTTCCTGATGTCCAGGTGACACGAGAGAACGTGTTTGACATCCTGTGCGTGGCCGACATGTACCTGCTGCCGGGGTTGAAACGTCTGTGCAGCAAGACCCTCGCCAAGAACCTTTGTGAGGACAACGTTCTGTGCATGTGGAAGACGGCCAAGCTGTTCCGGCTCACTCGGTTGGAAGATCAATGCATAGAGTTCATGGCCAAAATAATTGAGCTGGTGGGTGTTTTTGCAGATTTTGTACAAGAATGCCAAAATACGCATTAGATATATCAGCACGTCTAAAATCCCCACAATTATATTGTTGTTGTTTTTTGTCTGCCACAGCTGGTGGAGAAGGAGGAGTTTGCTGAGATGGTCAAAGAGGATGCAGCTTTGCTGGAGGAGCGACAGGAGACCGACTCCGTCCCCCTGATAGACGAAATCCGTTCCTACATCGTCAGTAACGTGCAGACGTACAGTGCCATAGAGGAAGCCAATCAGAAGCTGGAGGTCTTGGAGGAGCTGCTATTAAGCATTGATATTGACTGCTGAAGACTTCTTGAAAGGTGCAATTTGCCTGAGATACAACCTTTGTTTCTGTAGGCTTCATTTATCTGTTGTTACAATATTGTACATAACCTATTTTTAGTTGTAAACATTAGTGAGAATATTACATTTATTATTATACATACATATTGCCAGAGGATCTAAAAAGTCTACATACATATGTGCTTTAACTTGTACAACGTAAGATAGTGAAGGAATGGGGTCGAAATACAAAAAGTCCTGCCTAGCTACAAAAACAGATATGCTCAAACCTCATTGAATAAAGTACATAAGCAGACAAGTATATTCACATATTAAATCAGTAAAATAAACAATTTAAGCATATAATTATACCTACACACCAAATCAAAAAAGAAGACATAACTAGACATTTTTGATAAGTGGTAATGAGAAAGGTTTTTGATCTGATATATATTTCTGAGCACTTTGAAATAACAAATGTTTTTGATATATTGCCTGAATAGCTTAATGACCCTTAAGGGACTGTTTAATGCATGCCTGATGATTTTCTAAACTGGTGGTGTTGGAGTACTTATCGCTGAAAAGTGGATAGATCAAGTGCTAAGCATTAGCAGGGTAAATGAGCGGATCATCTTGGTGAAGTTGATCGTTGGGAAGTGCCTGACAAACCATGATGCTGCCAGTTTGCCTAACAAAGAAAAGATATGGTTGAAAGCATGATTAAACTAAGAATATGACATAAGCAACTACATGGAGTATCAAAAGAACAAACAAACAAAAACATGGTAAGCTGTCCCTGCTGAAGAAAAGCAGGCCCAAACCATGATGCTGCCAGTTTTCCTAACAAAGAAAAGATATGGTTGAAAGCATGATTAAACTAAGAATATGATGACGTAAGCAAATACATGGCGTATCAAAAGAACAAACAAACAAAAACCTGGTAAGTGGTGAGTATAAACTTTGCATAGTCAGGGAACATTAATAAATTGATGATGTCACAACCAAAAGCTCACCTAATTCTGTTCAAAATGACAAAATTGAAAGAATGATGAATGGATGAAGTGCGACAGTGTATGTGCAAGAATGGAGGAGAATGTTTACAGGAAGGTCACTTGGAGATAAAACCAGCAGGTGCCAGAGGGAGACAGCCAAGCCAAAGATGATTGTCAAGGCTGAAAGACGGAAAGGAAAACAACAGCCCCCACACATCGAATCGCCCATAATCAGCACCAAACCCCACGGAACCAGCTCTCACCGAACCAACACCCACTCCCATGGAATCAGACTCTCCTGCAAACTTGCCCCACCCCAAAGACTCATCACCCATCAAACTCGGCCCACACTGGCATGTGCAACTGAATATAAGAACCTTGAACGTTGCCTTTCTGAATGGAGACTTTCTGCTCTTGAAGGGCCCAGCGCTGTATTGTACTTTCCTGAAAACAGAGCTTTCTTAACAAGAATTGTGATTGAACTCAACCAACCTGCGTAAGTCTAAATTTTGCTTCAGTGTCTTAGCATTTTCCTAAATCTGAAGAAATCAAACGAGCACGTAGTGAGTAAATTGGATAACAGGTGAGTGGCAATGGCTTTTGCCGTGAGGCGCAGATAGCGCGCTCCCTAAATTGTGGACAAAATCCAACAATACATCTTTTGGTGAGTGGGATAAAAATTAGCGCAAGTGTGCACCCTTTAATACTTGAAGTGTGGTTGGGTTTAAAATTAATGCAAAGTCCAGGCATAGGGAAAATAATTAGGAGATTGTTGTCACATTGATTAAGCATCCAGGGTTTTCACCCAAAAATTTGCGGCTTCTGTAATGTTGCTGTCATTCTCTTTACAGCTTTCCAGTTTTCATTTTATATCAATTTTGGAGGGACATCCAGTTCTTGGTAATCTTTGCCATATTTTCTTTACAATTTTCCATAGTATATATGTTTTGGAGCCGAACAGTTACAAAAGGGTATCCACACGAGTGCGCCCCATCATCATGTTTGTTTACTTTTTTTTTGTTTACTTTTTGCTTTAAAATATTGCTCTTGTTTTCCCCCAATTTATCTGTATGGAGGTTTTGAAATGATTTGTCTTGGTCTCATCTTTCATCTCACCAAAACCTTTGACCAGATGGGTGTAGACTTTTTATATCCATGGGACTATTTTTGCATGTGTGACTGACCACTTTAATTCAGCCTCCAAGCAACAAGACTACAAGTTGCTTTCATTGCCACTTTTTATATTTCAAATATTTTAATATTTTAAGAACCTAATTCCATAGTGAATATGATTTAATATATCTCCTTTTACGTTGTATGTTGTGAAATGTATTTGGCAGGTTGTGCAAGAGAGAAAAAAGTGGAACCTTAATATTGAATCCACCTTTATTTTTGTTTAAAAACAGCCAAATGTGTTTTTGGTTTAGGCAAAAAAAAAAAAGAAACATCTATTACAACCGCATGTTGACAAATCTTGTGTGTTGTGACTGAAGCCTAACGCATTTAGTTTAGTGACTAGTAGTTCACCTCTGTACCAAGAGATGGCGCTATTTCTCAGCTTTTCATTGAAGATGAGTGCTCAAAAGTTCTCTTGGTAACAACAATACCATTGTTGCACAAATATCCTTTATCGAGCTCTTATAGAACGTATAGAATGATACGTTCAAAAAATTCTGAGATTTTCTTTTGTATAACATAGCATCTTACTTTTCAGATTAGTTATCAGGGTGGTATAAGCTTGGACGGAATCTTGTGTTTTGTAAACTTATAGCTGTTCTAACAGTTGCCACTGAAAATATCTGTGAACAAAATGTTTGCCCTCCAGCCCTGACAGTGAATGCTAACAAGGTTCATGGTATTAGAATAAACAACACAATTAGTTATTTCCCAACAATTTTCAAGCGTTTCATTTTATATTGTTGCTACTCAACACTGTTGTTTTTAATCATAGGTCGGAAAACATTGTCCGTTTCATTTGTTACTATGAAGCATGGTCTTGTACTTTGACTCTTCCACACATAGTTATGTAATTGTACACTTTGCTCACCTCACTGTCTTCATACAGTTGGATCGAACATCTCGGACTGGTCTTTTCATTTACTGTATTATGACACTGTATACACGCCGCCCTATTACCACACTGTCCCTTTGCACCCGTCTTATCGAATGACTAATTACATATGTCCTTTATTGAGCGTCATGTCCGTGAATGTACGTAATAGTACTGGCATGACATTTCTAGTTTAATCAAACTGACACAATAATGCATGAGAACTATAAATACAGTACAAGTCAAGTTTTTCACTTTAAATGAACTATTGTACATAAAAACTCCTATATTTCTTTCTCTCCATTGCTAAGACATGAAATTCTACTGCATGTCCACCACTGTCCTGAATAATATTTAGCAATGACAAGTTCCATGTGTTTCTAGAAAAAAACTCATTTGAAGAGGGCAGAAGGGGATAAAATCTCTTGGCACTTGACTCATGCCTCTGCGTGACTCACAGAGGCTTCACAGTGGCATCTGTCTCTTCGCATATATGAATGTGCACAGTCACAAATTCATGTGGAGCAGCTCGGCGTTGCGCTCATTTCTGCAATGTAGTAATGCAGCTCAACTGTCTCTATTTTGTTCTATTTGATTGGCTGTGGTGGAGTCATGTTCCTTCAGGGGCACAATTGCCACCACTGAGGTGCTGTACTTCAAAAATCTCTCTTTTTTTATTCTTTCAAACATTCAAGAGGGTTCTTACCCACATCATAATGAATGTGTACATCAATTTGCAAATAGGAATGCATGAGAAAAGTCATAAGATGGCAAGTGGGACCATTTTATTGTATTTATTTAACCTTTATTTTGTATTTGTCATATTTGTCAAATCGTCTCTGCATGTTGCACCTCTAATATTATTTTTAAGAAACCACTGCGCCAGAGGAAGAACAACCAATCAGACACAGAAGGTCAACCATTTCAAGTTTATCAGGTCTTTTTGATTATTTTTCATTTGAAGACATTCAAATCATCAATTTTCACACCCTGTAAGTAAACGAGTAATAGAAGTACTATTTTTGTACTTATTTCTACTGAACACACTGTGTGTACTTTTGCTGCATCTTGATTTGATTGATTGATTTATATTGATTTTTGTTGCTTATTTAGCTCATACATTATAAATAGTTGGATTCATTTTGAGTGGGATTTGATATCAAACCTAGGCTAACATCTGCCTTGCTGGAGAGCGTGTTGGGTTATGATGTGAGCCCATCACATTAAAGACTTGTATACTGTAAATAGACGGTATATTCTCCAGGGTACAGACTAAAGGATGTACACAAAGTAAACACTGCTTGTGTCCCTTCTAAAATCCTAGTACGTCAGGGGATTAGTACTCGCGAGAGAGTGGTAAACCGGTACTTAGCCAGACACTGACCTGAAAAGCTACCTTCCACTCCATTTTTTACGTTCCGCAATGACATGTCCTTATTAGGAAAAATAACACTTTAAGGAATGTACTCCCATGAAATGTATGGATGTTTTATTTTGTGAATGCAGCCAACAAGAAACACAGGAAGTCCTGTATTTACGTTTCATTCAAGAGATTTAGGACCGGGGCCAGGGTTGTGTTGTCCAGGTCAGCGGTTACGTAAGAAGTGACACAGTATAGACCACACATGCACCGCACTGGAAAAAGGTTGCCGCCAAGACGATCTCTTTATAGGATTGTCTTGTGATGACAAGAGCTGGGCAGTGTTGCCGTTCAAAGTAATGCCCACACTCACAATGCCCTTAACATTTTTATAAACAAAGCCAATGGCATTCCTAAGAGCAAAGTGCGTCACTTCAAATGTTTCATTCCTTTACCTTCTAAAATGGACGCAGCTGAATGTCTTTTCTATACTAAAGTCCATGGGGCATTTTTTTTTTTTTTTTTTACTCATCAACAACAACAGTTCTGGTGTCAAATCCAAGCTTATCAAGCAGGAATTCCGTTTATCTTCCTAGTCTACATGGAAGCAGCTCCTGGAAGTGTGTGACAGGCCGATGCTTACACTGAACATAGCCACAGTAATATGGGATTAAGTCTTACAGACGTATTAGCTGCCAGGACGAACACAGACAAGCAAGCGAGCAGTGGCCATATTAGTTAGCTTTGACGCCAGGCTCTCCGCATTACACACGCACACAACATTACCCTAACGGTTGGTTAAATCTTCCTGAACATGGTCATTATCCATGCACACGTAGTACGTTCTGGGTCAATGTTGACTGTTTGTAAACGTTTGTCGAAAAACAAATGATTTACATATTAAAAATGTTACGGCAAACTTTTCTACGGAATCATTTCCACCTGGCTCATAGAAATGATTCCACAAGTAGATCATCTCACATATTCGTCTCCACATGCTTAATGAGTAATAAAATTGATCTTTAAACACGATTTGCAAGGATTTGATGTTAGTCCCACACACCAGAACCGCCATTTAATCATCCTGTTCTGTTGCAAATTAAATTATTTTATTTGATACTCAAGATAAAATAACTGACCTGAACAGATGGTACATGTTTGAAGATAATTACTGAAAACATTTGTAAAGATGGAGAATTATGTAAGACTCAATTGTGGCAAGATAGTGTGATGAAGCAAAAATACATCTTCTCGTCAGTGTGTTGGCTCAAAGAACATCTCGAAGTTGAGAGAACGGCTTGAATTTTTTTTATTTTTTTGCTTTCAGGAAACATCTCCCAACACACATCTTCATTTTTGTCTATCGTTGTTTGTGTGTTTTGAGTGAGATAAAGTGCTTCCTGAGGTGAATGTTGTCAGTAGCAGAGAACCTGGCACAAACAATCAGTGCGTGCACGTGAGCAGGGATTACACTGCCACCACGTGACCGCTGTGGCTCGAGACAGAACTTGAACACCGGACAGGACAGGACAGGGCAGGACAGGACAGGACAACTTCTCAAGAGGAAAAGGGCCCAAGAATAAATGTACTGAGGGCCTTTCATTAAACACAAATTATTGTCAGAGATAGGTGGTGAAGAAAGAAAGAAAGAAAGAAAGAAAGAAAGAAAGAAAGAAAGAAAGAAAGAAAGAAAGAAAGAAAGAAAGAAAGAAAGAAAGAAAGAAATCTCGGCATACAACTCCACTTGGGGGCTTGACTTGAGTTTTTTTTCTCTCTCTCTCTCTCCTTGGGGCTCCATCTACTTTATATTCAAGGTTTGTTTTTGTCGCCAAATGGTGAGAGTCCACACTTGCATTTTTTTGCCGTTTCCCTGCCTTTGGGTACCAGAAAGCATTTGCAAAGACTTTCTTGCTGGCATTGTGACACACTGAAGGAAGTGAATGCTTTGAAATGCTGTTTTCCTTTTATTTGCTTCAGCAGTTAATCAAAGATGGGGCCTTCCAAGGTGACTTTGGAATTGCGCAAGTCATGCACGATCCATCAGGAAATGTCAAATGTTGTCACAAACATTTGCTAAATCATTTCTGCATGTTACATTTGTAGATCATCTAACTTATCTTCACTGAAAGGTTAAACAGTAATAAAATTGATCTTTAATATGTTGAATGGTGAGACTGTTAAAAATTTACTTTTGAAGGTCGATATTTTACACGGGTGTGTCATACACGGGATTTTTCTGTAGTTCTATTAGAAAATGTGTAGAATCTTTTTTTTTCTAGAGTTTTCAATTTTAATAGTATAACAGGAAGATTCAATGGCGGTTCTGGTGTGCCGACACCAGAGGTAAAATCAAATGCTCACAAATTTTGTTTAAACTAATGTTAGCTATGCTAGCTGCTAGTACAACTGCTGCTAAATGTTGCCAGGCACTTAAGAATTCAGTCACAGCACTCAAGTCATTTTCTATCTCCAGCGATTGAGCGTTTTATAGGATAGTGGACCTTTCATACGTGCATTGACAAATATATTTCCCAGAATGACATTTTAAGAGCACGTATTTTGCACCTATGCACATAGTTTGTCTATATTTAAAATTGCAGTTTTGTCATACATCTGGTTGGGAAGTGCTTGATCCAAAGATAGTACTGATTTAAAAATATGTGGCCTCTTGACCAGATTTTTTTTAGTTTAACCTATGACTATATGGTATGTCATTTGGGTGTGTAGTACCTAAAAGAAACTCCAAAGGCTGATTACTGTAACTGCAACACACACACACACACACATACACGAGTGTCACCATCTATTTCACATGGATGACTCTGCGATTAGCACACACAGTGAGCAATGTGCACTGCCCTGTGATTTGTTCACTCATTTACATCCTTTTGTTTGCTTACATGAGCAAGAATTGGCGTTCTTTAAACAAAGATAATTTCGATATGCAGTCTAATGTATTATGTTAGCGCAAAGGTTACGATTTAAACATTTCAGAATGCTAAGTGTACATTTTTTATTTAATGGACGCTATTTTTATTGCATGTTGCCATGATCCATTTGTGAGGCCATGATAAATCATGAAATGAGAAGACAAAACGGAACTCTGCACATTGCAAGCAACAAACCACTGCCCTTCAACTCTTTGAATGCTATCATGTTTTTTATTTAACAAGTGTCATACTCCCACCACTCCCTTAAAGATACAGCCAACCACACAGTCCGCAACCCCAGAATTCACCATAAAAAAAAAATTCTATGATTGAACAGGTAATCACAAACAGTGTCAAGAAAAATGCTCAACGCTGTGGAGGACGGCATAAGTGTCTAAAACGGCTGCACTTAGCAGTGCTGGGTCCAGAGACTACAACTGCAGTGGCACATTAATGTCCATCTGAGCAGACTTGAGGCGGTCTATTGTGATCTGCTCTGCTTGACCTCCAATGTCCACCACAAAACCTTTAGCCCCTCCCTCCACCACCCACAAGGGCCCTCTTGTAGGGAGGCTGTAGTGGGTGGTAGAGGTTGCTATTGGAGATGATGACTTGGCTGTTCGTAAGTTTAACCCAGGATGCGATGAATGCCCGCACCACCACTCCTGAGGTAGTCCATGACAGGGGAACAACTTCTGGCCACTTGTGGTGGTTCTATCAACCATAGTGGTATGGAGGCAGGGGTCCTACAAAGTCTCTAGCACAAGAATGTCGGCAGCCCCGGTAGTGTAATCAAGCCCCAGGTTAACGGCCCCCACTACTGACCAGGAGAGGCAGTCAGCAGCGTAATTGTCCTTGCCAGCCACGTGCTGGCTGGCTGTAGTGAATTCTAATATGGCAGCAAGCTGACATTGCTACAACAACCAGACCATGGCTCCGAGGTCTTGGCCACAAAGGCAGTGAACTACTGACCCTCCATGAGAAAATGGAAGTGTCGGTGATGAGGAAAAGTCCAAGGAGCGTTCTGTCAAGGTGCTGTACTTCCTCTTGCTGTCACGGAGTTGCCTGCTGACAAAAGCAATCTTGGCAAAGACTTCCTCCTTGGGCCCTTTCCCCTACATGGTCTGATACAAGGGCAGCATGATGTGAGCTCCCTTGGGAATGAACTAGTTGTAAAAGTTCACCATCTCCAAGAACTCCTGCAGGGACTTTACAGTGGTGGAGGGTGGAAAACTGGCAACGGTGTCCGCCCTGGCCAGAAGGGGGGTGGCTCCCTGTGGCGTGACATAGTGGCCAAGAAAGTTAATTGCTGAGAAACTAAATTGACACTTGGCTGAGTTGCTCGAACTACATCCGGAGGTGTGTCAGGTGGCCATTGAATACTGGCCATCAGGATGTCGTCCAAAAAGAACAGGCGCTGAAATGTCTGCGCTGCCCCCTTGAGGCTGAAAATCACCCTCAGAAACTCGAAAAAGCCAAAGGGTGTGCCGACCGCTGTCTTCGGTACATCCTGAGGATGTCCAGGTCTGCACCAAGTCTGCCTCGGAAAAAAAGATGTTGGCCATGCCAGGTGGGTGGAGAAGTCCTGCATGTGCAGGATGAGATGCCAGTTCAGGTGACGAAAGTTGCCACAGGGGCCCCAATCACCATCACCGTTGGTCACCTCTACAGCTGCCGAGAAGGTGGACTTGGTGAAGTGAGGTCAGGAAACTCGGTGAGCGGGGGTACGTAGCAAAAGAAACGCATCAATAAGGTGACAGTTGGCATTATTCAGATTAAATGCACAGAGAAAGTATGCACCCAGCAGTGGCTAGGATAGAGAGACCATTAAAAAGTCCCCACCGAAACACCATCCACCAAAACACACCTCCACATACCTGGTGCTGTAGGTAGGCGCGCCATTGGCCGCTTCCATCAGGGATATGTGTCTACCAGCCATAGTATCTATTGGCTATGCTGGCAGAATACTGCCAGTAAATATTTTTCAACGTTTACATTAACTTTTAACCCCTCAAGGTTATTATTATCATATTGTGCATGGGAGCCTGTGTTCCACTAGTTGTACACACACCACATTTTGAGAATCACTGTATTATATAATGAAGCCACACAGTTTTTTTGCTATTTACTCACATGCGCCACAAGTAAATTATTAAATCATCAAAATCAGTACTAAAATGGATATATAAATAGAATACTGGTTTTGTGTAAAATATACTATAAATTTCCAACGGATGATGATGATAATGGTGATGATGATGATGAATAACATTTGCAACCATTTTCTTTTGACTGCTGTCATTGTTTTTAATCAGTTCGCATCAAATGTGGGATCACGTACATAAGCAAAGTGTGCGCTCCACGTTGCTCGTCAACACAAATTTTCCATCAAGGGCAAATATGCGATGATGGTTTTGGGGGGGACTCGGTGAGTCAGGTGCGCTCGCGGAGACTGTCGCTTTAAGAGGTTGTTGCATGGAGAAGCTGGTGATTTTCCACTCAAACTGATATTAAGGCAAGCGGCTCCAACGAGCGTCATGGTCACGCGGGAAAATTGCTTTAATTGTTTCAATCAACATTGAACGAGGTAAACTTGACGAGGAGCAAGCCGCCCCGCGGACAGGTAAATCCTTTCTTGGGTATTTACACGTGAAGCCACAAAATGGCATGACGACGAGTACATCATGACATTTAACGGGACGAGGAATGAATTGTGATTTTGATGTTATGCACAGTCTTGACGTTGCCAGTCTTTGACGATAAGACGTCATGTTTTATTTGCATGTTGCTGTTCAAACAAGAAAGCTTTGCTCATTGATCCTCGTTCATTTCCACGTGAAGATGAGAGCACAATGTTAGACAAGCATCTCCTCACTTTTTTTTTAAAGGATAAAAGATTAATTCGTCAACCAAATCAATGACTGACTGGCTTAATTCCTCGCACCCTACCTAGACTATGATTATTTGAAATGCCCAGTTACTCTTTTGCTAACTACAAAACCTTGTCATGATATAACCTGAGTTATCCCAAATTGTGAGCTTTGAGTGTTTATTTTTAACTCCTTCATCCAACTTGCAATTCAAATTCATATCATTTGGCACAGTCACACAAGGTAAATATTTGATGCATACCATGTATTTAAATAAGTGTGTTTGTGTGCATAGAGCAGTTAAAAAATATGACACCACCCTTGATGAGTGATGATAATACGTATAGTTATTTGAAGAGCTAGCCATCTTCCATGGCTTTTTTCAATTGTTCAGCTAAAACAAATGTTTTAAGGCATTCCATGTTTTCTTTGACAAATTTTAGTGCACCTGTAATCGTACAGCCAGCTATAGTTATTAAAATAACCAAAACCCCCAAAGACAAACTAGGTGGTCTGATCATTTTTGGGCATTTACCCTTATAATGGCAAATCTCCATCAAAGCGCTTAAAGCACTATTGTAGGCTTTTAACTCCCATTCTTATTCTAGTCTTTTTTTTTCTTTAAAGAATTATACATGACTGTGAAGCTCATCCTCTCTCTGCATAATAGTGACTGTTAAAATGTTATATAACAAATGTAGTCCATAGAGCATGACATGGGACAAAATGCGATGGATTATGTTGTCATGCAGAGCTTAGAGAAGTCGAGCGTGTGTGAGAGAGTCTGTGTGTGTGAGAGTGGGATAGTACTTGTCATCCACCGGTTCTTGTTCCCCTGTTAAACTGTGCAAATCCTGTCCAAGACCCTATTAGTTAATAATTGATGGTCACACGCCGGCCATTGTGGACTCACTCCGAGTGGCGTCTAAACAGACTGGAAGAAATTACATCCGTGTTTCCTTTTAGGATATGTTATTGGCTCATACTGGACGTGTTTACAGAGCACAGATGATAAAGCACGTGTTGTGGCATTATGGAGGACAAGGATTCAAAGCGCTTTGCATACCAGAGCAACATTGAATGTCAAAGAGTGACGAAAGCATGCTTTTGATTATCTTTGTGATGCGTGTGAGTGTGGAACGGAAAATTCAAGGACATTGTGTTGGTAGTGTACACCACAAGTTGACATGTTCCGTGAGACTGACAGAAGGTCCCGTAGTCCGTCACTGACAAAAACATATTTTGCAGGGTGTGGCCAGGCCACTGACAAACTCAAATAAAAGGCATGTATTGATTAAAAAGCTTTTAGTAAGCCTTAAGTAACTAAAAGATTATTGGTGCTTCGCTCCCCTCCCTGAAGGACATTTATTTACACCTCCCATCTCGCCCGCAAGGCAACCACGATTGCGAGTGATGTGAGTCACCCAGCTCACTCTTTGTGTGACCTTCTGCCCTCTGGGAAGAGGTACAGGAGCCTGCGCTCCCGCACCACCAGACTCGCCAACAGCTTCTTTCTCCAGGCTGTTAGGACCCTGAATTCGCTACCCCCTTCTGCGTAGCGTGCGGCACTGTTGCGCTATTTTCTGGAATGTCTGCTGTACGCTCACTTGCTCCTTTTTTGCTCCTCTTCTTTATTTATTTGTTGTGTTATTTATTCATTATTTATTCAGCACGCTGTTGTTTACTTGTTACTTGATCGTCTATTGTGAGCCGTGTCTTGTCACCGTGGGATAGCGGGGAACGAAATTTCGGTTTCTTTGTGTGTCTTTGGCATGTGGAGAAATTGACAATAAAGCTGACTTTGACTTTGACTTAAAACACTCTACTGGAATTTTTAGGCTTGCACGTTTGAAAAAAAATGTCAGACAGAAATCATTTTCGAGTCACTGTCACTTTTTAAATGGCGAAACGTTTCCACGATGTGTTGGTATGAGATATTATTGCGGGATTTGACATTAGCGATTGATTTGCTGAGTCAGATCATTTCACACACATAAATTAGAGCTGAAGAGGGAGTAACAGCAATGTCTAAATACTCTTATTTTATACAAACATACTTGCTCCATCAGCACAGACGGGGCACACACAGCTTGGTAACTTTTCCATTACACATAAGACAGAGCTCATTAACGTCATGACACATTGTTCCAAAACATTCAGTAGATAACAAGACATTCTTATGAGGATATGTTTTTCCCCTCCCTTTTCTTCCCTTCCGTATTCTTGCTTGCGGACACTATAAAACCTTCTGATCTGGAGTCTGACTTTAAAACAACCCAAGATCTTGCAAATAAAGAACCAACTATTACTCCACATCTTTGATGACCACAATTGTCCTACCTGTGTCATCTTCATGTTCCCTCGGGTGCACGCATGCAGCCAAAGCTCATTAAAAACGTAATTAATCTGAACGGAGGGCGGTCCATTTACATAGTAGCAAACGGCACAGAATATGGATGATGAAATTTTTTTTTATAAAGAGACATACCTAAGAGAAAATGCCTTCCAGAAAACTGATGATGGATGTTTGGTTGCCAGGCCAGTGATGAGTCAGTCGCTTCTCTGCCACCTGGAATTATCCTGGCACCTAATATTTGAATAAATTGTGGAAAAATCTCTTCATCTGTATCGGAAACATTTACATTGACCACTTTGATATTTTATAGCCGCTAACGGCTTGCTTGAAGGTATCGACAGGGTGAAGGCTGCCCCCTGTGGTCACACTTTGATACATTTATTATTTATTTCCTCTGCCTGGCCCCGTTATCCATGAATTCACATAAGAGATACGAGGGCACCTCCACAGCAAAGTTTAACTTTAACGGTCACCTTTCACACAAATTGGTACGATACATGCAAATATAATGTTAAGAAATTTTTGGGATAAACAGTAAATTAAATCATCACAATGTAATGTGTATTTTTTATTATTAAGATGAATTGGAATTGCTTTGAAAAAAAAAGTGGAGCCCATTTCATGCATCCAACCATCCATATTCTGAAGTTTCCTCACGAGCCTATCCCAGCCGTCATCGGGCAGTAGGCGAGGGGCACCTTGAACTGGTTGCCAGGGCACACAGAGATAAACAACTCACAACTATGGCCCATTTGGAGTGCTTAATCGGCCTGCTATGCATGTATTTATAATGTGGAAGGAAACCCACGCAGGCCCGGGGAGAACATGCAAACTCCACACAGAAAGGCCAGAGTCGGAATTGAACCCTCAACCCACACTGCGAGGCAGACATGCTAATCAGTGCGCCACCGTGCCTTCATGGGCTAATGGATTCAATGTACAATCGCATAAAGCAGTAGCCCCGTCAACCTTTTAAGTGTACCAGGAATAGGTTTCGCATAAAGACACGTTTTAACGGAAACTTTGTTTTATTGCTCATTTGAAGATTCGCCTTGACATAAGCGAGGCACAGATGGATGCACCTATTTTTCTGCAGTCTTTCTGTGCAGCCAGCTATCAAATGGCCTGCGGCTCCGTATCTGTCCAAGGCCTAGTGGGGCGACCCCTGTCCAAAAGTATTAGTTCAAGCCAAACTTTGTTTTCCCTCACCCCACTTTTGTCTTCTGCATCTCTAACTTGAATTAGAAGTGTGTGTGCGTGTGTTTGAGCGTGTGTGTGTGTGTGTTGGGGGTGGGATAGGGAGAAGTGGAAATTTACAGTCTCCCATGTTTGTACCTGAGTTGTCTGTCAAAGCAAGGCTCCGTCCAATCCCTGCTTTGGATTTAATTGTCTTTAGCTGAGGGGCGGGCCCTGCTGTCAGCTCCACTTCTAGTGACCCGAGCTGGCATAAATACACTTAGTACAGAGGAATGGTGACAGCTGACGACGACAAACTTTGATATTGTTGCAGCCATGAAGGAAATGTAAGTTTTATTTTATTGTCTTCAGTAGAGTGTGTGTTGTGTTTAGGGGGAGTACTTGTCTTTGTTATTTTTTTTTAAATTATTTTAATCATAACAATCAAATCATATTTGTTGGAAGGTTATGTGGATAATTTAATTCAGACATCTATCTTCTGTGTTCGTGAATTACTTTCACAATCCGGCAGATAGAAATGGTGGTTTCTACAAAATTACAAAACTACTTCAGAAGACTTGCCAGATTTTTATATTTATTGATGCAAATGAATCGTATTAAATCCCGAAGACAGTTTGACTGAACAGCACAGTGAGCGTCAGCGGTACCAGCAGTCAGGCGAGCAGGTGCAGGAGCATTACAGGAGCAAAAGAGAGGAAAGGCAGCAAGAGGATGAGAAATGGTGTGGGTGCGATCCAGTTATGTAATGAGGCTGGAGAATGAAAAGCCACTCAGTTTGACTTGTCATGCATAACAAGGAGGTGAAAAAAATGCCAGAAAATAATGACACATTGCTCACACTTGGACCAAGGTCTGTTGAGGTGAAAGAACTTGTCGATGCCAGTATGAACGTTGAAAGTTTGACGAAGGGTTGTAAAATGTTATTTATGGTCGCCTTGCTTTTATTTGCTTTGGGCAATTCACCTCATATTTCACAATATGTTTTGACCCACCGGCAATGTGAGCTCTTGCTGGTCAGGAAATGGAATACTGTGCCATGTCAATTAAGACATTTTATCTTTCCTAGAAAGTTACATTATAATGATTGGCCTTGGTGTAAGCTTGTGTGTAAGCAGGCTAGGCGTTATCTTCCTCTCTAAATTTGGACCTATGAGTGCTGTGGCACAAGATAAATGTCAACTCTTACTGGAAGTGCATATTATGTTAATTTAATTCCCTTGCTATTCAACCATGGAAACCGGGTTAATTAACCTTTTTGCTAGTTGATGGCGACTCATGTTGGATTGATTTTGAAAAATTATTTCGTCAGATCCCCCCCAACATTGTTATGATTTTATCCAATCAGTATATTATAAATAAAAATATAAACGCATATAAAAAACATAAGCCTATTGATAGAAAACTTTTTTTCCCTGGAAACTGCAGCTTCTCCAATTTGAAAATCGCATTCTACTACATTCCAATGTCGGTTTGAATTTGATTATTATTAAAAACGCAGGTTACCGTCACGATTCTACCTTTCCAATTTATTTAATTTGACGAGACTTGCTTCAATTTAACTATGCCACCCAAACATTTCTCACGTCTCGAATGACCTCGGTGCATCAGATGCTCAGATTAGCAAGATTAGCGCCATGCCAGGGAATCTCACGTACTCAGTGATTACGCAGCACTCTGCAACGCAATCAGGAGACGATATTATCTCCCTAATGCCTGGCGCTTCGTCCCGCTCACCTCTGCCTTCGTCCATTTACTACTAAGCACGCGCCCTCTGTTACGTCGCCTGCAGCATGGCCCAGAAAGAGAAGCTTCAATGCCTGAAGGATTTCCACAAGGACACGTTGAAACCCTCACCGGGGAAGAGCCCAGGCACGCGGCCTGAAGATGAGGCCGAAGGCAAGGCTCCGCAGAGGGAGAAGTGGGCCAGCAAGCTCGACTTTGTTTTGTCCGTAGCCGGAGGCTTCGTCGGATTAGGAAATGTCTGGCGTTTCCCTTACCTTTGTTATAAGAATGGTGGAGGTAAGTAGGAGATATACAAAAGCCAAAGTGGTTGAAGCGCTGAGAAGTTAACTGATCAGCTTTTGTCCGGTGTCTTTCTCACCCAGGTGCATTCCTCATCCCTTACTTCATCTTCCTGTTTGGGGGAGGGCTGCCAGTCTTCTTCCTGGAAGTGGCACTGGGCCAGTACACCTCTGAAGGAGGCATCACCTGCTGGGCCAAACTCTGCCCCATCTTCACGGGTCAGTCCAAATACTTTTCTGCCTCACTGCTGATCAGATGTTTGATGTCACTGACCATCAGTAATTCTCAGCCACTGTGCTGGAGGACATTCGGGTGCTGTGAGAGATCAGCGCAGTTCTCCAAATTTGAGTTTCCATCCCAAAATTCAGTTTGAGAACTTTTCTGGCTGTCAGATTACCGCAACGCATAGTACATTTTATGCTATCCATGGCAAATTTCTCGGGACAGGGACATCTAGGCAATCCCCGCAGAGAAGACTCAAGCAGTGTAGCTTTGTGGACAGACTGTGGCAACACCTGCTCGAGGAGTGCCGTGTTAAAGAGTAGGAACTGTAGCAAGAGTCAAAGCACTGTGACGTCTGTAAAGCTTGTCAAACTGGTGCTAAACTGCAGTCGGGGACAAAAAAAACCTCATCGCTGTGGATATTTTCTTTGATCCTCATAATTACGGAATCCAGTTGCGGGCCAGATTCGGGCCAGGGCCCAGCAGTTGCTGTTAGAGATTCATTGTTATATTAGGAGCTCCTAATTTTGGGGGTGGGGTGGATTTCATTTTTTCATTGTACCATGAAATCATGAAATGTCTCTCTGGACCACTAAAGTTGAGTCTTTGCAGATGGGTGACACCTTTCCTTAAATCCGCCCAAAATTAAGAGATGATCATTAATAGACAATCATTCTTCAGCATTGAAGATGAATTATCCGGTGAGCACATACCAAGTCACAGATGATGTATTGCAGCTTGTGTGTGCGTGTGATGGGTTCTTGGTTGTCATAGAAACAGACGAGACAAAAAAACAGAGAAGTTGCCTAGCAATGAGCACTGCATGATGTGTTTCCACTACCCTGTTCGTTTTCACATTGAGGATATTTCTAAAGACGAAGGCACGCTGTTTTGGTCAGGTTTTGTTGTGGCCCGTGACACAGAACACGTAGAGTGTAGGCACTGCGCCCACCCGCCGTAGTGGCCGTCTCGCCATCGGGTACGAAAGTCTGCACGTATCCACAAACTGGCTAAGCACACGTCATCAGTCTCCACCTCGAGAGCTTTTTATCGCCCCTGTCACATGCACATGGGTTTGCATTTGGCATGATGAGGTGTCAAAGTGATTTGTATAAAAATACTGGAGGGCAAGCAAGAGGGAGCAAGCAATTCTTTGTTGAGGTTCACAGCAAAGTCATCCAAGAATAGCACAAAATCAGAGAGATGCTTCCCCCCTCGTTGACCTCATTTATGAGAATGGCTATCGGTAGTTGTAATGAGTTGCTCAACAACAGCGCTTTGTTTACACGGACGTCTTTTTCGGTATCTAGTTGTGCTGTGGACCCTTGGAACATGAATAGCTCACTGGTAGAACAATGGACAATTTGTCCAGAAATTTCAACGCTAATCTTGTGCAGACGTTGATTAAGGACATCGAAACCCTAACAAAATGAGATGTGCTGTGTCTGTTCAAATCAAATTTTATGTTTTGTTTGCGCATGTACCCTTTGCCCCAGATGTCGGTGATAAGATAATAAGGGAAACCGTCATGCAGCAACTGAAATGAAAAAGAAACTTATTCACATGACCAGTACTCAAGGATTTGTTTTTATTTACAAATTTGTATTATGCATAAATGAATAGTTGAACACATTGAGTTACTATTTGTCATCTTGATTTTGGATAAGTTCAGAAATTTGTCTTCATGCTCTAACAAAACTACCGTTATGTCCGGAGTATAAACTGCACAAGCTAAAATTAGTGGAAAATTCCATATAAGCCGCTCCAGACTATAAACCGCAGGTGTTTTAAATGAAATGTGCTCATTTCTATTACCTGCATTACTAAAACAAATTCTCTTACAATATCAAAAATTCATAGATAAGTTGCAGAGTTCAAAGGTTGCGCAAAAAGTAGCAGTTTATAGTCTGGGAATTACGGTAATAAGCTCGTCCTCGTCGTGCTACTGAAGTTTTGAGAACTGAAATAAACAATAGGTCTGTAAAATGAAGCTCTGTGCAGATGTGTTAAAAAGTGTGGAGAGAGAATTAATGAACAGATGGTCCATAATTACTCCACCGCACTCAGCTGATCCATGCTATGATGATCAACTTAATCCACAATTTTGACTCAGATTCTTCCTTGTTTTGTTTTGTTATTTTCTGTTTACAGTTCTTCTGTTCCCTTTTAGCTATTCCTATCTGGTGTCTCTTTGATTGCTTCAACATCAATAAGTGTCTATTTTGTTTCGCTTGTTTCTTATTTTTGTATCGTGTATCTGTTTATGTATGTATACATACACACTCGTATATATGCATATATAAATATGGAAAAATCGATATTTAGCTTGTTATGCTTTTATTTATTTACTATTTACTATATATATATACATATATATATATATATATATATATATATATATATATATATATATATATATATATATATATATATATATATATATATATATATATATATATATATATATATATATAGTTTTTTTTTTCTTTTCTTAAACACTTGAATGACATTTGACTGCACAGCACTTTGTTTGTTCTGCACTTTGTTTGTATATATAACAGGAGTGGAGCTTCTTACAAGCCCTAGGCTTCATCTCCCTCCTTGCACTGTTATTTGTGCTAAACAATAAACTAAACTAAACTAAATGAACAGATGGTGTTCCATGAACATTCTGTGCCTGGAGCGGATGACCTTATACACAAGCGGACGTTGCATGAGTATATCATCCTTAAAAGCTTCACGTTGAATATAAACATGCTTACATACTGCACATGAAATCAAATATGGAAGAGCCGCTTTTACAATGGCGCAAATCAATTAAAAAAAAAAGTGTGTGAAAGGTGTGGAGCTGCATAGTGTCAAATCCACAGCAAATTATCACTCGGCAGCTGTTTGGTTTTATGGTTGCCGCTGACAAAGTTAGCCGCAGTGGAAGAATTTGGCAACTTAAGAGCCAAATTTTTCCCCAGCGGCTTTTGGAGGACGACGACGGAGCTAAAACGAGTCACGATCTGGCAAGACAACTTGACTCGTAACGGTAATGTCAGAAGTCACAGCACATCGACATTTTATCAGGTTCACTTTGAGAGCTTCCGCCATTCTTCATTGCACTGTTCCCTGCGATGTTGTGGAAACATTGCTCAGAGCTTATGGTCCATATGATAGCATCACGCGCTTGATTTTGGATTTGGCATCTTCATAGCCGTGTCAAGTGTCTTAGCACCTACAATTCAAATTTGGTGACCGTGACAACTTTCCATAGGTGCTCTATTACATTAGCTTATGGTGACTTTGGCTTTTTTTTCTGTAGCTTCTGCCCTTCTGAATTCACATTGGTGGATTATTTGATGAATAGACTTGCTAATGGGATCCTTGTATAAATTGGTGTAGTTAAGTGGCAAGCAGTAACGGCCCATTTAATTTCCTCCTCTTGTCTGCAGGTATTGGCTATGCCTCAATCGTGATCGTCTCCCTGCTGAATATCTACTACATAGTGATCTTGGCCTGGGGTCTCTACTACCTATTTCAGTGCTTTCAGCCTGAGCTCCCCTGGGCCAAATGCAAGCAGCCCTGGAACACAGAAAATTGTGTGGAGGACACGGTTCGAAAAAACAAGTCCCTTTGGCTGATGGCCAACGCTACCAATTTTACCTCCCCTGTTACAGAATTCTGGGAGTGAGTATTTACTGACTGGCTGTTATTTGTAAAATTCTCTGACCAGTGTCATAAAAAATGAGCTGCCAACGAATATGCAATGTGCATCCCGCGCAGACGTAACGTCCTGAGCATCTCCTCCGGGATCGAAGAAATCGGGCCCCTCAAGTGGGATCTGGCCCTTTGTCTGTTGGCAGTGTGGGTTATCTGCTTCTTCTGCATCTGGAAAGGAGTCAAGTCCACTGGGAAAGTGAGTGGGATGTGGTCTATGATGATTATTGTTTTCTTATTTGGTCTCCCCTAAACTGGGTCAGGACAGCAAAGCAATTGAATTCTCCTATAAATATTACCTGTATTTGATCGCTGTTTTGAAAGCTAGACTTATCTTGTGATGTATTCTGAACACAGTTGACCAAAAGGCTACGCCTGGCAATGATATAAGACAAAACTAATGCCATCTTTGTCTGATCTAGGTTGTGTACATAACAGCAACCTTCCCGTTTGTGATGCTGATTGTGCTGCTCGTACGAGGAGTGACCCTGCCCGGGGCATCGGAGGGCATCAAGTTTTACCTTTACCCCAACCTGACTCGCCTGCAGGACCCGGAGGTAACGCTGGAAATGTCTTTGCGCGTTATCCACAAGCAAAATTTAATATTCAGGTTACAAGTTGGAGATTGTTTATGGACAAATCTTGTGGTTTTTTTTGTTCACATTTGCAAAGAATTTTTAAAATGAGTCCAAATTTAGCAAAAGGAAATTGTTAATATTATTTGTTTCTGTATAACAACACTTTTTTGGGGGTGCTGTTACAGATTAATTGCATTTCAATTTGTTTCAATAGAGTAAATTCATTTGATATATGTTTAGCCAGCTCGGGCCAAACCGATGTGGATTTTAGAAGTCCGATTCTGATATTCGTCAGAATAAAGATATTCGTCAGAATAAAATTTCAATCGTCAATAATTTGGCTGTTTAGTTAAAAACAAAAATTTCTAACCCTTAACACTTTCAATGAAGATATGACTTACGTTTGGCAATACTCTCGTTTAGTAACAGACATCTGTGGTAAATTATTTCAATGCTTGTGACGTGTTAGTCACCAAATCCTCTTGTTCCAACTCAAAGGTGTGGATTGACGCGGGTACCCAGATTTTCTTCTCCTACGCCATTTGTTTGGGTGCCATGACATCGCTGGGGAGCTACAACAAATACAAATACAACTGCTACAGGTGAGCGACAGCTCCTCCGGGAGAGGGAGGGGGGCGGCTGGGCAGTAGTGATGCGTCTCAGACGGCTACGTAAAAAGAGAATGGGAACTTCGGTTCCGTCTGTGTTCATTAACAACCTTCATGACATATGTGTGACATAGGGACTGTTTGCTGCTGGGAGTCCTCAACAGCGGCACCAGCTTTGTGTCTGGCTTCGCAATATTTTCCGTCCTGGGCTTCATGGCACAAGAACAAGGGGTGGACATTGCCGATGTGGCAGAGTCAGGTACGAGGGTTCGAGGTGCTGCTGGCAGTAGCGATGGTAGGCGCTGCTGCCAAACAGAAAAGACAATTGGAGATTTAGCCCGAAAAAAACAACAACAAATCAAATGAAAAAAATTAAGAAACGCTGCTGAAATGCAGGGGGATCGGCAATTGCACACTCCTTGGGAAAGAAAATAAAGCCCCAAAGAACTGATGTGATTCCTGCTTCACTCTGCGAAGGGCAGATTTCACGGTGTGGGTCAGGTGCCAGGGGATTGGCTTGACATGACTTCAACAAGCGCACCCATGCAGCTTCCCTTTTGCGTCCTCGTGTCCCACATTCAAGCTGCTCGTGTCCTGTTGTAGCTCAGGGACACGGCTAAGAAGATTGGGCCTCGCGTGCAATCATTGGCCATGAGCTCCTTGCTGCCAGTGATGCTCCTCTTCCTCCTCCTCCTCTTCCTCTCAGTTCTGTTAACAAGCTGTGAATCGCCAGAGGTGGATGACATCCGTTTTGGATTTCTTTTCTTTTTCCTTGATTGAGATGTCCTGCCTTTCCGTATGCTCGCTGCTGTAGTTAAATCAACTCTTGCTTGGCTTCAACCCCAATGCAGTCTCGTGACCTCAAATGACACGATCATGGCTGTATGAGTGTGATGGCTGTACGTACACGGTGTTTTTATTTTCCTCTTTAACGAGAGCGCAGCGGTTTGATGATGCTTAAAACCAAGTGGACTCTGTCATGTGACACCAGACAACCTCTTTACCACCCACTTCATTTAATTTGTTCTGCAGTTCACCAAGTCACTCGTATAGCTGCTAACAGGTTTATTAGCACATGATCTCAGATACTTTGAAAAATTAAGAGATGTAGTATATGCCCATACTGGAATCTTATGTCGAAATGGACTAGATGGAACAATAATCACGCTCCTATTTGGCCATCTATTTCTTCCATGCCAATTTTGCCATAATAATGAGAATACTGTAAAGTACATTGTATGTGGATTCCAAACACATTACAGGGTAGAGTTTTTTTTTACGTACGCTGTACGTTAGCGAAGGTGAGTTACTTAATTGTGTTTAGCTGAGTTGCCGATTGTATGTTTTTTGTTGCAGCAACATTTTCAACTCATTCTCCTCTTTCGGCCCAAAGAAAGTAGTTTGCTCAATTATTTTAATAATGGGGAAGGAGCAACCCACTTGGCCGCATTTTAGCAACTGTCAAAAAAATCAAAGTATTCAGCTGCTGTTTATTCTTTTCATGTTGAAGAGCATATTTGTCATACCTGTTGTTATGCTGAAAATCGCTTGTTGGGTATGCATTATCTGTCTTCATTGTGCACTGCTTTGTCAGAATATCCATTTGTGGACTCAGTAAAGGTTTATCGTATTTGCTAGTGCCAAGTTCTCAGGATAAATGCCATACGATGGCCAGTGATTTTTCCGACGATGAATAGGAGCTGAGTAGTTGACATGAAAGCTCTGTTGTGAATGATGGCCTAGATCGGTGAACAAAATGGGTTGCGGCTTTCCACGATATTGGTATCATCACACGCGCAATGCTTTGTTCAGTTGTAAATGTAAGATAGTAAAAGCTTGAGTCATGTTTTTATTCCAGTACTATATTTTAAGATCTAACGGCGGTGGAGGTGTTACTTAGCTCCGATGCATTTTTTTGAAGGTGCGTTTTATGGACCGTATGAGTGACTAGGTGAACTATATGACTAATTAAAACCCAAGTTAATGTATAAACGGTCTGTTACAATGAGGCTGAGTTTGTATTGCTTTCATTATGACTAATGTTATTATCTTTATTGCTTTCCTGCAAGTTAACACCTACCGAACACAAAAGCGTCTGTAGAGATTCATAATGACTCAGCTCGCAATGCAAACTTTTTTTTTTTTTAAACCTTTGAGCTGTTCGCTAGATGAGGTCATACTTCCTGTACAGTTGAGAGGGTGACAAGCCTCACTATACGTGTATATTTTTTTTACCACAATATGCTTGTCGTCCAATCTTAAATTAGCCAAGCGTTGTTAACGCTGTCCTTTACCCCCTCTCCTCCCCTTCCCCAATCTGTTTTCCCTCCAGGTCCCGGCTTGGCTTTCATCGCTTACCCTAAAGCAGTGTCCATGATGCCGTTGCCAACTTTCTGGGCCATCCTCTTCTTTATCATGCTGCTGCTACTTGGTCTTGACAGCCAGGTATGTGCTCAATGTATGACATACAGTAGATGGCGGAAAATAGAGTACGATTTGTTTTACTAGGTAAACATTAGTATTTTTTTCCACTCTTGATAAAACCAAAAAATGGTCATATATTAAATTGGTAAAAATGCCTACTCTGGATAACGTCAATCTTTTTGCTTTTGCAGTTTGTTGAGGTGGAAGGACAGATCACGTCCATTGTGGATCTGTATCCGGCCCTCCTCAGGCAGGGTTACCGGCGAGAGATCTTCATCGCCATCATGTGTTTCCTAAGCTATCTCCTGGGACTCGCCATGGTAACCAAGGTAAGTCCTCATTTTTAGCCTGTGTTGATTCTATTTGGAGAAGCAAAAGAGACTCTCGGTCACGTCACCGACTTTCCGCTGGCCTTTGTGTTGCGACCAAATATGGCTTGCTACATTTTCTCTCCTGGCATTCTTGCGCATCCTAGAATGGAACAGTTGGTCATCTTGCACGTACTTTCAGCACCTGTTGAACTCCACTTCAGCCGGTCGGGCACCGACATTCTTGTGCTTAACATTCGACATCCCGGCCTACCCGTTGTTTTTAATGTCGCCTTCCAACTCTCTTCAGTTGCACACACTCAGATTGATGCCACTATTCTTCTTCCCCAGGGTGGCATGTACGTGTTTCAACTCTTCGACTACTATGCAGCCAGCGGTGTGTGCCTTTTGTGGGTTGCATTTTTTGAATGCATTGCTGTAGCCTGGGTTTATGGTAAGTGGACGTGACTTTGATTGCTTTCTGTGAGTTGTTTAGCAAAGTAATGATCCCAAAGAGTTGCAAAAAACACAAATGAACTCTGCGCCCTTGTGGGTTGGGTCACACCAAGTAATTATTTTTTTATTTTTTTTTATTTATTTATTTATTTTTTCTACAGTGAAAGAAACGCTCCATAGTTTAGACTTAATCTATATTTCCATGGTAAATGCCTTTGAACTTGAACTTTCTTGTATTAAGTAAGATGCTATGCTTCCATCCCTTTTTTCCCCCCTGTAAATTAACCTTGAACAATGTACATACAAATGGCAAAATATTAGAGTTTGCTGACAGGGTGGACATTTTGGTTACTGTTAGCATTAATGAGCACAAGATCACATTAGCAAGCATAATGTACAAAAGACATTTTAGGAGATTTGGTGTACCGATATGCAAGTGTGCAAATGTTTGGCCGTCCAAAGTAAGACCTCAGTGTTTCATTATTGTGCTACGTTTTCATGATGATTTTAGTAAAGTGACATTGAGGTGACGGAACGCTAATCGCGAGGAATTAGCACTAGGCTGGCACACGAACGGTGAAAATATAATTTACAACCACTGAAATCCATTGGGGGGAAAAATGGATGCATTATGCATTTCTCAAATGAATTGCTCGATTAATTGTTAATCTGTATTTTCCTCTGCCAAAAATCCATGTACGTATGTGTTTTTAATAAATGTGTTGAGAAATGGATAGATGACCTAGTGAACTAGTTCTACCCGGAAAATACTCTGTGTCTATCAAGCTGTATGATTGTAACAAGATATGATAACATTCGCACAGACAGATAAGCGCTTGTAAAGCAATTTCCATGCTGATGGATATTGGAGGCTATTTCTCAATAACAAAAGTTTTCCTCCCATCACTATGTGTCAGGAGTTGATAATTTTTACGATGCAGTTGAGGATATGATTGGCTACAGACCAAACCCGTGGATGAAATGGAGCTGGACCATCATCACACCAGTCCTCTGCATGGTGAGACCATCACTGTCGTCATAACCTTTCTACCATGAAACCTGGCCAATGTCAGACTTTGAACTATAAAACCCGATTTGTGTTTGCCCCTCAGGGCTGTTTTGTCTTCTCGCTGGTCAAGTATAAGCCTTTGACCTATAACAAAGTGTACGAATACCCTGACTGGGCCATCGGCCTGGGCTGGTGCTTGGCCTTGTCCTCCATGATCTGTATCCCCATGGTGATGGTCATCAAGATCTTGCAGTCTGAAGGACCCCTCATTGAAGTGAGTGGATACAAAGTAGGGATGTGAGCAACATCCACGTCTTTACATCCTTGCAAATGAAGTTACAGAAAAATGGTGAAGAAATGGCTCACAGCTTTTTAAACGCAACTGACGCTGTAAAACTAAAAGCAAATCTAATGTCAAATCCAAAATGATTAACGACAAAGAAATCTGTTGCATTATTTGCTGTGCAGCTCATGTTTTAACTGACATATTCCTGTTATTCAGATGTAGAAATAAGTTACATGAAAAGAATACCGCGCCTTTCAGGAAGTTATAAACAATGGTGTGATGCTTCTGTCACTATCTCCGGCCTTCACCTACATTTTCAGTCAGTGGTTCGCAAACATTTTACACCAAGTACCACCTCAAAAACGAATTAGCTCTCCAAGTGTCCCCAAAATATATTTTCTGTAAATTGCATTTGATGACTCTATTGAAGACAGTGATTGCTGGCTAAATGTTATTTATTTGATGGCCTCTTTCCCGCAGCGGATCAAAGCGGTGGCGGCCCCGGCAAAGTCAGGCGTGAGCTCCCGGCCCAAAGAGTACATGGTGCCGAAAAACAGCGAGCTGACTCAGCCCCTGGACCCCAATGGGAACAGCGGCTCCATCAAGCCCACCCACACCATTGTAGAAACAACCATGTGAGCGCTCTCTGTGAGAGGAATAAGATTCATGTGCTTTTCCTGTTCTTATCGTATTCGCTAACGTCGGTAGGTTTGCGTTGACCACCTTAGAGACCCTGTGGTTCCATATCTATGAGGAGAATACTATATTGATGTGATTTTGGCTCTCTATTTTTTACCATATCAATATTGTTAATGTTTCAGCTGTCGTTGCTGTAGTTGGCGCTGATCGTAGGCAGTCCGGTATTTTCCACATAGAACATGTTCAATGTTTACTACCTTTCTTCTTGTTGATTCCGGAGAGATGGGGAATTTTTGTGTCGGGCAAAGAAGCAGGAATGAAACGTCTCTTAAATTCAGCAGACTTAATGTGTTGCTAAAAAAAAGGTAGGCGATGTGAGAAGATCCTTGGTGACGGCGGCCGCTTTGTTACTGAGCTAATTTGTCGCATTCATCTGAATCTGAATGAGAATATATCGTTCGTAGATGAGCTCACATCTGTTAGACTATATCTTATCCATTTAAACATATACTAGACATTTTACTCTGCTTTGGTTGAAGGCCTTGGCCAAGTCTAGGTGCATTCATATGAAGCTCCGTGTTGATATAAAAAAAAGAAAAATATGATGAAAAAGGCATTTTAGATTATATGTATATTGCTTGTGTGACTGCAAAGGTCAGTCCCAGTGCATTTTTTTTTTTTTTTTTTAAACCTCTGCACTTTATTGCTGTTTCACCGTTATTGTAGTGTTTGTTTTGACTGGTGCAATGTGTTGCTGTAGAACATGCAACATGTTTCAGCAGGAAATATTTTACTATATAAATTGTCAAATTTATTAATGTTAATGAACCTTCGTCCATGGGACGGGTAGGAATCTAAAAAATTACAGCTTGTTTCATGCATAATCCGTAAAGCAGGAGTGTCGAACTCATTTTTATCGCGGGTCGCATTGTAGTCAGAGTTTTCTTCGGAGGGCCATTATGACCATCAACGCCTTTTATTATATACAGAATTGGCTACACAATAAACTGATGAATAATTAGGTTTGAAACTAGGAGACTAAAACTGTTCAAATATGTTTAAAAGATGAATAGTAACACATTTTTTTAGCAATATCTATTTCTTTAAAAGTGAAGACAATTTGTAGTTTTAGTCGACACATGATGTCGATGCACAATTTGTCTTCGGGGGCCACATAAAATGATGTGGCGGGCCGTATCTGGCCCCGGGCCTTGATTTTGACTCCTATGCCGTAAAGTAATCCTGCAAATAGAACTGTGCTTTTTTTACCCCCCCCCCCCCCACAGCTCATTTCAACAGCAGACATTCTTGATTATGCTTCATTTTTAACATTGACTTTAGCCAGTTGTATAGTAGAATTGCAATTCTTTGTAAATCACATATGCCTTTTGTAACAATTTTGTACATCATACAAACATCACGACTGATTGGTAACAACCCATAAGTGTGTTTTAATTGTGCAATATTAAGTGTAGAAATGGCAACTTGTAAATGTTCAATGTTATGAATTAACCAGAATTAAAATGCAATACTGTATTAAAAAAAAAGCAACAACTCATAAGAGTCGAACTTGCAGTTTCATCCACTAAAAATCTAAATGTACCAAAGTATGTAACTCACATTTGTCTACGTTTGGATGCACATTGCATCATTTCCACATAGACTACAATAAACACTGTTTCTTGGGCAGATTTGATCATTATTTTCTACTATATAATTCAATTAAAATAGATGTAGATCAATTTATGTGGAATACTGTACAGGGAGAGGAAGAGCTGTTTATGAACCGTTTTATAATGCACGCTGTGGTGTTTTTTTTTAATTACGTTAAGTTTTCCCAGTTTGCACAAGTGTGCTTAACATCATCAAAACTGATTTAGACTATGGAGTGTCATAGTGAAAAATAACCTTTGAAGGAAGAAAAAAAAAGCCTGACCACCAATGAGCGAATAATTAATGCTCTTTGACAATTGCCATGAAAAAATAGAAGAGGGATTTCCAGAGAGATTCAAAGTTTTAACAGGAAATATTTTGCTGGACTTGTACAGGAAACGTAATGGAGAAAATGGAGGAAGTAAAGATTGATACAGTGTCCGGAGCAATGAGACACAAGAGGAATAAATAACAGGCGCAGTGATGGACAGACAGCTCCACCAGCAAATCCATATTCATCTACTTCATATCCAGATCAGCAGTGAAAAACCTCCAGGCAGCTTTTTGGTAGGCCGCAAAGTAACTACTTTCTTATTCGGGCACCAGGATGCCATCGTCAGCACCCTATCCTACAGTAAATGCCAAGAAAACCAAATGTACAATGAAAAGGCCTACCTGCTCTATTCAGAAAATTTGTGACATACCTTTGTGAAAGTTCTTTTAACAAATCTTAGTCCATTGTTATCACGTATTTATTTCAAATGTAATGTGGCAGAGTAAAATGCTGAAAACAATTCTCCTTGTTCTAATACTTCTGGACATAAGTTAACCAGCGCAGTGGCTGGCCTGATAAAGGATTCTGCTTAATGTTCCCCTCCTATTTTAAGTACTCCGTTAATCTTTATGGGAACCTGTTTTCACCCTTATTGTCACTCATACAGCCCTTCACACTCCCTGCTGTAGCTCAGTGACACTTGACCTAAAAGTCAAGTCAAGTATATGACCCTCGATATAGTATCTAACCCCATCCATCAAGCGGGAACTTGTCTTGCTGACAAACAAGGAAAGGAAGGCATGAGACACGCACGAAACAAATGCAAACACCCACGCAGCACGATACTAACTACAGATGGACTTTGACCATGCCCAGCTCGATGTAAACACAACATTGTTTGATTAGAGCACTGTTGAATCAGAGACAGACTTCATGAACTTACTTTCCGAGTGTTATTTCAGGCAAAAGCAGAAAAGTATCCACTGAAGCAGTGAGACTAGTACCACTAGCAGTGCGTGAAAGAATAATTGAATTACTAATTACGAATAAAAACTACATTTAAACATGAATTACAGTCACAAGGGTTTCGTCCGAGAAACGTGCGTGTGGGGTTTTTATGAACCAGACGTTAAACGTTCAGGTTAAAGCAGTCCCCAAAAAACTCGTATTTCATAAGCAATTAGTATCAAATTATATTTGTCTACAAGTACCCCTGGAAAGTTCAAAATAGCATGATACAGTTTAATCTTTTAAATTGATTTAGCCTTTGCAGCAATGTTTTGTCCAATACAATGCTTTCTTTAGTACACAGTCATAGTAATAAATTGCATTGATGGCTAATAATGACCAATAATTATGTCTAGTAATATTTTGGTGGGTAAACAGATGGCCTCTGCATCAAGAGCCACTAAAAGAGCACTCCCCTACGGAACCAAAAAAAAAAAACACTCAGTGGTTTTAAAAACAATTTATTTAAAAAAGTACATCTTTCCGTATACATAATAGAAAATAAAGACACCACATTCTGTATAACTTAGGCAAAACATTTTACGTGCATGAATGAGAAATAAAAACAGTTTACACCAGAATAGCATCAGAACATTTGATTCATATATAAAGCTTTTAAAAATAGGCCTCTGTAGACATTTGATTGACATGCTGACACTGTGTGAGGGCTCGAAGGCCGTGCACACAGCAGCCAATACAGGATGTCAATGCTTCATTTAAACTGGAGGGCTGTTTAGGGGGGGGGGGGGTCACTCTCACAACAACCCCATGGAGGTAAACAAGACATAACACCACTTCTGTTAGTTAATAAGTCACTTGCTGAGGTCGTGCCAGCAACATGGGTCAGGTGGTGGTCCCAAAAAATAAACAGTCACACAAAGAAAAGTCCGCGAATTCCCATTAAGTGTAAACGTGCGTGTGGTGATGCTGAGAAAGTTGAGAAAAAAAAGAATGGCACAATATTGGCAGCGATAAACGTGCACGTGATGATGCTGAGAAAGGTGGAGAAAAAAAATCCGACACAATATTGGCAGTGATCCCTCCCAAGGACGTCCCCGAGAAAAGCAAGCAAGTGTGATTAACATATACGATGTAACCTTTTATGAAGCTCGACTGGTAGCGGCAGTGAAAATTCTATTTGGAGCAGTCCGGTTCTTCTGTATGGAAACATGGACGGCGAGCCAAGAAAATAACTGCCAAATGCACTATGACCCTTAAATGTCCTAACACCCTGTGCATACGTGAGCATATAACGACTTAACTGCATACTAGTGAGGATAAGTCAATTCAAGAAATAATTGTTGGCTATGTGCTCTGTGAGTAATGGCTGCCATGATATAAAGCTTTGCCATGTGCTAGTGGGGAAGGAGTGCCCGTGAACTGGAGCCCCCTCTGAAAAGCATCATGTGAACATTAACACCGATCATGAACGTCCGGCAGGTGCAATGTGACCGAAAGGAGTGTGCGAGTGATGTAATGATGGGAGTGTGTACGTGCGAGGTGCCAGCCCGTCTATGTTTGTGCTCACAGGGCAATGCTGTTGGTGCAGTGCTCAGAAAAGCAGAGCAGTGAGATGGAAGGGTTGTTGCGGTCGCCAGGCAGACCCTTGGTGTTGCTTGTTTCCATTGGATTTCTGCTAATGACCAGATCTAGGCTGCCTCCCGCTTCCATAATCAGGGGCACAGTGAGACAGCAGTCCAAGTCTCTAGTCCGCACACGGTTCACCTGGAAGAATCAAATCAGACATGAAAAATGATCTCTTCATTTCGACTTAGTTGAGTCGAGTAAACAATGCTCCTAGGCATATATTCTTTATGCTCTGTGGAAAAATACCCCATAACTGCAGCTTACAGGGGTTAAGAATGTTTTCGTTTGTGTCGGCATACTATTATGCTGCCCCCGGTGGCCAAATCAAAACTAACAAAAAGGAGCTGCAATGTTCGTTAGGGTGCGCAGGCGGTTTAATTCTTGAAATTGCCATGATGTAACAGAACAAACTCAATGTCTGACTAGCTTTGCATGTAATAGGAGCAGTTAAGTTTACCCTTTGTTGTTGGTGGAAACTATGCTGCATTATTTCAAAATCAAATCATCTGTATTCATGGGTAATGATGTTAGATAACAGTTTTAGGACCACAGTTTGTAGTAAACAGGGCAATTATAAATGTTTTCAGGGGCAGTCAATTACTATTCAATTTTTGCTATTTGTGGCCTAACAAATCGCTTCTTTAATAGACAGCACTTTGGCACCATTTAGTGGCATATTAGGGCATTTCAGTAACTCAGAGCACCTAACATTAAATAGGTGAGGTATATTCAGCAAATATTTTTGAATAGTGTATAAGACTAGGCATGGAAATACTCTTTCGTATCGGTTCACTTCTGCATTACAAAACACCAACAAGAAGGGTTGGAAAAAAAATAAGTCCAATGGTTGTTTTTAAGATAGCCTTTTTAAGGGTGTAGTTTAAGTTGTTAATAACTTTTTTGTCAAGCAAAGAGTTGAAGCTCAAGACACGTCATTTGGGTTCACAGAAATATGAAGTACCTGAAGTATACGATCGTAAGGCTTCAGGCCTGCCTGATCAGCCGGGCCTTTGGGGCGGATCATGTTGACAAACACTCCTTTCTCCACAAGTCCGTCAGATACACTGAATCCAAAGTCACGGCTCTCGGGGTCCTTTCTGATAGTCACCTGATAGTCACAGATATTAGACGTGTTTACATTTACTATATCTGGGGTATATAAAATCATTTACATAATGATCAATACCACCAAATACACTTGGCCCACTTGTTTAACTGAAGCAGTGACATTTGCTGATTTTTTAAATTTGAATTTCTAACAGAGATAATTGGGTCAGTATCAAACCCTCAAATATGGAAAATATTCAGAAATTTTAAAAAATACAACAGGGTAAAAAGGCAACCTCTCGAAAAAAGAAAAAAAACCTGTTCATATTTATAAAAATCAGTGTAAATATGCATTAGGTGAGGTGTCATGACTCATAAATTGATTGGCTAAATGTTGAAGGAACTGGGAAAGGTTTGACTGTAATATGAGTAGCTCATAAGAAGTTTTAGCTCATACCAAGTCATAAAAAGTACTACATCAATGTAAAAATATACATATATATTTATCTGTTGGGACTATCAACGCACAACTGTTATGACCAAATAGTAGCTTTGATTTGCTGCCGTGATAACGTTCAATGATAACAACTGAACAGTTTCAACTCATAATATATTACCCAAACAGTCTGAAGGACATCATGATACATGCTCAGACCATCTGATAAACATCAAGATGAGCATGAAGCAGAGAGATTTTTCATTTTTAGACCTACTAGCTCATTTGAAAAGCAAAAACAAGGTCACGCTTACCTTGTGCAGGGCCAGAGTCGTCGAAGACAAACTATTGGAGCCTCTGCCACATCCGCTCAATATGTTGAGGTTGCTGCTGTTCTTTGGTGCCACTTTAGGTTCCGCTTGTTTAATGGGACTTATTTCGGACAGAAACATTGAGTCCTCATCAGTCTTGGTCTCCTCTAGGTAGAGACTAAAAGCGCTACTTGTCATAGATGCCTGTAAGAGCACACAAAAAAAAAAAGATGAAAATGTAGTGTGGCAACGTGCCCTGTCTGCCTTGTCGGATTCAATAGCAGATTACAAACACAGGAGATGATCATAAAGCGTCATCTGGCATGTGAAACGAGGTGGGGGGGGGATGAGAAAAAGGGGCCTACCTCCAGCTCCCTGAGGATCTCAGACTGGCCACAAGTCTCCAGGTCCTGCAGAGCTTGAGACCAAAAGCTATCGTCCTGATTCAGGGTACCATGGCAATGAGGGGGGCTGATGAATCTACGACAATGCAGGAACCACAACATGAGAGCAGTCTTGTTGTCTTGAGGCCGGAGCTGTCTTCACAGAGGAGCATGGGAAATGTAGCTTTGCACTTTATTGTTTGTTTCTGGGGCTTTGCAAAGGAGAGTCCCTTTAAAAAAAAAAAGTCTCAAGACCACACTGGACACATTGAAGAAGAGTCCTTCACAAATGTTTTCTCTTTCGAAATACAAATGCAATTGTCACCACACACACACAAAAAAAAAAATCAAACAATGAAAGCCTGTGACAAAAAAAGAAAAAAAGTACAAAGAGAGACTGATGTGTCCCGATGTGTTTTGGTGTGGACATGAAAAAGGTGACACACCAAAGAGCTTGTGGGCAATTAGTAAAGCAGATCAGAGAGAGAATACCTGAGAAAGAAGAAGAAAAAAAAAGGACAGTTTGGACAAGCAAACAAAACATAAAAGCATCAATTGACAAGCAAATGTTGCTCCATCTATCTACAGTACGGTATGACTCACACACTGCACTTTGCTTTGGTCAAACAAATCAAACAGAAAAAGCAAAACAGAAGCTCACAGAAATAACATTTTGTGAAAGAATTAAAGCTGCATTGACATCAAAAGGAGCCCACAGGAAGGAAAGTGAAGGAGAAGGCCTGTGCTTTTTTTACCCAGGCATCTTGTCCCAGTCATCCTCAGTTAGTCTCCCGTCGTAGAGCCCGGAGTGCTGCATCAGTCCTGTCGAGCTGGACCCGACCGGGCTCCTGTACTTTGTTCTTCTCCAGTCATTGGCATTGAGTAACATGTCTTTGTGTAGATAAGTTCCTAAAAAACAAATATTTTTTTGGGAAGAAACAGGCTAGGTAACTGCTCTGCTTTGGAAAGGACATCCTCTCCCGACCTCACCTTGGCTATTGTACCCGGGGTCACATCCCGAGCCATCCCAGGAGCTCATGGCGGAGTCAATACTGGGCACCGTGGCGGAGTACATCTCGGAGGGTTTAGTGATTCTCTGCGCATCCATCAATTCATCCTCTAAGTCACTCAGAAAGCCAGTTTCTCTGTCCAGGACCCTCCTCGCATCATATTCTGAAAGGGAGCCATGCCAATGGAGCCAAATGTTAAGACAAAAAAACATAAATGGTTGTCTTGTGCCCTGCAGTATAGAAAATGGAAGTTATTCTTTTATTTTATTTATTTTCTTCCATCCCTCACACTGAAGGCATTTGAGAACAAGTGTGCTTTCTTGCCATGAGAGCGAGGCGAGGCTGACACACGGTCTACTTGTTTCTTGATCTTGAGGGTGACTGACTCCCCCGCCATCTGCAGCAGGTGGATAGCCTCGCTCAACGTTTTGCCTTTCAGACTGACCCCATTGATAGCCAGCACACGGTCCCCTATGTGAATGGCCCCGGTCCTGCAGAGTTTGGAGAGAAGAGGGGACGGAGATACCAGACAGTGCCGACAGCCAGGACGAATCAGAAAACCGTGCGGCTGCCAGCTCGCCGACAGAGCCGCAGACAAAGTGGCTTCTTGTAATAGAAAAGAGAAATGAGACAGCCATTGTCCTATTCAACCGAAAACATTTACACAGGGGGCAGTAGCGTCTCTTCGGAATCAAATGCCAGCCTTGGTTTCATTTGTGACCTCTCCTGCTGCCCACATCTCACCTCTCAGCCAGGCCTTTTTTGGTTAGACCCGAAATGACGATAGGATCAAAAGGCTCCTCCGTGCCTGAAATGGTGATCCCCAGAGGTCCGTTATATCTCTTCAGCTCTACAGTGTAGATGATGGAACCAGACATCTCCAGCTCATCTGGAGAATAAGACTTGTGTTCAATTTTAATGAGCCAGATTATGGACTGTGAATTTGTGAGATGTTTTTTTTCAGTGCTGGTATGTCATGGGATTTTATTCTACTTTTGCAATAAGTGCCTTTGCTCAACCAAAGTTGGCAAACACTACTGCTTATATTCAAGATGCTTTGTGTTTTAAAGCACACCCTTACCAATGTTGTCCTCATCCTTCTGTATTCGGAGCTTGACCATGTCTTCGGCCTGATCCAGGACGTGCATGGCGTCCTCTATGGTGCAGTCCTCAAGACGCACACTGTCTATAGCCAGCAACCTGTCTCCGGGCTCCAGAGTGCCCGTCCTGCAAGTGTCAAAGGGACCAAAGCTATTACTTGGAACCAGGGGAGCCGCTCGACTCATTATGTCAATCCTATTACGATCTCATCGGGATCATTAGGGGTGACCCCAACCTCACCCTTAGCTCTAAGCATCACTGAGCCCTTCTCAAACATACTTCCACTGCGCCACTGAACAATCCAATTATGATTTATTAGATTTGCCGTGCAGATTTTGTTTTTTTAATCCCACGCAGAGAGAGATTGTTGATGAAGCAAGTCATGTGTGTGACAAATGACATACCTGTGTGCTATGCTTCCTTTTCTAATGTCAGAGATGATGAGTGGCTTGCCAGGCTTCTTGCTTGCTGGTTTTCAGAAAAAAAACAAAAACAGGGAGAAAGGGAATGAGATGTCATCAGATTTTGTTCACAGAGTGGCTGTCGTGATCAACGCAATACTGTACCCTGCTGGACAGATTTATACCAAACACTCACCACTGATGGTGATACCCATCTCCATTCCTCTTCGCTTGGGTAGTTTGACATGGAAGGTGCCGCTGCTAGGAACCACCGACTCTAATGAACAGAACAAAACGTAAGTGGCTGCACAGTCCTTGTATGGATATTTATAATAAATTGTACCTGCGACATCAAATTCAATCTCCACTGTAACCTTATTGGCCAGAGCGGAGTCTCTGAGCAGCTGATGGGCCTCCTCCAAAGTGCCATCTTCAGTAGGGATACCATTAATGGTTAAGAGTCTATCTCCAACCTGTATCAAGCCACACCTGCACACAAAAGCACAATAACATGCAACAAACCCAATAATATATATATATATATATATATATATATATATATATATATATATATATATATATATATATATATATATATATATATATTTTTTTTTTTTTTTTTTTTTAGGGCTACAGCTATACTGGTTCTCATTAGAATATACCTCATCTCTACAGGCGTCATCACACCTTGTCATCAATTTTGGATAGCCAGTAGAATTTAGCTTATCCTTGGAGATTACGTCACGCCTATGAAATGAAGTCCTGTCATAAAATGTTAATTGACCAACATCCCCGCGGCAGACTATGCTTTGCATGGAAGCTTAGGTGCTTACATCCCAGTGGGGGCAGAATCCCCCGGACTGAACAACTGTTCCACTACTGCTTGATTTAAATTATGCCACACAGGGGGGTTGACCCTGTGCAATGCCATCATTACCTCACAGGACAGTGGGCCACACCAAAAAGGCACGTAACAGGAGACATGAACACATTTGAGTTGGCAAGGTCAATTTTAAACAAACAGCCCAAAAAAAAAGAGGGGAAAAAAGGTCAGGTTTTTTTTTTTTTTTTTTAAATGTGCATCCACTTTTATAAGCATCTTTCCCCATTGAGATGCATGGAACTGACAATGTGTAAACCCCCGAGCCCCCCACCAAAAATGCAATTTGTGAAATGACATTTAGAATGTGGGAAATAGCACTCTATGACATTGTAGTTTATAAAAATATTCAACAATTCAACAGATTTGGAAGAATTTAACAGTTCGGGCATTTGTTTGATTTTTATTTTTGCTTTAATTTAATGACCTGTGCTACTCCTTCAAGTGTGCGAAACCTGGCCACCTGGAGGCAGTATAACACATTTGCACGACTGGCAAATTGTAGTTGTATTATTTTTTTCACAATGGGTACAAAATATGCCTTTGAGTTATGTCTGTCCACTTGTGCACCCACTGTTTTTCACTTTTCTTTTTACTTTACTACAGACACTGATCCTGTTTGATAGCCAGTCTGTGTATCTTTATCTTATCTTTCAACATTGTCATTAATGAGTAAGGTAAGTAAATTTTCCCCTTGATGCGTATGAAAACCCTTGTTTGGAAGAGGAACAAAGTGAAAGATAATGTTGAGTTATTTGTCTGTCGGCCTCATTTCTATCAGCGTGATGCATCTCTAATGTGTCTGCCTTCAAACCAAATACTCATGTGGCTAAAATTAGCCTGCTTGATGTGTCATTGCCTGGCTGAATGATTAGCTCTCCAAGTTCAAGGTGACTCTCTATAGTGTATGAATTGTGCTTCGTATTTGGTGTCTGTGCTTTACCTCTCAGCTGGGCTGTCTGGTTCAATGAAGCGGATGATGGGTGGAGCAGAAAGAGTTTCTGTAGCAAAGACACCCCCTTGCAGCTGGATCCCAAAACCTGTAAGCGGATTCCCCCTCAGGACGACCTCGCTCACTTCCACGTGAAAAACTTGGCCCCCAGGGCCTACAGAACTAGATGCCAGCGACACTGAAAGAGGGGACATCATGGAGGGGGAGGTTAGTGGAGACATAACATAGAAATGCAACATGAGGAACTGGTGTGAAATAAAAACAGGCATGTACTAGTCTACCACACACGCAGGGTGACAGAAACAAAATGAGTCATTCAGAAGTGTCAAGTCAATTTTTAGATTTACAGTGTGAGACACTGGCAGGAAGAAACCATAACCAAAGACTTTTAAAGGAAGCTAAACTATAGAAATAAAACAGCCAACCTACCTGAACATCCCTCCCTCCCTCCCTCCCTCCCTCCCTCTCAACCCACCAACCCATCCACCCATCCAATTTGTCATACATGAGCTCTTGTGGTCCTTCTTTCTGTTCCGCCTCTTGCCAGTCGAGGTCCGAGGACTGGTGGGTGCGGTGGGCACCATGGGGCAGGGCAGCGTGCTGCTCCCCTGACTGCTGAAGCCTGAGGTGGCTGTGGAGGAAGGGGAGAAGCCACCACTCACCAGAGCTGCAGACATGAGACATTGCACTCTACTTATCGACAGCCTCGAATAGAGCTGACTTTCTCCAATCTTTATTAAAGCGACCTCTTGCAATAGAAAAATAGAAGGCGGCTCATTTAATCACTTTACCCAAATGTTTAAAAACAAACCACTCCAAAAAAACAAAAAGACTCCAGCGTACCTCTAGTGCTCTGTACTAATGAACATTAATCGTCAATTCTCACAATAGAAGTGGTACCACACTTTCTAACCACTGCAGCGTGTGACTTTCTTAATTACACTCCATAAAACCAGCTTTTCATGACACTGTCCTTTATGTTATGTTTTCCATCCATGCATTCTCTGAACCGCAAGCTGTCTTCAGGTGGTAGGCAATGCACACCACGAACTGGGCAACTGCCAATCACAGGAGACACATACAGTCAAGACTGAATTTATTCATACAATGGAATAATTTTGTGCGTAACTATCTAGTCTATTTGCAGGGTATGTATAATTTTAGGACACTGGGCCCTTGCTGGGTGGGGTTGCAGAATTGCTCACCCCCTGGATTAAGCCTAGTTGTACCTTGTGCCATCTAGAGCACTTAATTGTTCAATGGATTGATTATTTTAAATAAAACACTGTATTTTAAGACCAATTAAAGGAATTAGATAAGCTCCTGATGCTGGGGATAGGAAAAAAGTCCATAGCAAAACACAACCTTGCTTTCATTCACGCAGGTGATCTAAAAAGGTATGTGGTTGTCAAGGTTGCAAAGATTTATCGAAGGTGTTGAAGAATTGGCTCCTCCGATGACGTCTTGCCAGCAGCGAGGCTGTCACAAACGATCACTTACATTTGCAGTGGTCCTGCTGATTGTGTGGGTGGCTTGGGCTGCTCCATGTCTTGCCGAGGCTGCCGTGAGGAGGTAAGCAGAAGTTGCTGCTTTGGTCCCAGTGATGATGACTGCTCTTCTGTACTTTTACTGCAGAGACAAATCAGCACTTAGGAGTGAGGCAGAACACGCTCTTGTATTATGCACGTTTTCTAAATCCTACCCATGAAATCACACTTCCACTCCCGTGTCTAAAATTGCACCAAAACACACCGCCTGGGGGATTATCCAGAGCGCAGTAATTGATATTTAATGTCTTTCGTCATGGTGCACCTAATCCTTTGGTTTGATGTGTTAAGACTGTTTGACGCACACTGATGGTAAACGGTGGATGGTGAGAATACAGAAGCTTACGTTTTCTGGCAAACTTCCAAAAAACTGCATTGAAATTGGAAATCATGTTTAGAATATTCTTCTCGAAAAAGCTCCAAAGGCTATGCGCAAGATAACCGCTAGGCATGATGCTGCTGTCCTTGGCGGCACGAAACACACGCCTTTATTGGGACAGCTGATTGCATGCTGTCTAATGAGGTGCAAAGGTCATATTGGTCTGGTGTCAAACCTAAAGCGTGCGGGCCAGAGCCGAGCTTCCACTTCATTCTATGTGGCCCTTGTGACTTTGGCTGAAAATTAGCCATCAAAATGATGATGCTGAAGCCATTGTGCAAAATGATGGGATTCCAACACACTAAGTAAGAGACAAAAAGTCTTATCTACCTAATGCTAGCTAAATGCAAAGTCCGTAAACAAACACAGTGCAGCTCCGCTTCTGGCCAAATAAAATACTAAACCCTCAGTTATGCATGATTAAAATGCAGTAATCGTCTATTCTTTCCCTCCAAAAAAATGTAATCACACATTCTAATCATGTTAATTAGCATTAACCTAAAGAGATTTATCTAAAGTGAAAGTGGTTGTTTTAAAAAGAGATCATGTTTATGTTCACTATCGCCCAAACAGCTGCTTATTGCGAAGTGAGTCAAGTTCACCGCCATTTGCATCTCAAATGTTTGCTCTCAAGTCAAAGCAAAAAATTGTATCAAGAAAAACTTGTAAATAGCATCACTCGTATCTCAAGGCCCTCTGCATGTGGTTTTAGAATTTCAAAAGTACTGTGTAGCCTTCTATGAAATCAAGCGCCCAGTGTAATTGGCCGCATGAGACTGCTCCTGACAACGAGCAGACATGGACTCAGATAACAGTGAGGCCTTCTTATGAAATAAGATGACCTTGTGTGTGGGAAGCACCTCAATAATTAACTTCCTTTACAGATTCATTAAGACGTGTGTCACTGCACGCTAAATGTGACAGTAATCCTTGCTGCTTCCTCAGCGGGGGTCTAATCTGCGACAACTTGCTCACATGCAAGGCGGATTTGCTGCAACCATGGATGACGACACATTAAGCGCATGATACTTTTATGATACGTTCCACTCGCATGAAATAACCTAGGACTCTTCATCCTGGTGAAATGGTCCTTATCTGACAAAGCTCTTGACCGTTCACACTAAGATCACCTAGACGAGACTCTTTAAGAAATGTTTTTCTCATTCTGGGCTGGTTTAAAAAAAAAAAAAAAAAAGCTCCTAATCTCATAGTGGCCAGATCAATCTCAAAACCGCCCATAGGAGATTAAGCACTGCATTTTATGGTCATGCTGCTTGGGGGTAAATGGGCTGTCAAAATGTGGTTTTGCAATATGACAAGAAACTGAAGATTTCAGAGGACATGCAAATGACTGCGTATGCGCTGCACGTTGAGGGAAGTTAAATGGCCCACAGGAGCTCCTTGTGGCTTGTAAAACAGCTGCAGAGTGGTCAATACGAATGTGTGAGTGGTTTGTTGTTTGTATCCATCATGTCTCCAGTGTGGGACTCAAGATCCTGTATGTAGTACATGCACACACATGCAAGCTCACGTGCTACACACACTGGCTGATTCACAGTACATGCAAGAAACCGCTGGGAGGCAGCTTGTCCCGACTCGGTTGCTTTATTATGTCTAGGTTACCATGGTTTCTGTTGGCGTTGCCCCTCCCCTCTTGTGTTACCTCACAATCAATGCAATCAGTCACCTGCCTCTTGTTACCTGTCGTGTATTTAAATCCTGTCTGACCCTCGTTCCTGTCAGGTTGTTGATGTCTTCATGTTTGATGTCTTCTTGTCTCTGTCGGTCAGTCCTGTATGGTTCGGTCTGTTAAGTTGTTTGCTGGTTCTGTTGGTCTGTTCCCCTTATCCTCCCTTCCAATGACCTTTTCCCTCAATTAAATCCTGGTGCATTTGGTCGCCCTGCTCCATTCCGATCCTGACACAGCTAAACTTTTTATTTCAGCTCCACGGAAAGAAAGATGACGCCAAGAGCATGTACATGCTGTGAGTGAAGACAATGTGCTTCTTTTGTACACCTCATTAGATAGATTTTTGCAATGTAATGATACCGCTGTGACTTTTTATTATGAATTCCGGTTTGGTGCATACGCAATAGTGTTTAAGAACACATTGCCTACAGTAAAATGTGGTGGTGGCAGCAGCATCGTGCTTTGGGGAGGATTTTCTTTAGCTAGAAAAAAAAGCCTTGGTGAAGGTAGAGAGCATTAAGAACAGATTAAAAGAGTTGTCAGTGTTAGCACAAAAGCTTGAGGCTTTTACTGGAAAGAAACCGAATGCCAGGGAAGGCCGACTAGAACAGCTGAAATTTATTTTGACGCACTTGATTTATTAATTCTTGGGGGGATTATGAACAGTTACAAAAACCAGTCAGTGTTCGCATCATGCAAAAAAAAAAAAGCCAACTAGAACATTTTAAACTCTTTTGGGGCTTAATCAGAGCCACACGAAATGGAGCTCCATTCTGACTCCCACTTAACAAGCAAGTGATTATATAATTCTAAATACAGCCCCATCCCCTAATAAGCGGGAACACACGATAGCCTTACCTGTGTCTTGTGGCCGGACAGGCAGCCGGCTCTGACTGGATGGTAGAATTTCCAGTTTGACAACCTCAGTGGTGTTCCCCAGAAGCTGCAAGGCCTCCATCAGAGAGCAGTGTTCAGTACTGGTTCCATCGATAGTCAGCAAGGCGTCGCCTGGGTGCAGCGCGCCACACCTGACACGATGACAGAGCCGATTAATAAATCTGGGAATATTTTTTTCATGTCTGTCGATGAGGTAGCTTCACCTTTCGGCCACGCTGGCCGCCTTGATCTTGTCGATGATGATAACTTGCTTATTCCTGTATATGGATGTGGTGAGGCTGAGGCCCAGACTGGAGGAGATCCCTTTAACTATCTCCACTAGCAGAGGACCCGAGGCCTGTTGCACTGCTTCTGCAACAAGTAACACACATTTGATTCAAAACATTAAATCCAGCCTGGAGAAGAAGACCAAATGCCCATGACTCGCTATTGAAACTAAAATCATGTGTGCTTGAACCCAGCCATGTTAAAAACTACATTGTTTCATTCAGCAGTGGGGTGCAGCTTGACATCTTGCCACCGCAGCACCACTGGAGCTTGGAGGCACATAATGCTTGTCAACTGTTCATATCCAGCATTTTTATATAGGTCATGTTGGGAAAACATGCTTGTTAACAAAGCAAATAGGTTGTACAGGGGAAGTGAGAGAACGAGCCAGCAACACGTGACGGTAATCCATCCACGCTTTCCCTGTTGCTCTTGGGCCCGAGCGACTCCCCTGGTGGCATCTCCAGCACCGAGCCTCACTTGCGTCCACGGAGCCAAACGGCCACATTATTTACCCTCAGAGCAACGCTGCCCTACCATGCCTCCACATATTCCCCGTGTGTGTGTGCTCACCCATGACAGAGATGTCATACTCAATCAGGAACAAGGCTTCCTGGCTGCTCTGCATCAGCGTGGTCAACGCGTCAGCATGCTTCTCACGGTTTAAAGGCATGCCGTCTATGCTCAGGATTCTGTCGCCAGCCTTTACCGTGCCCTCCCTAGAGAAAGACAAAAGAGGGAAAACATCAGTGGTGAGATGCAAGTGTCCCGACACCCATCATGCTAAATCATTGAAGAGTTCCACGTGAGCGTTCCCTCCCAGGTGAGATGAAGGCGACATGAGCTTAAATTGGACCAAGCGTTTTGGTGCAGCCTCTTTTCATGAGGAAAATGTGAAATGTTTGCCTGGGGGATAAGCCGTGGCCTTTCTGGTTTTAGAGAAGCCCCACGTGTTGTGTATGTTTCTTTCACGCAGGGGTGAGCAGAGACAAGAAGCTTGAAAGGGATGGTGGTCAACTACCACGATTCTCCATGTCCCACTGGACAGCCTTCATTTGTCTCAGATGCCCAGTGTAGAGCTCAGTAGGTTGGTAATCCTCCAATTTCACTTCACTGTTGTGAAAATAATTACTTTTTTAATCTTTATTCATCTATCAGTGCCAGCGGCATATGGTCAAAGGCGGAACAATTAAATGCTCTTCCACAATTAATCAGTGTAAACACTTGTCGACAAGCATTCCTACAACAGATTTAGTTCTTCCTGTGAGCTCATCAGCGTTCACATAATTTGTGAGGTAAGATTTTTTTCTGTAAGGGGGAATCAAGTCAAAAATATTCTTTACAATATGTTCTTTGCAGCCCCTCTAGTCTAAACATTCTGATTAATATTGCTTTTGTGGAATATGAAGTCAGAAGCAAAATCCACCCATTTTTATCCATCTCAGGTAGAGGCCAGTTAGTTCTATTTAAAATCTGTCATTAATAACCAATTAGGGCAAATAATGCACCTAAAGCGCACAGATTTAATACTACTGTTGTCCATACCTGTCAGCAGGACCCCCTGCCCTGACGTGGGTCACCACCAGAGGACGAGACTTGCGCCAGTCCTCATGAAAGCCCCCTTGTGAAGACCAGAAGAACTATAGATCAATTCTCTTTAAGACTAGCGCAATAAGACGGTCACTGACGTACCTCGCATGACAAAGCCAAAACTGTTGCCCTCTTTGAGCAAACACACCTCTGTGGTTTTACTTATGACTCCTGGTGGAGTCTGGACTGTTACAGGAAAATAAATTGGACTGGATTAGAATCAACATTTACAAGACATGAAATAGTCGGTACATGCAGTGGATATAAAATAAAACTCTGTTCAAATGCCAGGTTTTGTGACCAAGATAAATCATTGCAAATTTTTTTCAACATGGCCTATCACACTACAAGGTCATAGGTTTTGTGCCAACATTGACTAGAGTTGAAACGGTTCATAATTCTTCTCTCCATAATTAAAGACCCAGTTTCAGCTGAAGAATAGATGAAACTGATTCTCCTGAGTTTTCTTTCCTCTCTTGAATTGATTAAAAAAAGAATTAATTAGAGTTCAACAGTAATGGTGGAAAAGATTAATGATTGATCTATCTTGGTCTCATTTTTTATTACAAAATCTTGGATTTGAACAGTGAGGTGTTGAATTTTAAGATCCACTTATAAGTGCAAGTGCGGGTAGACTTGACGTACGTAACGGAGGCAGCTCGTACTCCACCTCCAGGACAACTCGCTCCCCGATGTTCTTTAGCAGGCTGATAATCTCATCGTGACGAAGTTTGGACAGGTTGATGCCATTCACTGACTTAATGTGGTCTCCTACATTCAGCTGGTCACTTCTGGAGGGAGGAGACAATTTAAAAACATCTCGTTTGAAAATTGACAAATTTCCAAACCCCAAGAATGTCATCTTGCCACTCATTGCAGGACTAATTAATTGAATGATTCTGACCCTTTTTCCTGTCTCACCTCCGGGCCGTTGCCAATGGATGCTACAGGCAGGCAGGCACGCTAACAAGCAGAGCTGACTGGCCCTGTCATCCAGTCGCCTCTCATCACACAATGTCACTGCCAGTCTCTCTCCTGTCTGCTCGCATGACTCTCCACTCAGTAAATTAGCTCACACATCCACCAAGCATGTCACACGCTGCTTAATCATCGCAAAATGTGATTTTTTTTTTCTACGACATTTTGCTCTCGCGTGGTTGATTTTAGGAAAAACGGGTAGTCATAATGCTGGACATTTAGGGGAACCGCTTGGAGTGATTATTTAGTGAGACAGGATGAGAAGTCTTTTGTTTTGTTTGTTTTTTTATACGGTAGATCCGACTTGTCCCCAGGCTTTGGCTTTGATAACTGTAAGCTTATTTTTAAAAACAATTCTGTTTAAACACAATTCAAAGTAGTATTTGCTCTTCAATTGTTGATTTTCAGTAAATATTTTTTTATTGTCAGTATCACTATTATGATGATGATGATTGATTATTATTATTTTTTTCATCAACAGAGAGGAAGAAAAAATTTTGTTCACTTGGCTATTCAGCGCTCCATTATAAAATAACAAGGGCATTTCTTGGAGAAATCTCTGTTGGCATCAAGCTGACTTAACACAACAGTAAAGTCCTGCAGGTGAGCTAATGTAAGTTTGCAGCATAAGCACGATTGTACAAGCGGATCTAAGTGATGCAGACAGCGTCTGCTCAGCTGCATCACGGTGTGCAAGCAGATCTCACCTGGCAGCCAGCCCACCTGGACGTAGATTTGACACTCTGGGCTTGCCGTCCTTATCGGAGCCCCCGGAGATGGTGAGGCCAAGGCTGCTGCCTTCTCTTTTCATCAGGTCCACTGTGGTCACTCCTCGGCACTCTTCTGTGGACCCACCATAAGGCGAATAAAGCATTAGCATAGAACATTTCCCGTTTTAGACTCTCTGTAGCAATGACTTGAATCAGAAAGAAAGTAAAGTAAAACCATTGTAATAATGAGAAGAAAAAAAACATGGAATTCAGATCTCTGATTTCTATTTGTGTCATCAAGTCTTGTGATGTAATGTGCTGTGATTGATTCGAGTGGTGGAGTCCAAATACATGTTTTGATAACATGCCCATATTTTTTTCTTCTTTTCAGTGAAACCATTTGAAAAATTAATAAGAGGGGAAGCGATTTTTATATGCAAAGAAGTCTTTTTTTTCTATTCAGTGTGCCAAGTTATTACAAAATGATGTAAAAAAATGTTTGTTTTAAGTTTTTTTCAGAGAATGTTTCCTTACGTAAAGGGGAATTTGCAGATTAAAAAATACAAGCGATAAAAACCTGACAGTTTCCGATCTTGTTCGATCTTTAAGAAACCACCTCGCTAGAGGACAAACAACCAATCAGAGATAGAAGGTGTGTGTGCCTGATGAGAAGTAATTTATTGTAATTTCGCTGGCACAACCCTGTCACCTTTTTTCGCGGGGTGTAGGGATTTAGGAGCTTTGCTGAAACTATCACGGAATATCCAATATTCAATGGACAGATCTCGAGACAAAACAAGGATGCACAGAGAATCTTTCAGAGGTGGAGGGACTACCTCTGGTCCCTAAAAAAATTCAGAAGTGATGCATAATCAGCAACAGTTCTCCTTAACAGGTAAGTATATGATCATTTTAATTTGCACTCAAAGTGCTTCATAAAATCAATCGTACATTCCAAAAAATAAAACTTAAAACTCATAACACGTATGTCATACTACCAAAAATGTCAGTTGAATAAGGACTACTACTTTTTTTTTCCCACATGTATGTGTTCTAGCGTGTCTGCCTCCGGATTATTACCATTGACTAAGACGCCATACAAGCATTTTTTTCCCCCTCTGTTACTAAGTATGCAGGTTGAGTGCATCCACATGCATCAAGCTACAGACAGAAAACAAAGTCATGCACATGCAGTCATGTTTGACTAAATTGTACCTGAAAGGCTGGGCCTCTGGGAGAAATGCGATTGGTCAGATACCCCGGACTGCTTGTTTCCTTTTGCGTATGGTCCCTCATCTGAGGAGACAGCAAGGAGGTATGTTAAGAGACACTGTGGCTCAATGAGGAGAAAATCTCTGAGGCAGATGGCCAAATGAACAAACCATTATGCACCTCATGACAGATGCTCACGCTTTTATTAGCCTCAACTGCACCTTGGCTAATGCGGGGGCTGGCTGCATAGTGGGGGCACTTTGATTTGAATGAGTCAGTACGCAGCTTAATCCGTGATGTACTTTCTGTACGAGAATGATCGGTCCTAGCTCAGCCCTACACAAGCTTATGAAAAGGTCAGATGGAGAAAAATGTTGAGGATATATTCATGACAAGAATGTATTTTCAGCAAGAGGGTTTTATGCCACCACTTGAGCCTGAGGATTCTCCTGATGCAACAGCACGCGGTTAATGGACTGTTTTGTGCATGGGGAGAAAAATCATCATTTTCGAGTCATTTAGAGCCGCAGCCACGATAAATGCTCAATTTGCTCTGCAGGGGAGAAAGCGTTTCTTGCTCCTTCCATTCCTGAAACATATTGTATGTATGTTAGCTGTGCTTCTCATTGGCCGAATGATTTGACATACTATTTTTGTGCTCAGCGCTAATCTGATACAAATCGCAGTCTGTGCGTAAGGGTGAAGATTTTTTTTTGCATTGGTATTTTGGTAGAAAAGGTTGTGCACCATTACAGCAGGGTCTGGCAAATTTCCAAACACGGTAAACTAGACTTGACAATGAAGACGTGCCGAGCTCACGTGTGCCTGTCTACAGAAATGGAAGCTCACCGTGTTTTAACAATGACAGAACAACGTGTCAAGAATGATAAAGAGCTGCACGTGTCAAGCCTAAATGGATCCTTGTGAGATTTCTTGTGACAGATACTATTGTTAATTCATGGACTGCGAAAAAGAATGATGATTAAAAACTGAAAAAACATTTGCCGTGTTTTGCAATGCTGGATATATTTCTTCTCAGGAAAAAAAAACAGGTGTGATTTTCAAGTGCAGCAACACCTCACAGAACTAAACATTGGCAAAATTGTTTATTATGAGTGTAACCAGTCCATCCATCCAAAAAAACAGCACCCATAGATTATGGCCACTTAGGCCATTTGTGTGCACATGAAGCGTTTTTCTGAACTGATTGGATGGAAAGCTTCAAGTCTTCATCTGGCCATCACTTGCTCTCAAGTCAAAACAAAAAAGCAGCTTGCATTTTGAAAAAACGCTGTGGATTTATTGTGATTCCAGATGTTTTGAACAACAACGCATTGTCTCGGTGGGTGCCCTCTTACTTCGCTTGAAGAAAAGAACAAAGACTAAAAGCAATCTAGAGTGCAGTTGGAGGTTTGTGTACATTGCTCAAGGGTTCCTTGGCTGTACTCAAGAAGTAAGCTGGCACTTCTCCAGCACGTTTTGAACCTGCCATCTTTTGGTCAGCAAGCCAAGACCTAACGGCCAAAACCGAGCAACCCACTAAGGACCCAACTGCTGTGAGGGAGGGCTTCAAACTCAAAAGTCACAGAGGCTCTGTCGAAGCATTTGTGGTCTGAAACCTCTGACCAGGATACAAAGACTCAAGAAGCAAAATCTTTGCTTTTCACCCTGCCCCTTAACTCACAGAAATATCTTTGTCTATTTACCCGTGATGTAAAGAAGACACATTAGCATACTATGGTATTTTACACACATCCTTGCACAAATTCCCAGCGTGCTCGCCCAAAGGTACGAGCACACATAGACAAGTGAGTGCCACATCACAAAGATGTTATCTTGGGCAAAAATCTTAATACCACACAGATTCCTGGGGGCCTTGACAGTCCAGCAGCTGTCATTGCAGTCAAAAGGCAACATTAGCTGTAGGTTACGAGGATGGGCACGTGATGGGCCACCACTGTAGCCTTCCATCCCGAGGCTGAGCAGAAGCATCACTCGCCCTCAAGATGCTCCGCTCAAGCTGATTAATAACTGACTGCGAGTTTGCCAGAAGAGCTGCATGTCATTGCAATTCTAATTGTGGAGTCTATGATGAATATACATAAGATGAATAAATTAACTGCCGGTTTAAATGAGAGCGCTCGGTGCCATGCGCATTAGGATGGAGGTTAAATATGTGGCAAGTGGGCGGGGGTGTGGCAAAAATGTGTCGATGAGGTCATGATGCTATTTTCAGATGTCAAACCTGATTCGCAAACGGGCCTAGTTCAATTCTATATCGGTCAACATTACAGTTGGCAGGAGGGCGCGAGGCGCCGGCGAGACGCGCTTGCCTTCTCCCGCAATATATTTAGTCTCGACAACGGTGGCGTTAAACTGTAACAATTCTCTCGCCCCAAATCCTCTTGGATGGCACCAAAGATGACACATGGTGAAGATGAAGCGTGGCTTGTCTTACCGTTCTTCGAGTCTCTCCTCAGACCACACAGCATGGCTGCAGCTCCCTTTGGAAAGTCACCTTGTTGATAGTAAGTCCACCTGAGGAATAAGTTGGTGACTGGGACGTTTCACCTGCTCAGATACAAGAGGCAACCCATTTTTGTCCCTCTCTTTATCCGTGCCTAAGTCAAGACCTGTTCCTCCAAATGTCTCAGTTGGTACTTTGATGCCCAAAAAACAAGTCTATCAAATTCTGGTTTTGCAAAAAATCCCCCAAAAGGAGATAAATGCATTCCTTTCTTGCCATTCTCTTGCAAAATGTTGGTCTCTTTCCACTGGATTTATCATTCCCCTTCTCATGTGCTCACAGACTCACACATAACCCTCTCTCTCAGGCGCACACACACACACACATAGACACACACTCACTCTCTTTGCCAGAGGGGCTCAGTGAGGCGGGAGCACACCACTGTCACTGCTCCCTCCCCCTACACACAAACGCACGCTCACACGTGCACACGCACAGTTTTCACCTACCAAATCAAACAAGCGTCATTATACGTACGTGCACATCCACCCACACGCTAAAACTTCACGTATCAATTGCTCACCACGTGCACAACAGTACACAACAGCATATGTGCAATTCCGCAGGGGTAATCATGTGTGATCGTGTGGTTTGAATGATCATTTGGCCTGACATTCGAGCCATCTGAAGAGAGAAGGCAACAGATCTGTTGGCACAACCGCTGCTACACCTGTCGAAACATTTGTCACACGCGCACCCCTCGACGCCTGTCACTTCCTGAGCCCAGCTGAGCAGAGTCAAGCTGCGTTCACACACACATGCAGGCCCGGAGTGGATAATCTGGAGCCCCGGGAGAATCCTCGGTGGGCCGGGCTGCTTCATGGGGTCCTTCTGGGGTGGCTAGTTGGTCCCAAAAAGCCAATTCTTATGATCTGCTTGTTTGTTTCAAAATCATCAGAAAGTTTTTGGGCAGTCCTCACTTTGTTATTGCCTTCTCATTGCAATTATATTTCCAAATTGAATGTGGAGGCGAGGCCACTTTGATGTATATATATATAGCACAGGCTATACTGCATATATATTTTGTTCTGAGAATTTTTGTGATGTTATTTAACGTACCTGTTACTGTGTGGTGAACATAAAGTGCATTGGAAGTGGTGTGAATTGGTTTCAAATAACAGGAAGTGACATGGTGGCTGCCTAAATGTTGCTGAATTAAAAATGTTTTATAAATCTGCGTTGTTACAGTAAGTGTTTAGTCATGTCGTGAACACTTCCTACCTATAATATTGTCCATTTTAATGAATTATTTTCATAATATGAATCTTGTTGTTGGAGGGAATGATAAGCTATTTTAGATTGGTACAAAAATAAGCGTAAAATTATATATATTCGTTAAAACATGAAGAACTCATGTGGGAAGGTCTGAGCCGGGAAACCCCAGGGCTAAAAATAAGTCCCACTCAGGCCTTGTACACATGCAACAATGTTTACACGCAGGCAGCTCTTTAACAAAAATTCAAGAGAGGTCAGGCTAATTTCCAGAGGTTACAAACAATTCCTCATTTCTGCACTAGATCCATTTAGTCAGCTGTTCCACTTGTTATAAAACACTTAGCTGAGGGTAATTTCCTCTGGGAGCTTTTTATTCCTCTCTAATAGCCTATTAATCACCAGCTGCATGAAGGGAATCAGGAAATGGAATATTGACGCTGCGGTGATTACAAGCAAACCTCTGGAAGTAGATGACAAATGCAATAAAAACAAACACTAATGTATGGGTTTTTCATCTCTGAGACGAGAACCACCATTACTCAGGCTAAAAACACAGTCCAGAAACTGAATAAACTCCCTTTCAAAGCAAGTTTACATTGCGTTACATTAGTGGTGGATCATCAGGGCCAGCAAGGTCTTCTCTGCTTGCCGTAACACTTTCAGAAGCACTGGCCTAAATTCTCTCATACATTTGGTGCTTTGAGATATGACCTTAATTTGTTCCGTGACCACACTAGTCACTCAAAATACAAAAAAAATATATAGTAATAGTTTAATTTAATGTAAAAAACAAACTAAAACGTTCTTGCATTGCAATTTAATCATAAAAGAAACACTTTTTTAAAAAATAATTAATTAATTAATTAAATTAAAATGATGTACTTTTTTAAATCCTTGAAAGACATAAAACAAAAAATAATAAAATAAAAAATTATATTTTTTTAAATCCTCGAAAGACATGACCTCCCATTTTTCATCACACATCAGCTCATCTCCATTAATCTGACCAGGCTGCCATCTTGCGGTAGTAAGGTGAAAATGCAACAAACGACGTCATCTAAGAAGATGCTACACTAAAAACAGACCAGTCGATCCATATTATTCATATAGTCATATTATTTGAAATATTTGTAATCATGCTCTGAAGTTGCATCTCTCAACATAGAACATGCAACCATGTTACTAAAAACTGTCATCGAGGAGAAAAAAAAATAGTATCATGCAAATTGCTGTTGCAAAAAAATAAAATGACAATTAAAGCTTTATTTTCAAGTGTGTTCTAAACCAGTTTGCGCAGCAACATGACAAGCATATATGAGTGCAAAAACTGAGTTTCGGATTGGTTTGCCAACTGTACTGGGATTATTCAAATAAAAGTTAACTGTAAAGGAATTAGTCAGCAATATTTATTTGAAATGTTTTTGGGGTCCTTAAAATATGAGGTGACAAATAAAACAGTTTTGTGTCTTGTGTGTTTCAGTTTGTACCTTTTGTCCTCGCGCGTACGATGCCCAGTCGACATCTGAGTGAAAAGGAGAACATCCTCCTCTTCCCTCCTGCAGAGTGGCCATTTCTCCTCAGAAGGTCGGTGTGTGAGAAGCCAAACGAGACTTGCTTCGGTGTGAGGTGGCTTTTTCCAAATACGAGTCTTGTTGACATGTTCATCGTCTTGACCTATGACAAGAACCCAATGGATTCTTCTACTTTCCTGAATGAGTCTTTGCCAAAAATCCTTGTCCCTTCCAGCTTCCAAGTGTGGCTTGAAGACTGGTTTAGCTTCTCTCCTCCTCGCTTGACAAGGTGACCGGCAGATCATATTTTTGTGTGCATCCCTGGCACTATGGAGGTGACAGATGGCATACGACAAAGGGGCACAGCCTGGCTTCCATATCGCAATGGAAACTTTCTCTGCGGGGTACCGCCTCTCAACATCGCAATCTGGACATATTTATTGAATGAAACCATTGTGGGTCTACCGAAAGAAAAATGATAAAGGATTTGTAGACAGGTCTCAGTGTTAAAAGGGGCTATGCATTTCAACAATCCTTTAACGGTCTTTTCATTTACCACTAGCACTTTTTATTCCCATTAAGAACCATAAACCATATTTTTTTTACAGCAACTGCATATTTACTGACTTGTTTTCCCTCAATTTCCTTGTTGAACCTTAATTTGATATCAACCTATGAACAGCATAACAAAAAATGCATGGGCAAGATTCTTTTTGAAAGTATTTATTATGAACATCCATTTTATTCATTCTCCTCACTCCTGAGCCTGGCATTGGGGTTGGTGATCTTGATGGCCAGCTGAGCTGCCCTCTCCACAATCACCTTCCTGTTCTTTGACGAGACGTTGTGGGCGATCTCCGCACAGTAAGTCCTAAAGGTGAATAAACAGTGTGTTAAAGGTGTTTAACAGCAGAAAACACATTAGCTCAAGTCTCCTAAATGAAAGCCCGTTAAGAAAGCCAACATGCTGCACATCAACTAACGTGTTTGTATCATCCTATTATGATTTCAACTTGGTTGAAATCAAGCTGAGCAAGCATTGGCTATTTAGTGTAACTGAATGCTTCACCTCATTAATAAATCAATGCCTAAGTAGAGCCAGACAATTTAAACGCATTTCAAAATATCAATAAACCTCTTAAGTACATACAATGTGTCACTTACTTGTTACTCATCATCAGAACCTCCAGTTCTTTGACATTGCGCACCAGGAACTTCTTGAAGCCACTTGGGAGCATATACTTTGTCTTTTTGTTGCTACCATAACCAATGTTGGGCATCAGCATCTGCCCCTTGAACCGCCTGCGGACCCTGTTGTCAATACCTCTGGGCTTGCGCCAGTTTTTCTGTATGGTAACAAGAAATTTGCATGTCAGTTATGTGCATCCTCAGCAGTAAGTTGACAACATACATTTTGGCATCATAACCTACCGCAATCTTGACATATCGGTCTGATTGATGGCGAATGAACTTCTTGGTTCTCTTCTTGACGATTTTGGGCTTCTTGAGTGGTCGGAGGGCTGGCATTGTGACTGAAAATAGAAAACATCAAACGTTTGAGTTATGTTAAATCTTTTGGGGTGTCATAGCAAGATCCAAACTCAAACGATATTCAACTAGCAGATCGAAACCCGAAACTCAACAACTAAAATGACTGAACCCCAATGACACTGCTTTACAGGCGTGTTGACTATCCCCTTAGCTAAGCTAAAATTTTAGTGCTTAGGTGGACATGGAGCTACCTAGACTCGAGATCTTACAAGCCAATTAAATGTACAATGAGGATTATTCTGAAACTCCAGCTCCTTTGGCGTTTTAGGTACTTGTCTGGAGAATTTCTAATATCAGGCCTCTCCTGAATCTTGACAAGGCATGACATGAACATCTAGCGGCAGGGCATTAGCTTTAGCACAGACACATCGCGCTGCAAAACATCAATCAATATCGTTTTATAATGGTTAATCTTATTCGATGCACGCACAGCAAATGATAATCATAAATGACAAGCACTAATATGGTGCATCAAGGGGCATAAATTGTGTGGATTGTGACAGATTCCATCGACTCACCCGCCGATGTAGTTCCAAAAGGATCTCCGCCGACACCGGAAAGAAAGAAAAGGACTTCCGGGAGTGTTGCAAAGGCTGATGGGAACCGTAGTTCACAGCAACCGATGTTAATTTACAGCGCCTACTCGTTCGCTTATGCCTGTCACTTACACTTCCTCCTCAATTTAAAAACACTTCATATTAGTATTGTACTACATAAACAAATAAATATTGTTTTATTTTGCCCTATATATGCAGACTATTTTTTTAGCACCTGGATGTCTAATTTGGGAATCTCAGCTACATTTGACATAATTTGGATGGGTAAACGATTGACAAAATTAGCTGGAAAATAAATCAAGTCTAAATAATAAAGCAATTTTATTGTCAGAAATGTTTTTCCATTTCCAATTTCGCGGACCAACTGTAATACCGCCACAAACCACTAGAGGGCAGCAAACCACCGATTGACAATAAATGCGTTGGATGGCCATGCATGACTCGCACTTACGGTGGTCACCTGATGTTCTATTAGGAGGAAAGAAGCGAGCTGGCTCTCCGAATCGCCAAGCAGAATGAAGAACTACTTTTTAGTGCGAGCTATAGTGCGGGACTTGTGATTAAAGGGGTTCGGCCATGTAGTCTTCTCCTCTATCTCATGCACTTATTTCCTATCTTACAGCCACTTTTGGTTACCATTGCAAACAACACCCTTCAGATTTATAAGAATATACTTTGCTCACTTTTTTTCCGGCCAAAGAGCAGATGTTTGCGCACTTCCGGAACACCCCTTTTTTTCTGGAAGGGGGGCTGCCAACTGCCAAGCGTCTTTATGCTGGGAAATCGACGTTCGACAGCCCTTCGTGAATGTTGACCTCTGAATCTCCACTACAATCGGACTCTTAGACCAAGACGGAAACTTTTAGCTGACATTGTGTTTTCTGACGCGTGATAAAAAAAAAGGTAAATGATTTGTTTTTTGGTCATATGATATTGGTGGCAAGGTGCCTGTAAAGCTTCTTTGCATTTTCACAGAACATCCACCACATCAACATGGACTACAAGCCAATGATAAAGTGAGTTTTTGCAAGTTTTCGTTCTGTAAAATAACACATCTCGTGACTGATCGTTCCGTTATGGCCTCCTCTTAACTTTCGTTTTCCATTCCACCCATGCAGCGACGCAAGAGCGAGTTACGGCGTGGCCAATCCGGGTTACATCCCAGCTGTCAGCGGTCCTTCTGGTATGCACGATGATGGTGTTTTCACGGGGCCTTACAACGTTGCTCAACCGGGAGTGTGTCCGTTTAAGAAGATATGTAATCGCACACTTCCGTGCAACACATACGTTGACGTCATCCATGTGTTCACATCGTGGGTTTAGCGTCCTATGACAACAGCGGTGTGTTTTACGAGGGCTTTCTTTTGAGGGCTTCAACTACCACTCAGTATTTTGTTTTGTTTACAAACATCTGTAATGGATTATAACACCGGAGAGGGGCAAGGTAAATCACAATACACACACACACTCACGTTTTCATCGTCGTGGAAGTTGGACCGTGTTCCTTATAAAACTTCACCTCGAACTTAGTTAGTTCGTGTTACGCAAACAGTCGTAACTAAAATATTTTTTTTGTGTTACCCATTTGTGTATCATATGAAAACTTTGCTTTAATGGAGATGTGAGCGTTTTCTTGAACTGGTTCCTCTGGTTTTTTTTTTTTTCTCTAGCACTCTTTGCCCCACCCGCGCCTGACTGTCAAGGGCCGAGCGCTCCACCTGCGAACATGTTTGACAACATGCCCGGCTATGAAGGCACTGTGGCTGGCGGAGGAGGTCAGTTTTGAGCCGTAGCCACATAACTGACTAGCCTACACATCAAAAGCTCCTCATATTACCTGTCGTATTATTTGAGTCAAATCAAAGGATCCTCAAACTATCTTCAAACATTGTGTCCATCACTCCAGCCATGCACAATTTTATTTTTCTGCCTTGCTTCTTTTGCTTTGAGAAGAATGGTGTGTTGATCGCATGTCTGTCCGCCAGGCAAATAGTGGTGCACAATTGACACAAACAAGAGACCTAATGAGATCAAGATGGACATTACTGGAAAAAGAAGCTTTTATATATCTCGTTACAACAACAAAGAATAAATGACAAAAGAAATGCACATGATTTCTCTTTTAAGTTTAAGGCAGTCGATCTGGCGCTTAACGAAAGAAATAGAGCTGCTGCAGCGACTGTAGAGATTACTTCCAGCCACTAGAGGGCACTGTGCTATTGTTGATGACATCTTGTTGCGTCACCCTTTTCTGTATTTTTGTTCCGGGTCATGTCTTCTCTGGCGCTTTATGCTCTGAAGACGCACTTTAGCTTGTCGGGGCGTTCGTCAGTAATGATGAGTGTTTTTTTTTTTTCTTCAAATACAAGAATATTACTATTAAGACAAATGGTCTTTAAATGCAGTTTAGTTCCATTATTTTTAATTCATGTGACCCTGTTTCGCAATATAGCCACGTGCAATACGTATGAAAACTAAGCTAATTCCCCATCCTGGTTGTAGGTGGATTTCTGCCTCCTCCAATGCCAACGCAACCGACTCCACTGCCTCAACCAGGACCTGAACAACCGCATTGGAAGTAATGCTCAAACGTTTTCTCTAGTCCAACACAAAACAAGGGTGTGTGCAGCTAAGCTAATACGGAATCTGTGCATGTCATGTCTGCTCACAGTATTCCATCAATAAATGAGACTACAGCGCGGGAGGCTTTTGGACTGTGGGTCTCCAGCAAGTGTTGTTATAGTTCAGCACCAGTCAAAGATGGAGTGATCACCAACATGGAGGCTTTCAATACATATAGGGTAGAATGAAGACCAAAAAAAAAAGTTACAGTTGAATTTGACCATGCAATTTCAGAGTATGATCATAATTTTTGTTTTTTTTTAGTACCGGCTGGAAACTTTCACTGAATCAAGATCCACTGAGTGGAGTCACGAACCATATATTGGTACGTCACACTTGTTTAGCTTTAACAGTTGCTTATTGAAAATATTGTTGCCTATCTGTTTAGCTCTGCTCTGTCAGCTATTTAAAGTAGCATCAATACAGTTATCTTCCCTCTGCAATGTTATTTTCTTTGGATCAGGCCAGCCAGTGGATGCATACGCCCAACCTCCTCCAGGTCCCTGGGATATTCCTGCTACAGCCCCCAGTTATTTTAAAGACAGTCAACAGATCATCAAAGTTCCCTACACTTCATCTATGAAGGTTCATAATTACCTCATGTCATGCTAATCAAGTTCCAACAAGAGCTGCTGTGTTTTTTTTTTTTTCTCCTAATGTGAATCAATTTATCAACAGTGCTGTCATGTTTGCGTGGGAGCAGGGCGAGCGCCTTGCAAAGACTGTACCGGTGCGGGCAATGTAAGTCGTAATTACAAGTCACATTGGTGGAAGTGACCTTCGGTAATACTGTCCAACTGCTGGATTTCTTTCTTTTCTGACAGAAAATATGTTGGGTGTGCAATGGAGCTGGTTTCCGCCACGGAAATGAGCGATGCAATCATTGTTTTGGAAGAGGGCGGGAAAAGTACGTCGAAACTTTTTCTTTCCAAAATATGTCTTATAATCCCTTAAATTGACAACGTTTCACTCCACTCTTTTGCAGCTGCCACGGCTGCCAGGGGCAAGGATTCAAACAATGCCCTACGTGTCAGGGAAAACAGCAGCTTTTAGTCTATATCAACCTCACGATAAAATGGTGCTGATTCCTTTACCGTCAGACTTTTAATAAGGCGCTAAGTAATAGAAATCAAGCAAAGTCATATATATATATATTATATATTTCAGGACCAACAACTCTGATGACTACGTTGTGGAGCAATGCAGTGGACTTAAATTGGATAACCTTAGCAAAGTGTCTGGCAAGGAGCTTTTCAGGGACTCTCAGTACTTGGTAAGATTTTTTTTTCTCTCTCTCACAGTTGGCGCTTCATATGTCGTACAGTTTATAGACAGATATTGTGAGGTCTGGCCATTACAACAGCAGGAAATGAAAAGGAACTGTTAGTCAACTGCACCTTTCACAACTTCCTGGTCTGAAAAAGCATCTGGGATTTATGTGTCCATCAGGTCAGAGGTCACTTTGCTAGTTATTCCCAAAGGTACTTGATGGGGTCAAGGTCAGCGCACTCATGTTCCTGGAGACCATTTGACTAACTGAGTAACCCTAGATCTTTCTATCAGTTTCTTTTTTTTCTTCTGTAAATTTAAACACTATGTGAAGCCCTCTTGAGTTGCAACGTTGGAACAAAATCAAGTCTTTTTTTTTTCTGGCCGAAGCTGCTGCGCCACCACTGTTGTGCTTTCAGAAGGCTAACACTGATCCAGAATTCAAGTTTCCAAATGTGATTCAGTTCTTATGATCTCGTTCAGGTATATCCAGTGACGGGATTCCCAGACCCTGCTGTGGTAAGTGCCGCACATCGTTTAATCAAGGAACACCAGGGCAGGTTTTCCCAGACCTCACGCATTCTTCAACAGGTAAATAATTGTGCAATATCTTCATCTGTAGCTGAATATAATGTAGTAAAACATTATTTAACCATTTTAAATAACTGCTGTTTTGGATAACTTGCCTACTCTTCTGTTTATCCAGCTTCAAACTATCGAACTGATTCCTGTCACCAAGGTGACCTACTCATGGAAAGGGAAAACCTATGTTTACTTTGTCTATGGAAATGAATTTAAAGTCAGTACAGACAACTACCCGGCCACCTGTTGCTGCACTGTAATGTAGCTGCAGAAGCCGATGTGCCTATATTGCACTCTCTCAACAATAATGAAATCATAATCAATACGAACAATCACTCTGCTACCTGTTAGATAGCGATGAAACTGCAGATTCCAGCGTGACCATATTTTTCGCTCACATCAAAGATTAAATAATTGTTATTGTATGTTTTATGTATTTACTGTACGGCAGTATACAGTACCTAAAAAAATCATGACAAAAATTCATGCTACACACACTTAAATGCATTGTAGATTGAATTTAGTTTACTTTTTTATTTTTCTGTATGATTTCTGTCACAATATTTCAAACAAATGTATATTTTTCACTTCAAATGTTTTGTATAATTATTAAAGACTGCTTATGCTTTTGCATAAATATTCGTACAACCTGTATTCATTGAAAAATTCGAATAAATTGTATTTTCTAATATTTTCCTTCGTGTGCTGTCGTCATAATAAATGGACTGTCGCAGGTGCGATGACGTCGAGAACGTGTTCGCCATAATGACAGTAAACCAACAACAAAAAAGCCACATTATACAATTTAAGGTTTGGCTGTGAAATTCCCCGTGTACCGTTTACTTACGGCAGTCGGGTCTGGATCCGTATCGACATAATTAGGTCTTGGAAACTTCTGACAAAACTGAGGAACTGAACGGAACATTGAGGTGAAGTTAGCATGTTAGCTAGCTAAATAACCAGGTTTACCTGCGATGCCGCTAGCACATGGCTAATGCCAACATTGGTTGTAATAAACGGAGCGGTCTCCGATATTCCGAAAGTGTTTTACTTTACACGGTACGGGTATACACGTCAGAAGAATATGCAACTATGGGTTTTAAAGTGAGCACGTTTACATCGTCATGAGTAGTCCGACTCCAGTTAGCTTGCTTGTTTAGCCAAGGCGCAGCGACTCAAAGGACGCATGTTGTTTTCATCATCTGGGTGCGAAGAAATGTATAACGTGGTGCTGCCTGCAATCAGACTGACTGCTTTCATGTACTTCCTTGCTGTTTGGTTGTTTTTGATCATTCCTGCAGTCTTGACAGTTGTAGTCCCAGGAGACTTCTGCACCTGCAAACAGAGAATTTGTCTTTTGTACTATATTTATCAAGTATGTTCCGGCTGATTGAGTTAAAGTTCTGCTTTTCTAGGTTCTTTGATTGTAAGCCACAACTTACTAGCTGTTACACATCAGGCAGATTTTAATAGTGAGGGTACAGGTTTTGAAATGAATGCCGACTTTCCTGTCATTCCTCATAGGAGTTATGGCGTCAGCATCTGCCAGTGTGGACTCCAAGGCAGAGCTGACTGCTCTACTGGAACAGTGGGAGAGGGAGCAGCAAGGCAGCACACAGGAGCTAGTTAGCATCCTCACCAAGTAAGTAGTTAAGACTTATCATTTCATTCCATCTGCTTTCATTGGGGTAATTATGTTCAAAATTTCAGAATCTCCGAGCTTGTTGAGAAGGAAACTGAAGAGTACCATAAAGCAGACCCAGACCCCTTTGATGACCGACATCCTGGTACGATGAAGAAAACAGAGATACTTTTGGAGTTTGGTCATAGACAGTAATACTTACTCATGTTGGCTCTCATCCTTCTTTTCCACTAGGGAGAGCTGATCCAGAATGTTCATTAGGACATTTACTCAAGATCCTGTTTAAGAATGATGACTTCATGAACACAGTAAGGATAGTTAGAATGGTGGGTGTATTTTAGAGGTGGGACGGTACATAGACCTCACTTATTGGGTTCAGTCCATGTTTTGTCCACAGAGAGACTATCCTCCCCTCTCCCTTTAAAGTCTCTTATTTTGCTTGTCCGTAAAGACTGCATAATGTCATTTTACTGAATAGTATAGCTTATTTATTACGTGATCAAATTTCACATATCTGGCCACATAAAAGATCTGCAATTGTTCAGCAATACATTCTTCTATTGTAAGGTTTATTCTCTTGCGCTAATCCTAAATATCATGAGAAGAGTGTTTAAAAGCATTCTCAAGTGATAAATTACAACAATCTACTACTGGTATGCATACACATACACACAGCGTCCGTGCAAAATGGGGGACAACTAGGCCATTATGCAGAGCGTACTGAACACAGAGTCCTGTCCCATCGCTAAAATATGTGATAGAAGGAAAGTGAACTTGAAAGTGCTTGACATCATTCATTCTCCCCCATAGTTGGTGAATAGTTATGTGATGACCAGCAGAGAATTTGCCCTCAATGCAGAAGCTTGTCGTCTGCTTCAGAACATCATGCCTGGCCTGGAGACAGCAGTGGTCTTTCAGGAAAAGGTATTTGTCTTAAATATAACGTTCAACACTCACAATAGCTGCTGCCAGTCATTAAAAGGCTCAAATCGGTCCAAGCACCTGAATACTATGGAAATAGTTTATTTGATGCGAGGTCATCACAAAGTATGGATTGTGAACTTTGTAAGTCAATATCTCCACCAGCTGTTTTCCACAAAGATTTTGTTTGTTTGTAGAGTCAGAGTCCAGCTTGCAAACAAGCTCCACTTCCCTACTGTTTTCCTTTATATAGTATCAACTCACTAAATGATCAATAAGCATTTATTACCTCTATTACGTAGCTAAGACATGATCTGAGATGTCGCACCGAGTGTGACTTGATAAACAATCAGGACTATCAGAGCTGAATAATGACTTGATTGTAACTTGCTGATTTGCTGGCTTGGTTTTTCAGGAGGGAATTGTTGAAAAATTGTTCAAGTGGGCTCAGGAGGCAGAGCAGCCGCTCAGAATCTATGCCACAGGCTTGTTGGCAGGTGCCATGGAGAACCAGGACATAGCAGCCAACTACCGAGAAGAGAACTCTGTTTTGGTCAGCCTCTCTGGTTTTCCCAGACACGATGTGTCTAATCTAAATGATCAGCAAATTCTCTCATCCAGAACTTAATGTCAGTTTTAATTTTCTCCGTTAACAGGTGCCTTTGATGCTCCATCGCTTACGTGAGCTTCAAGATAAAGATGCGGAGACAAAAAGAGAAATCAAACGTCCCAGTCCCAGAAAAACTCCAAGTGTACCTTTGCTGCCTTTGGATGAGGAGACTGTCGATGGAGGCTTTGAGAAGCGCTTCTCGCTCGGCCAAAACGGGGCTGAAACGGAAGGACCGGAACCAGGAGAGGATGGCGAATTGAATCTTTCCGCCTTGGAGCCGGAGAACGAGCTTCCGTTTCATCCCAGCGCCCCCCGCAAGGCCAACAACTGTGCCACCTCGGGCGTTAAAACCATGATGAAGCCCATATCAGCCTCCGGGTCACCTCTGCATCTAGGCACCTCTGATGGGAGTAGTTACCTCAAAAGAAAAGCAGAGAAAGAAAGCGGCAGGTCCGCAAAGCACAAGTCGAATTTCTCCTTGCCAGAAGCAGAAAGGAATATAAGCGAGCTTTCCAACAGCAGCTGGTCTGAGATGAGCCCTTGGGTGATTGGCAACAGTTACCGTTTATACCCGCTGACACCAGAGATCGAGCAGAGACTCATTTTGCAGTATCTCACTCCTCTGGGAGAATATCAGGAGGTTAGTTTTGTTGTTATGTTTCTGGCAATAATGATTCCTTCATTAGTATTTGGTTTCATTATTTTCTCTCCCACCTTCAGCTGTTGGCCGTGTTTATGCAAATGGGTGCCCGTGAGCTGCTGTTGCATTATATGGATCTAAAGCAGACCAACGATGTGCAGCTCACATTTGAGGCGCTCAAGGTGGAGTCCTGGAGTTTTATTTCAATGTGAAGCGCACTCAAAACTCCATCGAAACATTCATTTTATTTGGCTTTTCTCTCGCAGTACTTGGCTTCTCTTCTGCTTCACAAGAAGTTTGCTGCAGAGTTTGTAGCGCACGGAGGAGTTCAGAAATTGCTGGAAATCCCAAGGCCTTCGATGGCTGCCACTGGAGTGTCCCTGTGCCTCTACTACCTTGCCTATAACCAGGATGCCATGGAAAGGGTATATTTAAAAACTGACAACATGAAATAAAAAAAACTAAACCTTTTACATGAGCGATGAACATGCTTTGGGTATATAGTGTATGTTTGTCTATGCCGTGGATATAAAAAGCTTCTGTTCAAATAACAGAAGTTATAAATATGCTTTGAAGCCACATATTTTGTCTGAAGCTGTCATCGGTGTGGCTACTATTTCCCTCTAGGTGTGTATGCTGCCCCCCTCGGTCCTGTCGGATGTGGTTGGCTACACACTCTGGCTGCTGGAATGCTCGCATGCATCGGGCTGTTGCCACGCCACCATGTTCTTCTCCATTTCCTTTGCTTTCCGCGCCGTGCTGGAGCTCTTCGACAAACAGGACGGCTTGCGACGTCTCGTCAATCTGGTAGGAGGAACCGTGCGAGCTGCGCGTTAGCCGTGCAAACATAACAACAAATCCACATTACTGACCCTAATGCTGATTGCATACTTCTGTTATCTTCCAGATTAGCACATTGGAAATCCTAAACCCTGATGACCAGGGGGCGTTGCTGAGTGACGATGACATTTTCTCCAGCAGGCAGACAGCAAAGCACACCTGCATGGCGCTGCGCAGGTACTTTGAGGCTCATCTGGCCATCAAGGTGGAACAGGTGAAGCAGTCCCTGCAGCGCACAGAAGGAGGCGCTCCAATTCATTCGCAGCCCTACTACAAGGTACTTGCTGATAGAATGACGGGGTGTTGTGGCCACTGGAGACGTTCCACGGTGCTCATCGGGCCTCTGCTCTGTTCACAGGCGGTCAGTTACAGCCGCGAGCAGGTCGTGGAAATGATGGAATTCCTCATCGAGCACGGCCCTCTTCGTTTATATTGGGAACCAGCGGAGGTCTTCCACAAACTCTCTTGTGTCCAACTACTCCTGCAACTCATTTCCATTGCATGTGACTGGAGGACCTACTATGGCAGGTGTGGAGGATGAAAGCTATTTTGTCTGCTACGCGAAGTGCGTTGCGTTCTAAGCATAACGTTTTGTTTTTTTTTCCCTGCAGGAGCGACACTGTGCGTTATGCACTCGACACCCTGAGTATTCTCACTGTTGTACCAAAGACTCAAATGCTGCTGTCCGAGACTATCGCTGTCGTCGATGAGAGCGGGTCTACTATTTCTAGCGCAGGTATGTTTGCAAAGTCAGCTCGTCATGTCATATCGTTCGTATGGTAACGTTTTTTTTTGGGTTTTTTTCCTTGCAGGAATGAACATTGTCCTGGCAGTGGCAGAGGGAGAAGTGTTGAACGATGCCGAGATCCAGAAGTCTGCCCTGCAGGTTGTCCTTAACTGCGTGTGCGCTCCTGACAAACGCATGTCCAGCATCGGGAAGTTTATCGCGGGCACTCCGCGTCGTCGCCTCCCTCACATGACCAAAGCCAGCGAGAATGTGCTCACAAAGATGTGGAATGTGGTGCAGTCCAACAATGGCATTAAGGTAATTTCTTTTCCAGGCATCAATCATTTGATGCATTGCATTTACTTACTTTTTTACTACACAATTCCGTAGGTGCTGCTGTCCCTGCTGACAGTGAAGATGCCTATTACGGATGCGGATCAGATCCGAGCTCTAGCCTGCAAGGCCTTGGTTGGTCTGTCTCGCTCTACTTCTGTCAGGCAAATCATCAGCAAGCTGCCTCTGTTCAGCAGCGGGCACATCCAGCAGCTCATGAAGGAGCCCGTGCTCCAGGACAAACGCAGCGAGCACGTCAAGTTCTGCAAGTTCGCGGCGGAGCTCATGGAAAGAATATCCGGGAAACCGTTGCTGATCGGCACCGACGTATCCTTGGCGTGGCTGCAGAGAGCCAGCGTGGTGGCCCAGTCCAGAATCACCTTTCCGCAGAAAGAGCTGCTGCTGCTCATTAGGAACCACCTGGTAGCCAAAGGCCTTCACGACACGGCCGCTGCCCTCACCAAGGAGGCCGAGCTCCCGATGGCGTGCGTGTCTCATTCGCCTTTTGTCTCCGTCACTCCCCCGAACGCCCCCATCGCCAGCCTACCTCGCACCCCGCGGCTGACCAATGGCGTCGGCTCAAGACTCGCCAGCCACCCGTCTCATTCATCCACCCCGTCGGCCGGCCATTTACAGGCGCGCCCCTCCACATCGCAACCCGCCGCGGCCGCCTTGCCGTCGACGCCACACTGCGGCAACAGCTCCCCTCTGATCGGCCGCATCGTTTTCTCCCGCGAGCGGCACGCGTGGTGCGGCGCGAGCGGCTGCAAGAAACCTCGAGTGCTGAGGCAGAAGTCCGATCACGGCGCCTTCAGCCAGACGCCGGCGATGAAGAAGCAGTTTGACAGGCACATGCCCTCTCCCCCCGCTTTGGACGGCATCATCACAGAGTATCTCCGGGAACAGCACGCGCGCTGTAAAAACCCAGTGGCCACCTGCCCGCCCTTTTCTCTCTTCACCCCTCATCAGTGCCCTGAGCCCAAACAGAGACGGCAGGCACCTCTCAACTTTACGTCGCGACACACGAGGAGGGTCATATATCCCAAATACGGAGGAGTGGATGGAGGCTGCTTTGACAGACACCTCATCTTCAGCAGGTTGCCGTGCAAAGCCGCCTTGAAGTTTACTTTTTTTGTTTATTGACATTATGCTTTGCTTTCGCCAGGTTCCGTCCAATTTCCGTTTTCCGGGAAGCTGATGAAGATCAGAGTGGCTTCACTTGTTGTGCCTTCTCAGCCCGTGAACGCTTCCTGATGCTTGGAACTTGCACGGGACAATTGAAACTCTACAATGTGTTCACGGGCCAGGAGGAGGCCAGCTACAGCTGTCACAGTTCAGCCATCACTCACCTCGAGCCCTCTCGGGTAAGAAGATGAGGCGAGCACGTTTCGATGTGATTTAAGCGTTGCTGTCCTAAGCGTCACATTTTTTGTTTTTAGGACGGCTCCTTAATTTTAACATCTGCCTCCTGGAATTACCCAACGTCTGCACTGTGGGGGATGAAGTCGGTGTTCATAATGAAGTAAGTTGTTTCCCTCAAAAGTTAATTGGATGACAAATGCATCAAGGATATTAGAATTAATAAAGCTAGAAAAATAACTAATATTTCCATTTATGCGATGAAATAAAAACAAGTGCTTTTAAAAAGAGAGAACCAATCGAAACTCTTCCAAAAATGTTGTTAGTTTTCATCTTTGTCATTTCATATCATATGTAAACTTTCAGGGTTCATTTTAAATGTATTTATTTTGGTGTTGCTCTTTGTCCATACGGAAAAAGGAAGGTCAAACAGTCGTTTACGTAATTGTAGTTTACTTAATTTCACAATATTTTTTTGTAATCTTGGACTCTAGAAACACTCTGTGTATTTTTAAAACATCATATGTAAATTAATAAAGAAAAAACTAAAAAGCATTTTGGAAAAAATGGAATAATAACTAACAACCCTGTTATAAAATCTAATTAAAAATAACTAAATTCAAAAAAACAAAAGTCAAAATTAAATAAAATTAATGTATATTTTGAGGCCTCCGTTTGCTTCTTTCTTGAGATTTTTAGCTCAAACAGTGTTTATAGTAGCACCTTCAACTGTCAGCAGAGACCGAAAATTGTAACTTCCTCAGTTTTGATGCTTTCCCCACCGGCAAAACCACTAAATGAATTTTTTTTTTTTTTTTTTTTTAAATCTCCTTTTTACCTTTGTATGAGAATGAATCAGATCAACCAAAAGATTACAGATTTTATGTTGAATCTTATTCAATTGAGACAATAAATATCATCTTGGTGCTATAGACGAAGCACATGGCCTAAATTCTCAGTTATATTGCAATAATATTACAGAAAACAATAAAGAATACTGACAGAAACATTTACCAAGTACCGATTTAATTAATTTTATTAAATTTACAGCAATATGATCGTAACCGCCTACATTGCAAACCAAACTATTTCATGCCCAATGCTATGGCAGCTTTATGCTGTCAAAACAGGGCTCGTTCAAAAGGTGATGTACTTGTCGACAGCTCAAGGCCCGCGGGCTTAGCTTCACACAGCACACCGAATATCCGACTTCACTCATCCACGTAGTGTAACCTTGGCAACTCTGCTGATTGAACCTGAGCTCAGCGACAAGCTGTGACAAGCTTGGCATTCCCTTCTGACAAATGAAATGTTCCCCCTCTGTTGTCGGCAGGCATTCGTTTCTGGGTGACCATTATGTGGAGTTCAGCAAGCTGTCACAAGATCGTGTCATTGGGACTGAGGAGCATCTAGCGCATGTATGTGTGCTGCTGTTTAAATAGGACTACATGGAATATCAGGGGAGATGCTGACAGCAAACGCTTCTCTTTTTTTTTTTTTTTTTAGATTTATGACACCCAGACATGCCAAGTGACCCTGACTCTAAACAACCCCGACCTGGCGAATAACTACAAGAGGAACTGTGCCACCTTCAACCCCACAGATGACCTGGTACTCAACGACGGCGTGCTGTGGGATGTGCGCTCGGCTCAGGCCATCCACAAGTTTGACAAGTTCAACATGAACATCAGTGGCGTGTTCCACCCCAATGGCCTCGAGGTCATCATTAACACGGAAATAGTATCCTTGGAAAGCGCTTAGATTTTTTTTTTTTTTATCTTATAGAGCAGTTGAATGAATACATTTATGTCGTTACAGTTTGTTTCAAGTGAAAAACAATGTTGTGCTCCTTAATGTGAGTTTTCCAGTGGGATCTGCGAACCTTCCACCTGCTTCACACAGTTCCTGCTCTGGACCAGTGCAACACGGTCTTCAACAACAATGGCACCGTTATTTATGGAGGTGAATAAAGTAGGAGAGTTGCTCTCCCTCTGCATGAGGCAACTGTTTTTGACAGGAACCCCTCGCATGTCTGCAGCAATATTACAGGCTGACGATGAAGACGACATGATGGAGATGCAGATGAAAAGTCCTTTTGGTTCATCCGTCCGGACTTTCAACGCCACAGACTACAAACCCATCGGTATGGCTGCTCGGTGCCCCGCTGAGTCACATTTCAATTTATATCACGTATGCCAGGTTACTGAGCGAGTCTGACATGTTTGTTGTGTTCCTCCCAAGCCACCATTGATGTCAAGAAGAATATCTTTGATCTGTGCACAGACTCGAAAGACTGCTACCTTGCTGTGATCGAAGTAAGCTGGCTAAAATTGCATTTTCAACATGCTGCTTGATACATACAAACAGTTGGTGTTTTTATTCAATAGAACCAAGACTCCATTAACACGGACACAGTCTGCCGGCTTTATGAAGTTGGCCGACAAAGACTGGCAGAGGAACAGGAGGAAGAAGAGGAGGATCAGGTGTTTATTGTTATTATTTTCAGTGATACTATTAATTGATTGTTGTTAAATTGGGCAAATTACAAATCTACCAGTTTGATGATTTTTTGTACCCTTTTTTGTAAAGCCCTAACATGCCACAAGATGGCGCTACAGCCCCGCTCATTAGAAAATACAGTACATACAACTTGTACTATGGCGGTAACTATACGAATATTGTACGTGATCGTGTGTGCCCCAGGAGGATGATGATCAGGAGGAAGACGACGACGATGATGACGACTCCGATGACGACGTCGATACGGATCGCCTTATCGCAGAGCTTGAGAACGAAAATGGTGGAGATGATGATGACGACGGGAATGATGAGTTCTCTCCCTCCGATGATGAAGTGGCCCGCCTCCTCGAGGAGGACTTGGATGCAGGGGACGACGACGATGATAATGATGACGACTCGGACAATGATGATGCGGAGCTGGATGTGGACAATGGTACATTTTATCATGAGGTTTCAAATGTTGGGTGATGCAAAAAAATTCAAACAACGATCTGGCTAAGTACTTTAATCGCCGAGAGGAATCTGCACTTGCTTACCGTCTCTGACAGCCCCATGTCTCTCACCAACAGACAGCTCCGACAACTCCGACCTTGAGGATGACATCATTCTGTCCTTGAATGAGTGAGCGCCAGTGAGCAGCCCTGACTAACCGGACACCAAGTCAAGCCCTCTGCGCCGTAGACGCAAGCTATGGACGAAGAGGCGAGAACGAGAGCCGGCTCAGCAGACGCAGCGGGAGAGTATGAAGCCCAGAGATAACTCAGAACACCGCGATTGTATGTGATTATAGTTTTATAGGCAGGCTTGATGTGGAGGGAACCAGCCGGTATGTGTGTGCGTTTAGAACATTTTATATTTTATTCACAAACCTTTTAAAAAATATTTCTGTTTAATAAAGACCTCACATACGCAGCAATTTGGTGACACGGAGCTGGGCTACATCTATGGGTGAAGTTGTGCAATGCATCCATAAGCGTAGAGTGGAATAGTCATCACAAATGAACTTTAGTTTTGGATTTAGGTTGCTAAATGAATGCAAAGATCAGAGCAGTTGCTATTCTATCGCATGGCCTCTTGCTTTTAAGACAGATCAGTTGAATTGATTGGGCACTCCTGACTTGCTGAACCAAACCCAATCGAATGCCTGAAAGTAACAAAACTGCCAAAATGCTTCCTGTGCAATTCTTACGTGCACTCTCATACTTGGACAGCTGTGTTCCTTCCTGCGCCCAGTAAGGTTTTGGATGAAGACTGATGTGCTTTTGCTAAGAAATGATGAGAGAAGGTTGAACTGGACAAAAAAGTATAAATATCTGGTGATGAAAATAACATCTATTTTTGATTTGAAGTTTATTTCTAGGCAGATTCAAGCATTGAGCTCCGGCTCAATTTTATAAAGCCACTTCGGTCAAAGACTTAATTGTTTTTTCTAAATGATTATTTCTGGTATGTTCATTTTATCTGCTTTTTTTTCCCACAGGAAGATTTTCTTGAGACGTTTAATGTACAGCTTGTATGTATCTAAAAGTATTTTTCTTATAAATAAAACTTAAGAATTACATTTTGCAGCTGCTTAAATATTGTATAAAATTCACACTGTGAGGAAATTTGAGGTTTCCATCACATGTACACACACAGATTAACAAGAAAAAAAAGTGCTTATAGAAATATTTTTAGAAAATAACGAAGAGTGCAGATTAGAGGATCAAGGTGTAAAATAATCTTTTATTGATTATAACCATGAAATCATTACAATAAGAACTACACAAAACAAACTGCATTTAAATATATTTTAATAATTTACACCAGGGGTGTCGCACTCCAGTCCTTGGGGGCCGCATTCCAATATGTTTCCCAAGATTCCCTCGTTAAGTGCACCTGTGTGAAAAGTTAGGCTCTTGCAGAACGTGAAAATGAACTGATCTTTTCACTCAGGTGTGTTTAACGAGGGTAACTTGGAAGACATATTGGAACGCGGCCCCCGAGGACTGGAGTTTGACACCCCTGATTTACACAATACAAAACGTTTTACACATGACTGGTTTTCTTTTACATTCAGTGACATATTTAGTAGTTGAGACAGTTTTTTTAAGAGGTCTCACACCACAAACATTTGCTTGGACTGAAACATCACTTACAGCACACTGGAGTCGGAGGCACTTTAATGCTTGCACATCCACATCTGACAACAACGCACACACCACAAAGCAAAATTCCTGAGAAATCAAACGTGCCAGAGATACACACTGGGGCTTTGTGCACAACACACACGCACACACAAAGTAAACAACATTACAGAGAGCTGCCATGAAATACATTGAAGAGTGCCACACAGTTGTTACATGCCACAATCTACAGTTCAATGTCTAGTCAAAAAGTTCAAACGACTAAATGTCACAGTGGGTTTAAAAGGCATGTTTAAAAACACAAGTGACAAATGATATTTAGGTCATTCAGGTGCAAAATCCACAAGCCTGTGGAAACATTTCTTCCATATCTTTGATATCTACTTAAGGTCCATGGAGCCACTGGGCAAAAGATGGCACCAGTAGTAGTAGTAGTAGTGTACAAGTACACTTTAAAATGCTGATCAAGGAATAAACACACAAAAGGCTTCCCAGACAAAAAGACAGTTTGACAAACCATATAGTTGAACCACGACAAATCCAAAGAATGCACACATGCGTGCTAGTCATAAAGTAAGTCTCGGGCGTCGAGCTATCCCTGCTTCACCAATCGCCGGTAATGCGGCATCACCTTGCTGTCGGGCAGGTAGAGGCCCAATTCCAAGGCAACTAGCACGGGGAACTCCAGAGGAACCAACTCCCGTCTGTTGATGCGGAAACGCTCCTCTAGTTTCTGTTGGAATAAAGCAAGGGATGTGATTGGGTGCTTGTCCATCCATCCACGAACCTGATCCGCTTTTCCTCACAAGGTAAATAAATTAGGTAGCGTTCAGGTACTGCTGCAGTGTACTCACGTCAATGAGCTGTTTGACTTCGTTCTTTCTCAGGTCACTGCTGATCTTTGCAGCCAGCAGCACGCATGCGGCTGCCACTAGTTTCCTGTTGGGCTTGTTGAGGCGCCCCTGCAGCACCAGCTTCTCAAAATAAACAAACGCCATCGCTGTGGTGACCGGCTGGAGGCCGCACTCCTCGCTCACGGCCCGCATCTCCCTCTTCAGGCTGACGCAAAGGAAAAGGTTTTTGTTTGTCAATGCAGCGTAGAGAATGGTGGAGAGGTATGAAGCACACGTTTCTACCTTCTGATCTTGCTGAGGGTCAGCAGAATGTGAGGGAACTTCTCCTTGAAGATCTCGTTCATGTCCTTCTTCAGCTCTGACGGTTTGACGTACTCCATAACTGTCGTCTGCCGAGTGAGAAATAGCCCGATCGATCGATAGCGAAATAATGATGTGGTGGGAGCCAGAGAGCAAAACCAACTCCACAGTTTGTCAACAACCCTCACCACGTAGGATGCGAATATCAGAACCCTCTTGTGTCTCCCACAGGGCCACTGAGGGTCACTGAGCAGGTTGGGGTCGTACTCAGCCACCTCTTCCGTATCTGAGATGAAATGGGAAAAACCTGTAACATCTGCAGCTTGTTGCACGGCAAGAGCGAGCATCCACGAGAAGCACTTCCAAATAATGATTCCTACATCCATGGAGCCTTCACAATTGCAGTGTTTTAATTATTTCTTGACTCCATGATGAGTTGTGATATTGTGGCCTTTTTGCTACAATTTTTCACACAAAGTTACTTTCCACCAATTCCAATCAATTGTTCTGCCAATTAAATCGTCCGATTATATAGCTCTTTCCAAAATAATCAACATCAGATAGCAATTTGGCCGATTATCTCTCGCAGTAACCTACAGAGTTTCCAATAGTGTTTTTTTCTTTCAAATATTGGCATCGGCCTTCCGTTATATGCTCTTGCATTGGATATGATCATGTGCTCAGGTACATACTTGGTTCTTGTGCCACAGCGCTATTAAGGCGGGTAAGGGTAAAAGTCCTTGGCCCGTTGCCTAGGGAACGTGCTGGCTGGGTTGGAGCTGCGCAGTTTTCTGGTGCACCGCCGCTCCTCTCTCTCACCAAGGCATTGGTTGGATAAAGAAACTGAGCATATGAAACAGTCTAAACGGGAAGAAGGGCAAAGTACATTGTTAAAGACTGTAAAGAGAAATCGTAGATTCATTTCTAAATAAGTTAAGTTCCAAATAAGTAGAGTTCTTGCTTTATACATTTAAGAAATAAAACACGTTGATTATAACAGTTACAAACACTCGAGTTGATCTGACTAAACTGCCACGTGTCTGGTCACGTGTGACAGTCCACTTACTTTATCACACGCGGCCATCTCCACACCCTCCAGCGAAGGAAGCAGGTCAGCCGCCGCCACGGAGGAGTGTCTTCTCGGCGCCTCCAGCTTAGCATCGCTGTTTACAGTGAATCACATGCGTGTCATATCGCGAGCTCGGCGTGTAGACGATGACAAAGAAAAAAAGGAGGCGGTGGCAACGGGATGGATGGATGGATGGATGGATGGATGGATGAATACATGGCGGTGTGCTTTCACATGTACCTGAGCTGAGCAATTTCTCCATAGGGCAGCACTGAGAAAGCAGCGTATAACGACCGCCTGGCACAAATCAGCATGATCCTGCGGGGCACAGCAAGTACAGGCACTACTGAATATTTGATTAGTACTGACTTGACTAGAATCAATTAGGAGTCATGTGCACGATACACCTTTTATCGTTAAGTATTGTGTCAATCAATTTCAAGCTCCGGGAGTCACATGGGCTCGGTGGAATCAGGGTTCACTTGAGTCATTTTAAATTGTAGCAGGTTTATGCTGAATCTGAATCTATCCATTTTTGGAGAATTCTCATTCGGACAACCAATAGAACCCAAATTGGGCTCAACAAATCTAAATCCTCCCTAGTCTACGCCATTTGAAATTCAGACCGCACTTCAATGCTGCCTGATGGAATACCAAAAAAACAACCCATGGAACATTTTTAATTCTGGAAAAGCTTGCCCGACAACTTTCCCTCAACACGAGCGTGACAGACCTGCCGAGTGTCATCAACATAGGCTGCCTTGCTCCGTCCGTCTAATCTCTTAGCACACGGCATCAGGAAAAAACACACACCATATGAAGATGAGGTGATATAGTGGCAATGGTAAAAATAATCAAAGCAAAACAATACGGCTGCCGAGTAATTTATGAAGCCTTAAGTTGTGATGAGATATTTCAGGAAAGCCTCATAGCTGCCGGGGGTCAAGTTACTGTTGAAACGGGGTGCAACTTGCACTTGCTGAACTCCTTTAGGCTCTTGTAGAGCATCGGAGGGTGCTTAGGCTCACTGAAGCAGCGCCCGTCTTCTTCCCTTGCAGCATTTACTCTGATAAGCAGCATATTGGAAAAATGGCGGTGGGTGACAAGACGGGAATGCCAAAAGGAAATTTTCAAACAGCTGTAGCTGGACTGATGTTGAAATGTTGCTGCTCTGAATTGTATGTACAGTCCCTTCCAAAAGTATTTTGTTGTCATGGTGACAACACTTTTTGTTGAAGTATTTAGTAAGTTTAAACCTTGCGCTCGTCTATAATAGATCTTATTTTATTATTGTAATAAAGTTGGATTGATTACTTGTTAGTTGGGGAAAAAATAATTGAAAAGGACATTAAAAAACAATACTTGTATATTGATCACAATCACAACTTTTAGGGGGAAAAATACAATTTGATTATTTTCTCAAATCGCTGGCCCTACAACAAAAACCAAGGACCTTGCCGTTCCAATACTTTTGGAGGGTACTGCAAATGTTCGGGACTCACCTGCATCCCCTGGTGTCATACTGCCTCATGGTCTTGATGAAATGGACCTTCTTTGGCACCTTGGGTCCAGGAGAACCGGAGACATTCCTCAACCTGGGAGATCATCCGTATGGGTTGAAGATCAACACAAAGCAGTGGTGGGAATTAATGAAGTATGCGTACTTAAGCATTTACTTGACTGACAAAGTTTTTCTTCGACTGCTTGCATTTGAAAACGGGTAAAAATGTGGGTTTATAATGTGAGAGCAAGTGGGGGTGTATATGGTTTCGATTATGTTTTGTTCAAATGTTGATTCATTGTATTTGTTATTTTCACTTTGACTCTAAGTCTTAGAGTCTAAGTCACTTAGAGTCTAAGTCACTTAGTCTAAGTGCTGAGGGAAGACACCTGTGTTACTCAAGTGGGCGTGCTTAATAAAAAGCCGTCCTGCATGCCGCGCAGGAGTTCTTACTTGCTGTTGTCGCAGGTAATGGTGTGCTAACAGAGTTGATCCTCCTCCTCGTCTTTCTTTATTTTATTTCACTGAGTTTGGTGCAATTGGGTTTCTCACAAGTACCTGATGCTGTATGGCTACTTTGCTAACATGTCTGTGCTTTGTACTCTCAAACAGGATTTTGAGGAGTTCGTCTAGCTCGGGAAAGAGGAGAATTTCCTTATTCACCGTCATCAGCCACTGATAATTACAAATATAATTAAATAACTTTAACCAGTCGTTTTTTCACAAAAGTATCTGTACTTGTACATGAACACTGAGTGTGAGTAGTTTGCCACCTCTGACAGAAGGACTGCAGAAGCAGCTACAGTTCATTTATCCATGACTTAGAAAAAAAAGTGTCCGAAGAACTAAATGGCGTTTTCAGCACGCAACCAGGAAATGCTACAGGGCCGTGGCGAAGGAACCAACCTGGGTCGTGAATCCTTAGATTGACCGGTGGGCAGAGGGCTCACTGCGGGGGTTGAACGACCACGGGAGACGCTGGGCTGTTGACAACCGCTGGTCGAGGGGGACAGCGGGGTGTCCGGGCTCTCGGCTGTACCGCCACCCTCCAAGAACACCTCGTTGGCTCCGGCAGACTTGACCGAAGGACTGAAGACTCCAGGAAAACTGGATGAAGAGCTACCGGCGGACGGAGCGGGCTCCGCCACTTGAGACACCGGCCCTTGGCTGTCTGACTGCGGGGTCCACGGGGGCTCCTCGGCGGCTTTTCGAGCAGCTTGATTATCATTGTTCAACCGACACTGAGGTCGTCCGTCCAGTGAGATATTACTGAGAAACAACACAGCGGCCTGTCTCCTTTTGGAATCTCTGGATTTCCTTCGTTGCTCTCGGTGTGTTTTGGCCGGTTTACTACTGCTGCTGCCGATTGACTGAAGACCACATAGAGCTGATGCCATTCTACTTCGGAACCTTACTAAGGGCTATTGGTAGCTAGTAGGGAAGGTGACGGGGGAGTGGGCGGTACCACAGATATTCATGTTGATGATTGGATCATGCATATGTCATTTTTATTGTCGTTATTAGTAGGTTGTGTAGCCTTGGAGCGGTTTTAGCCTAATGACGTTATTATTGAACCTGGCAGAGTCAGATTGATACGTGAATCACTCAAAGGAGTTGACGGTATTGATCTCAAGTGTGATCTGCTCTGGAAAGGCGGAGCATCCAGGACAATATTTCGAGCCGATTGGGTCATGCGGATATTTGTGCACGCCTACCAAAGTTTGTTTTGACCAATCACGACAACGGATGATAATATCGGCACAGGAATCTTTAAACGCTAAAAATGAGCAAAGCGCTTCTTGCTGTTTTTATTTAAAAAAGGAATCTGTGGATAATTCTGCGAGAACATAATTAATTGCAACGTCCATACATCCGTCCACTGGTGTCGCTACATTTTTCTTCTTCCATATTTGGTTTGTTCGTTTCCCCGGCTTTCTTGATTGCGTCACGGCGCATATCCCGCCCCCAAGCAGCTTGCCTCGTGATTGGTCCGAGTAACTCCATCAGAAATCAGGACAAATATTCAAATTTGTTCTGTTATCAGTTCACCCGCATAACAAATGACCCAAATAATCTGTTTATCTGCCATAACGTTCCAGGAATCCCCCCAAAAACAGTTTTCAAACGAGAAAAATATTTCAATTTTGATGCCCCTTAAACTGAGTACTCATCAGTGGGTACTCAAAAGTGAGTACTCATACTGTTCTAGCGTGAACAATTAAATGTCAATAATTCAACAATTTCTGCATGTTGATTAATTTATTGTGGCTTCTGCTGGTGTGTCCAGTCATGCAAACAAAAAATGAAGTTTAAATCAACTATCATCAATGACCCGGTAATTTACTATAATTTATTTAGTAGGATTTAGTGTAATGTAGTGGGTTTTTTTTCCCGAGGTCAAAGTATAAATGCCACTGAGTACTGTTAATATTTCCTGTTGGTTTCTTAAACGTGTTATACCATCCCAGATGATTACAAAAATAGAATACTGAGCGCAAGATCATTTCCCACAACTTCTAAAAGCAAAAGAGGGCAGCACGTCAGGTAAACACATTGCTCTTTATTCAAGCAGCAAACTTCATGACTTTACCTTCTCATTTTGCACAACAGTCTGGTGCGACCAGTTTAAGGCTTTTTGATTCTTGCTTTGCATTTGAGGTACTGTTCCTTCCAAGCTTATTTGAAGTGACACCGTGTGCTTGATGATACATGACCGAGTCTGACAGTTAGCACCATAAATCCCATTTGACATTTTCTTCTTGGGTGGTTAAAGGTGCTGAATGGGCTCTTGATTGATTTCTGTGTCTGAATAGTGTTGACAACAAAACTCCCTTATCCAAGAGATGCACCTTGAATGAATGAACTTAAATGTAAAGTTGACTTCCTACACTCATTTTATCCTTGCATCAAGAAGAAAAGAACCCTTATGAAATTTATATGTACCCATCACTTATGCTATTCTCTGTGGAAGTTGCCGATCTGGAGCTAAAACTTGTCTTGACAGTATTCACGCAATAAAATTTGGACACAGAACAAGCACTGACAGCTATAACATCCTCATCGTTTCATTTACATGGTAAATCTGACCTGTTGGTTTTTTTCCCGTCATGTGGGTATCATAATATTAATATGCTTATTTTCACTCAGGCCGCCAAAGAGTAACCCTTTATTATCGAAATGTTCGAGCTCACCTCAGCAATGACACAGGAATGTTTTATGTCCCAGAAACGCTCAAGCCTTTACTACTCTTTTTACATTCAACTCTGATGTTGCCCCTCCAGATTTGAAAGCCACCATTCCTTCAACATGAGTGACAGCTTTTGAAAATGGTGATGATCACTACTTGTGCAGTATTGAAAAGTATAGTACAGTGGGAGTGTCTAGCCTTTATGTTCAGTGATGTTTCCGCTCTAGCTGCCAGACAGACAGCTTGAAGGCACGCTTCAGCTCTCTTTAAGCCTCTCGTTTTTGTTGTTTAATACCACTCTCACCTGAGAAATGCACAAACCATAGTATGCACCATCATTGACAACCTCGTAGCACGTCGCTTTAGCAAATGCACTTTTTCAAGTCATTGTGGAGATGAACCACTTGTCTATCACGTCACAACCTGAAATGCACGAGAACCTTTACAGATTTGACTTACATTGACAGTCTTCAAATGTTTGAATGCACACTTGTCCAAGTGTTCAATGTTTCAGTCCATCCATCTTTCATCCATCCATCCTGATTCTTCCTGTTTGAAGCCACAAAATGCCAATTTTTTGTTTTTCGTTTGATGGTTAGGTTTTGTCTTGATCTCGTGAAAATGTAAACAGCATGACGAAGATTTAAAGGTTTAAATCACAATTCCACTTTAACCGAGAAATGTACCGGTCGGCTCACTCGCTGCGAAGTTTGCATTATTTTGTCACTGAAACATTGACAAGTCTGACAAGGGCATTCAACATTTTAGAGGCAGTTAAATTACCTTCTCAACTCGAGCTTTACACTGACAATAACATAGCACTTGGCATGAGCAAACACACTTGTTCAAGTTATTCTGGAGCTGGACAGTCTTCTCACATCACACCGTTGTCTCATACTCCATCACTTCTTTGGGCGTGCCCAGGCAGCGATACTGAATCCGCGGTGCGACCGGAGCGGCACTTTCCAGCACCAGGATGGTTTTGCGCAGCCTCCGGTCGATGTAGTGAGCATCCCAGGCAGGGTAACTCTTCCTGGGCAGGTCTATTCGGATGACAGGGCCCTCTGTCCTGGGTGAAGGGTGGCGTACCGGTGCCCGAGGTCCTCGAGGCGGTCGCACCTGGAACACATCTCCGTCCAGCCCGAAGCCCTGCTCTCTGTCTTTAATCCTCTGCAAGGTCCTGGGGGGGCTGCTCACCACATCTGGGGGCAAGCTGGACATCGGGGACACCGGCGTCTCTACCGCCGTCTGCTTCTCCACAATGTAGCCCCAGCTTGAGACAGGGCCGTCGGGGTGCAGCAGACAGTAATAAACAAACATGAAGAAGGTGCCCAAAGCGTAGCTGCTGGCCACCACGCACACCATGACGACGGCGTAAAAGTCTGAGGAACGAGGGTCACGGTACAGGTACCAAGTGGCGGTGAGGGCCACGTTCTCAATGAACACCGTCAGGCTGTAGGTGAGCATCCTGCAGCGAGTGCGGCCCTCCCTCACGCTGAACCAGCAGAACACGTACACGATGCCCACCATCATGTTGTAGATGATCTCCTCCCACTTGGACATGCAGAAGTCTGTCTCGCCTTGAATTATCCAAAAGGTCATGATGCACCAGTGCGCTACGATGAAGATGCCAAAGTAGAGCTGGAACACGGAGGCGAAGAGAGCGAAGGCGAGAGCTCGGGCCCCGATGGTGAAGAGATGCCACAGGATCTGAACCATGACTGCCTTGTAGCTCATGGGGACCTTATCATCTCTGGAGTCCCTCAAGACTTTTTGATAAGAGGCCACCATCCAGGCGAGGGACATCAGAGAGGCGGAGGCCGAAAGTCCTGAGGAGGACACGGCAAAGGAAATGAGAACGGATTTGATGCTGAAGACATTTTAAAGGAAACCACTGCAAAAGTGGCTCAGCATAGGCGTCCCTGCTCATGTGCGAGCATGCAGAGATGGGAAAAAACAAACATCAAGCCAAAGATAAAGTGGTACCTCCCTGCCTGTTGTCATCAAATTTAGTTTTAAATTGCTCAGTTCATCACTATCGCCATTTTGTTTTTAAACTTTCAAAATAAAGCCCAAAATTTACAATCATTTCTTCCATCTAATTAATCATTTTTTTTGATGGATCTGAATTGTTTCAATTTCAAACTGCTGATTTTGTCCCTACCACAAAAAGTTTCCAAATTTCAAAATGAAAGCCAAAATTAAGATTTTTTTTTCCCTGTATTTCTACATTCGCTCCAACTTTAAACTGTTCATCTTACCCCTACGGCAATTTTCAACGAAAACCAGAAATAACGGTGAAATGGTTAAAAACAACGTCTGTTGCTGATGTAATAGATATCAATTGGAAATGTTGTTTTTGAAGCCAAACAATTTAAAGTTCAAAACTTGGAGGTACCACTGCACCACCAAGTACAAAGCACAAGCTCAAGAGGTTATGTTATGATCACCTTTTGTGGTTGTTTGTTTGGTTGGTTAGTTGGTTAGTTGATCAGGATCACGCATTGACTACTTAACTGATTTCCAA